>NC_081772.1:6000000-6357500 GCF_963082965.1 Carassius carassius
TTCAGAGAAAATGCACAGAAAGGAAAAACAAGGATTTTTCTTAAGATTAAATTCTTATTTCAAATGTCAGAGGGGCTATTATGGTACCCATTTTGCCTGTTAGCACTAAATTTGTTAGCTAAATTTCTGAATTAGGCAAATTTTTGTTAATCTTCCGCTGGGATACTCAAATTATGCAGCTCATGGGCCAAAATGTGTACCAGGGGCTAGTTAATGAAATGACCTGCTAATAGCCAATCCTTGACTTTGATATTGTTTTAAAATGTGCAGTAACCAACAATTACAGCTACATGTGCTCGGATATATATCCAGTCATAAGTGCTGGTCGGAGCCTTCTCATTTTCCAGAACAATGCAGTCAAAGTGAATAAAAAATTCTGTTAATGTTTCAACTTGTTCCAACAATGTCAAATTCTTTCAATTTAAGGCATCCTTGTTGGAGAAAAAAAAAACCTTAGCTACCACACAGCTTTCAATGGTAGTATAATTTAATGTAAAAGTGCACTTAAAAACTATAAAAATAAAGCTCTACACTGCAAGCAAAGTGACATGACAAAACTAGATCGCTCCGGTGACAGTGACGAGAAGTCTTTCTTGCACTGCTTTATTTATTATAATAAGAGAGGTCGTTTCATTTTCTTGCAGCGCAGACACAGAAGCAGTGATTGAATTCTCAAACAAAAATTCTTTAAAAGACTTCAACAGGAGGTCATTGATGAACTCGAGGCAGACTGGATTTGCCTGTAGGCCAGACTTTGAGCACCTCTGCACTACCCGATTTAGTTTCTTAGTCATATAAGATGGCTTTTCCCCACTGTCGTAATAACAATTCACACACATCACAAAGAAACTCCAAACTGTACTGCGTTGGTGGTAAGAGGGCTTTGTTGTGCAAAGGATCTGTGAGGTCTCTGTTGGTAAAAGCTTGACAGCAGGAAACAGGAGTTTTGTTGTCAGGTCTTGCAGTGCTTCCTGAGCGAAACCTGATGACCAGTTGAGATTATTACCCAACAGACACTGGGAACATTTGAAGCCTCTCTGTAGCACTGAAGCACACAGAGCAACCCTGAAACAGACCTCATGCACATCAGGTGCTCGATCATAGCCCCACATTTCATACTTACTCACAACACAGCAAGTTCTTACTGAAAGAAAAACTATTAAGTGCCAAAACTACAGCTAATCGAAACATATTCATTGTCTGATGTGGAATGGGGGTATGAACCAATGAGATTTCACTGTGGGTGGGGCTACAAGTGCAATGTGACAACATAGCAGCGTGGCTTCAGAAAACTTGTGAAAAATTATATGTACAATTTCTGAGACTTTTTTTGTCCATTCTGGAGCTTAACGGTACAAATCATTAACTACTTTTTTATTAGGGCTCAGATATTCAGCCCAACACTTCCTTTTGTGTTTCACAAAAGAGAAAAGTGGGAAGGACTTGAGGGTGACTAAATGTCCCCCTATATAAAGTTAAAACAAGCACTGCTATTCAGTCTCTCATGAGTTTTCAATTCGGTAGGATGTAACCTCATAAGACCGCTTACTAGCTTATGAAACTTCTGTCGAGTGGCACACATGCAGTTAAACTGGAGACAGCTCTGAAACACTGAGAATCTCTGACAGTGCAAAACGAAGTTTGATGTATGACGATGAAAAAAAAAAAAGATAAAAGAGAGGAAGGGTAGATTGTGGAATTTATAGGATGGTTGATTCATGTTGTTGTTTCATTAAGGTTAACCCTAAAGCTTCAAGCTGCTCAAACCCAAACATGACAACTGACCCATATGGAAAGCCCTTCAGGACTGTTCTGGGTTACTTGTGCGAAGCAAAAAGACTGACAGCTATTTTTAAGTGCAGCCGCACGTTACCATCGCATCTTCCCTGCAGCTTGCTGCCATCTCAGATCATTTCTGTTTACGATCGTCTAAACAAATGACTTTTGTCGAAGCGAAAAAAGAAAGACTTGCTCCAATGCATGCTCTCCACGCTAAGCCGCCAGTAAACCCCTTGGAGCGAGGACGACACGAAAGCCGGCTAACGCAGCAGAGCAGGCCTCACTGAAGTCGTCATTCCAGTTGCTGCGGGACCAGCATAAAACATCCCAAACTACTGATATGTGTGTCGTCTACAGCATGAACTTAAGGAAAAAAAGTGTGTATATTTCTGGCTTTTTTAACTCCTAAAGCACGATGACAACAGATGTGGTGAGAAAGTTGACATTTCTCTACAGTTTCAGGGCTGCCACTGGTCAAGCCAAAGTCTCATATGGCATGTGCACAAACCGTCTGCTACAGATTACACCCAAAAATGTCAAAAGCTGGCTGTAATCAGCGATTACAACTTGTTGCTGGTTTTGTCAGTGTTCTGTCTGTCTGTCTGTCTGTCTATCTATCTCACACTGACTAAACAAATCAGCCCTCTATCTATAAGAGAAACACTTATAGATCAATTCCACTTACATACAGATAAAGACACTCATTTTAATCATGACATTACTGGGAAAACCTTTTGAGAAAATTACATTTCAATGAACACTTCTGAGGTTCTTCAGTATGTGCATGTGTTTCTGGACTTACGCTGGCCCCACTGTCCACTGTTAGGGTTCAGGTAATTCGGGTACAATCCTTGAGGTTTGTCCAGTCGATTCAGCACCTTTCTGATGTTCATTACCTGCAATGGCACAGCACATATCGCTTATATCATCACGTCAAATTAAGCCATAGCTAAGCTCATCCAATAACGCAGTAAACAAGGGACAGAACTCATGAATCTACAGACTAGGTCACTTTCACAGTTTGCACAGCCTCATTCAGAGCTTGTAATAGTGTCATTTGTCTGTGTCTATATTGCAGGTCAGGTCAGCAGATTCATTCGGAGAGAATCAGATATGAGGATTGAAGCGAAAAGAGCATCAATATAACGGTTACGAGCAGAGGTCATCCTGGGTCACTGTGGTCAGCTTTTATAACAATTCACGACCGCTCCAAATTCACATTTAGTTCAGTGTGGTGTTTAATACACTGCAGAGGCGTGACGCCTGAACTGCTGCTCACCTTCTCGGCAAAAACTGGTCTCCCTGAAAGAGCACTGAGATGCATGAACTCCAAATGCAGCGTCCCGTATTCGGCAAGAATACTGCTTCCTCCTGAAGCCCATGGCCAGTTTCTGCCGATCCCACTGCATGAGGAAGAGGAATTACATGAGGAGAGATCAAATTTATTTCAGTAACTCTGCAATCATGAGCTGTGTGTTTATACTTTACATTTTGTGTTGCTCAGAAAACCTTCAACCAGTCAAAATTGCGACTTGTCTAATTTGATGTATTTCAGAATGAAAACGAATATTCAGAGAGAAATAAGGCAGGACCTGATTTTAATCATCAGACTTGATTGGATTCAGGGCTTTGATATTATTGGTGAGAATTTCAGTTGATTGTATACACTGTAGTTCAAAGGTTTAGGGTATAATAATAATAATAAAAAAAGAAATTAATACTTTTCAGCAAGAATGCAATAAATTGAGGTAAAAAAGAAATTGTTACAAAATATTTCTTATTTAAAAGTTCTTTTAAATTTTCTATTGTATATTTGAAGAATCCTGAAAAAAAAAACGGTTTCTATCAGGGTTTCTATAAAACATAACTGTTTTCAAAACTGATAATAATCAAAAACACTGATTATGAACAAATATTGAGCGCCAAATCAGCATTTTAGATAGATTTCTGAAGGATCACGTGACACTGAAGACTGGAGTAATCATGCTGAAAATTCAGCTTTGCAAAACAGGAATAAACTTGAATTTACAATATATTCAAACAGAAAACATAATATTTAGTAATAAAAATTGATTTATTTATTTGAATATATACAGTACAGTATCTGCTTGTGAATGAACTAAATAACTAAATATATATAAATAAACATGAATAAATAAAACACACACACACACGTACGTACATATAAAAAAAAAATTCAGTACTTAACACATCTTACATGGCTGCCAAGTTGATTTCATGGCCTTGTTTTACAGAGCGGCCGTGTTTTTCTTCAGTGTTTAGAGCCGCCTTTATTGACTTTCACTGGCACGCTTCCAACTAAAAGCTGACAACTTAACTCCGGCCTGAAAATGGAAGCCACGTCTCATGACCAGCTGCTCCTAGCCCGACATCAGATGCGCTCTGTGTGGGCCTCTGTGTCTACACCAATTATGAAGATAAATCACGGCTGAGTTTGACACGTAATCACAGCTTTAAAAGAACGACATTCTCCACTTTATTTTTAAAGCCTAATTCTACAAAACAGACCGTGCAAGATATTTATGTCATTAAGACAGCAAATTACCCACAGTAGCTCTGGCCTGGAGGAACGGAGTACTCGAACTTAATTTGGAGGCATTTTATGTGAATGTTTTTCTATGTGTGATGCATCTGTATGGCAAAGTCCACGCATGTCACTTTGACTGCAAGAGGATATTTTCTAGCCTGTGGTAGTGAATTCTTAATAACAAAAAATGAGGTAAAGGCCTCATATTTCAGGCCACAGCAGGAAACGCGTGTAAACACCTTTGGAATGTTGCTACCAATGTCATCATTTTTTACACGGCGCTGATCTGCGTCTGGCACTACAGAGCTCTGTGCATTACACACGCTGCAGGACTCTACTGTGTGAGGAAACTGATGTGTGTGAATGTGAAAATGCATTCAGTGGCATCTGACGAAAACTTGCTAACATAAACAACTTGCATTCAAATGACACTGTGGCTGGCTGCTTTTCAAAATCAACAAAACATCCCATATCCGATGGTTTAAGGATTATTTTGGGTGTCTTCACTTTAATTGGACTTTAATTACACCATGTAGACTTCAATAACAATGTGACCGTTTATGTGAACCAAATTTCACAGGAACTTTCAGTCATATATCTTGTAAAAACAAGTTTTACATGTATAACACTCAACAGGTCAATAGTTAAAACACATTCAAATAAAAGTTTGATTACATTGAAATCTTGAATAGCTGTTAATGTTTTGTTACACTGGGGGGGAAAAAATGGTTTAGAAACATTGAATCAGAAATGGCTAATAAATTAAAGTAAAATACATTTTAAATAATTAAATGACGCCTTGAAGTAGAAAGACTAAAATTTAATTTTCTTGTAAAATGTACTCCACTAGACTTTGGGCTATTCATGTATTCAGTTAATGTTACAGTTTAAAGCAGGTTAATATATACTTCTTAATATAAAATGTTCTTTATCAAATGTTCCTCACTCAAATCTGCTGCCTGTCAGGTTCCCTGAAAAACGTTCATTCTTGAAACCATCGGCATGTACTCTATCCCACATTAATCTTGTGTTTCTGAATTGTTGCAGTACTACTTACATCAGTTTTCAGTGTTTGCTTGTGCATATGTTTTATTGTCACACATTATTACGGCATTATCAAGAAAAAAAGAAAAAAAAAGAAATTCTGACTGAGCCCCTAAGGGCACGAGTGCTCCAAAGCAAATGTTAGTGTAGAGCCCTGAGCTGTGCCAAACCAATTTGTTTTTCATTACACAGATGATTAGAGCATGTAACACAAAAACGAAGGGAAAAGAGATGCCAGGCACACAACAAATAGATGATAAAGGCTCTTTCCTGAGATTCCACACTTACCTAATTATCTGCCATCTAATGATATTTCATACGTATGCTGATAGAAAATTCCTTTACATAATATTCAACGGCCGAGAATATATTTTACATGAATGAAAAGTTTCCATTCTACAGTGAAATTACATAAGAACAGTGACATATTACTGAATATGGTGGCATTTCATGGAGTTTTAATTTAATTTCATGTAAATACTTAAGGCTTAAGTCATTTTTGTCTATTATTCAATACGTCAATTTTGTTTAATCAGAATTAAGTCATGATTTATTAAGCATTGGTCTGATTGTGGTACTCTACACGGCTAGATACAGCATATATTTCTGGACTTTTGACAAACTGTTTTTACTTACTTTGGATAAAAGCATCTGCTAAACCCAGATGTATGTCAATTTTGCATTAAATAGGCATGCAATGTCTTCTTTAAAGCAAGCGAATGTCCATCTGTTTCATTTGTTTAAATATGCAAACTTTTAAGAGGCAGACAGAAAAGCTAGTTCTTTCTCAGCTGTCTTTCTATGTAGACCTATGTCCCTTACATTTGGACACTTAATGAGCAGTAAGGGATACATAACAAATTATCTGCCAGAGCTCTGAGAAAATACCATTAGCCTGAATAATTAAATAGCTCTGGAGTGAAATACGAACTCCACCAAATTAACCAAAGCTCATGTATCCTCAGGCTGCTACAGAACCTAGCCTTTATGTTTGACATCAGACCAGAGTCTCACAATGACATTCTCTCCTTCTCTCTCGTCTCCAACCTAACATTTCATTCATGTAGGCCAGAGGCCGCATAGGCATGCTATACATTACAGAGATCTATAAAGGAGTCGCACCCCACATAACAGTGATATTGATCCGATAGGATGAAATTGTATGCGTTTGTTTAACTTTCATTAACGTCTGCAGGCAATAAAAGCAGCACAGTCATACTGGTAATGGTTATGACTGCTCCAGCAATGATCAACAGCAAAATGCCTCTGAAATTAGGCGAATCACATCATGCACATATTCCTAACAGCCCAAGTCTTCTGAATTGATTATCCTGCTAGAGTTTAAGAGCCTGGGGGCACAGTGGCGACTCGGCCATTTGTCATAATAAAACGGAGATTAGCAAAAGAACGTTTATACTATTCTTTACTCCATGACATCTGCTTAATGTAAAGCTCAATTAAACTGTAGAACAATTTTCCGTCATTTTGTTCGACTTTATTTCGTCTGGGGTGAGAGGGGAGTATGCTAAGCTCTCAGAGGAGGGCGAGGGAAGAGAAATTTCTCATTATTGTCTGACCTCTCACCTTCTTTTTTTTTTTGGCACGGCCAGAAGAAATGTCCTCATCAATCCTTATCAAAAGCATCCATCATGCATAAATAAGCCTGTTATGTAACCCCTACGTATGCCCATAATAGATGAGTAACTGAAATAAACATGAACAATTGTAAGATACCATTTAGAGGACATCAATTATCTAGAGAGGAAAATGATGGCAGAAAAGCACGCAGCATGTGGCCTATTCAAAGCACGGTTATGAAGCTTTCATTTCCAACCAACAATGAACATCTCAGCAAAGTGCAGCCGTCATGCAGTTACTGTCTTGCCTTTTTATGAAACGAATACATTATGTGAAAAACACATTTACCTCAACAGAAAATTAGTGTTGATTGACACTCCATCACTTTCTTGAGTGTTTCTTATTCAAGCATGCATGCTTATGCTATTGGTTTGACTCACTGTGCCATGTATATATACAGACATGTGACATCATAGGGGAACTAGATTTGTTTAGTTTTTTTCTTTTGTTGCTATGTGGTTGCTAGGATGTTCTTGGTGATTGATTACCAGTTTAAATCAGAAAAACCCATCTGCATGTGTCTTTCAATGTAGGTCTACTGAATTTAAGGAGTTTCATCATCAATGGGTGAAAATTGCACATTTAAAAGTGAGTACCACCCTATTAAGAACCAGCAATAGACTCTCTCCTTTTAGCTCTCCACAACATCTCTCAAACAAATCTGTGGATTTAGCGTAGTAATGGAAAAATTGCTCTCAACAGGTGAAGTCAGACAGTGATTGCCTTGCAGTTGATTGTTCAAGGAGGTGAATTAGTACATAAGTGCCTCATTGATTAAACGAGATGAATTAAGAGATGAAACTTTATTGTGCGGATTAAAAATAAACATGATAAATATATTAAACGCACTATTGGCCTCAATAATCAACAAAACTATACCAGCTTATTGCAAATTGTCTTTGTCAAGAAAACACAATAATACTAATAATACTTAAAGACAACATTATTTATGAAAAGGGATGGATGAAAAAAAAAAATTATGAAATTTATTAGGACAACTGATAAAAAAAAAAGATTATACAAAAAATATGTAATAGTTAAAAATAAAAAAAAATATTTTTTACCTTTTTCCCCATTATTACATTCTTTATAAAATATAACAATGATAAAACATTTAAAATATATATATTTTTTTGGCCATAGTCAATGTAGTCTAATATGCTTTTTATTTTATTTTATGGATAAAACAGTTCCACAAATTATCTTCTTTCATGTTACTGCAAACTGAAGTCATATGGGTTTGGAAAAACATGAGGGTCAACACGTGCATGCACGCATGGAGTAGACCGAATACATATTTAAATAATAAAAAAAGGATGTGTGTATGTGTCCATTAATACTCATAGGTATGAGCAACAGTAACTGTGATTGTTTTGTTTGCAGGTGACACTAATTAAAGTAAAGGATGGCTCAGCCTTGTTGCTATGGTGAACAACTTCCATGTAAATTTTTACCCATTTTGTACAATTCCACCTCTCTGACATGAGTACAGTATTGGTTAAGTTCCAAAAAATGGGTATATATATATATATATATAATTAGATGCTTAGAAGTAAAAAGCATGGCCTTAACATGCTTTTAGTGAAAGACTTTGCTCTTCTCTTGACCATGCAGCAAGCAGGACCTTCACTTTACTTGAAGCGAAGTTGGATAAACAGAATTAAAGTGATGTCAGTCAGGTAGCATGGTAAATTTGATTTGGGAATCCTTTATCTGCCTTTCAAGTTTACATAAAAAGCACCAGGATGGAGTGCAGAAGAGAGATAAGCTGCAGAAAAATGACCATGAAACATTTCACTGAGCAGAGGACGTTAAAAAACTCTTCAGCAAAAGGGGTCAACAGTCACACGAACACATGACTAGATGGGCTGACAACAGACCGGGTAAAAGGAAGGAAAGGGTAAGATGGAGGGAAAAAGTAAAAATAGAGAAATGCTTCAGGCTGCTTGACTTTAACCAAGGGGAACATGGGGGGGGGGGGGGGGGGGGCTTCGTCTGTAACGAAGGACTTATGTTTATGCATGAAGGGAACTTTTCCCTCTTGAATAGTTAACGAGGAACAAATGTGGAATTTGCAGGAATTCAGGACTGCAGGAAGAAGCGTAAGAGGGCAGGTACTGGATGATGGCTTGAGCGTTTGACACTTCAGTAGTTTAAAGAGCTCCATGTCCTTGACAGGCAGTCGCAGGGATGATCTAATGCAACATATACCATCAAATTGTCCAATTTTTGGGGCCTAAAAAAATTTACTTGCTAATAAATAAATAGATAAATGGATAATTGGATGGATGGATAGATGGATGTCTCTGTAAAACTTTTTTTGTCCATGTGTTTTGTCCAAATTCAATGTAGTCCATTTTTATTTTCATTGTATGGATACAACTGCTGTTCACATTATAATTTTTTTTTTTTTTGGTGTGTGTTATTGCACATGGAAGTCACACAGGTTTAGAAAAACATGAGGGTGACTTTCATTCTTTTTCTTTATAAAAAAAACAAAAAAACCTTTTTTAACGAAAACTAAATTTTCTTGATTTTTTCCCCCTAAGTTAGAAAATAAGAAGAAAACCGTTCTCCAAGAAATTATTGTCATTACAATGTTTTGTAAATGCTGCTCCTAGAAATTTCAGTCTTTTTCAAATACATTAAGCCAGACCATCAGCTAAAGAGAGCCGTTGAAAGTGGTGCTTACACATGAAAATGTTTAATATCTCTATGAAAAGAACTGGCCATTAATCTACTATTTCTTTCTCTTCTTCCTCTTCCAACCAAACAATGTTTTCAATTCCACTTTCAAATACCTTAGAATGAACTGCTTCACAATTTTGTCTTTTACAAGTAAATTTAAAGTGTTGAAGTGTTGAAAAAGAAAAAAGCAGTAATCAAGGATTAAACCACTGAAACAATTGCAACACTCCTTTAAAGCAGAAAATGGAACAAAAGGAAACAGCTGCATCAAGAATCAATGAGCAAATAATGACACATTTACTGCTGGTTTAATTTCAAACACGCCGGGAGTCGCGTTGTCTTACAGTTAATTGAACAAATGCTTTTTGCATTTCGAAGCAGCAATAAATGTTCACATTTGGATTTTACACCACAATTAGAGACTACACATTATGATTGTCCACACTGTGTGAGGATTTTGCTCACGCAGTGAGACTGCTTTCAAGCAAACGATGTGAAGGGAAAGTCAACCACAAGACCTTCAGTTTTGCTCTAGCCAAATCTGGGTCAACGTTGTCTGTAAAATTAGGCCTCTTCGGTCTTTTCTCACCCCAACACTGGGGACTCACAGTAGACAGATAAAAATAAATGAATAATAAAGCCCACATACCACATAGAAATTCAAATTTCTGTTGGCTTGAGGCTGATTGCTACTGCAAGTGGGTCAATACTCACACTGGCGAGTGCATAAATGTGAAATCTGTCCAAACATACTGTGTTTTAATTTAGATTTACGTGCTGTTTATTACCTTTTCCTAATAAGTGGGTTTCATAACTACTGCATCATTTGACCGTCTTCGATGAGATCTCTAGGCTTGCTCAATTAAACGGATTCAGAAGAGAATATGAATTCATAGCTTAGAAACTGATGATGGCTGTGATTCATGCCCTCATCAAACACTGAATATGATTATGATCTTCTCTCTGGAACTTTCAACTGACAGGAACACAGGGCTAAATAAAGGATGATGGGACCACCGAGGACCCCTCAGAACAAACAACAGCTCATCACTGTGTGTTTAAAAGCTCTAACTAATATATATATATATATATATATATATATATATATATATATATATATTTTTTTTTTTTTATATACATATATACACATATATACACACATATATATATATACACATACATATATATATATATATATATATATATATATATATATATATAAATAAATAAAATAAGTTATTTAAAAATATACTATACTATCTTACACATATTTCTATTATAAAAAATAAATCTAAATGATTTATTAATGTACAAATGTAACACTAATATAAATACAGCATGAAACAAAATAACAAAACAGGCATAAAAACTGGTGATAATTAAATGGATATAATAAATTTAAGGAATATAAATTTTTAATTTTTATCACATCGATTAATTTATATGTAAATAAATCTTATATAATTAATCTAATATAAATACTTTGATTTATTTGTATTATATGTATATATCTACAATATAACACAATAACTAATATGTGTTATACAGCTATCTCTATATAAATGTAATTTATTATATTATATGTAATAATACATTTATATTTAATACACTTCATATTTGTTATGTGTACTTTAGAAATGAATTACTAAATTAAGGGGATAAATACATGAGGATATGAATGTGAATACATCAGATCCCACTGTAGCTCACAAGTTTGAGTTCAATACTACCTTCAAACGGAGTTTAGCTCGTAATATTGTCCTTCTTTGAAATCCCTTCAACTGTGCACATTTCATGAAGATGCATTAGGATACATCTGCCCACTAGATGAATACACTTACAGAGCCACAATCAGCCTGAAAAGGGTCTGCGACACGAATTACAGGCATATGGTGGCGGCACCACAGGTGCCTCGAGCCAAAGCGAACAATAGTGTGGAAGCAAACAGCATTAGCGATGTGGACGGAATTAATGATGTATGTGACACACATGAAGGGAGGAAAACGCCTTTGCTAGAGGTGATAGGAGCACTTGTGCTAAGTGCAGATATGGTGGAAAGCTATATTTACTGACAGGAAGTGAAGACCATTTGTCCTGTAGCTGTGTTATAAGGCGCTCCTTGTTATAAAATGCTTGGCCGCTCCATTTAGAGCATTTGTCAGAGCACTTCACTCCAGTTTAAACAAGGAAACACACCGCGGACACTCAAGCTAATATAAAAAACCTTTGTTAAACACTGAAGTATGTTTCTGCTCTCTGCCATGTGCCACCCACTCGTTCTGCATTGTCCTCGCCAGCGGTGCCTGACTGCAAAAAGACAAGAGTTGTGTAGTCTGTCAGTCGAGGGATAACTCTGTCTTTCTCAAGATCTCTGCACTGATTTCCTGCTTGCCTACGGTTGAAGAGCTCCGGGTGGCCAGACATCCATCACACACCAGGACATCTGGGATCTCTGACATTGTTGTGAAGTGTATGAATCAGGAAATGGGCCGTATGACCATATAATCTATTTTATGTCATTTTATATAATGGTCATGGTCTATTACCCTAATATATGTATTTTTTGCTGTAAAGTAACAGCTTTGGATAATACAGTGAATCAAATACACCACAAATGAAATCTATTTGATCTTAATTGAGTATTTTCTCTTTTTGCATAAAAAGCGATGGTTGCAATCCAAAAGATAAGATTTATAATGAAAGATAAGTCTGACATTAGTGCAAACCCTATAAAGCCAACTGTGAGATATAATATATAAATTAAAGCCTCTAAATTATTAGCATGATCAAAACTTGCTGATAAACCTGTTGAGCACAGAAAACTTCTATGTCTTCTATTGTCTGATTGGCAGATTATACTTTTGTAGCAAGTAAAATCCTATCATAATTGTATTATACTTAGTTCATAGTACACACGTCAATTTGCTGTAAAATATTTTCTGACTGTCATAAAGTAGATGTGAGGAATAAATGTTATATTAGTATTATTTCAAAATGAACATTTACTGGACTTAAAGTTAAGTTACTTGATTATCTGTAGAGCGTTTATTTTGAAAATCATGTTAAAATGTATAGAATATGACACAGGCGGCTTATAAAGAACATTTATTTTTTGTCTCTAAATCATCATTGCACTCCATTGCATTATAGATATCGAAACTTCAGAGCTGTAATCATAAAACTTAGCATTGAGAGATCATCTCAGACATATTATCGGGAAATATAGTGTGAGAACTGAAATGTATATGCATTTTATTCAAGTAATCTGCTATACTGTTACAAAGATCTCACTGAAGTACATTACATTATCAAAATGTAACTTTCTAGCCATATAAATATAAAAAACTGCAACAAACTGCATATTTTATTTTGGGCCCTGTTAAAAGGTGACCACCCCTCACCTTTATCATATTATATGAAACATAAAGCCTGATGTACCAAATATGATATTTGATACATTAAATATCAGATTTTTTCTGAAAGTACAATAAACTGTAATAATAATAATAATAATAATAATAAATATAGCTGCAAGCAGCAATTACGGGGCCAAGCACTCCACTGGCAAATTGAGGAGCTAAGCATGACATGGAGAATCACACCAAATGCAACAATGAGCAATTACAGCAATTTTAAGATGATTGTAATTGAAAAGGCTGAAAAATCATAAATACAGCCACTAGTAATATGATTAAATGGCCTATCACGTTTTACCAACAGGTGGCGATGTAACCAAATCATTTTGGTGTGTTCTGTGTGAGGTGACAATAACACACAAAAAGTTTGGTGTCAATATGCTAAAGCATTGCAAAGACACAACTTGAAGTGTCATTTTGGCATCATGGCTCGAATTCGTCGCTGTGGTATGCGAATATAGTTTTGTTTATCTACACGAAATCCATAACATTTTGTCAACACAGTCTAAAGATCATCTGATTAAATTTTGGTGAAAATCGAACAAACGGTTAATGAGGAGTTCGCAAGAGTAGGTTTTCAACAAATCAAAATGGCGGACAGAAGGTTCAACTTACTCTGGCATATTAGGTATCTATGTTATCGGCATTAGCCAGGGAATATTTTGAGACCAGTTTCATTGCAATAGGCTAATAAATTAAAAAGTTATTAGCATTTTTATAAGTGTAATTATTCATGGTTAATGAATGGTTTATTACTCTTGACCAATAGGTGGCGCTTTTACCAAATTTATGTGTCATGGTCAGTGTAAGGTGACGATGACACATACAAAGTTTGGTGCAAATATGTCAAAGCTTTGCAGAGATACAGCTTCAAATGCATTTTGGCACCCTTCCAGTAAATTCGCTGATGCGCAAAATGAGAACCGTTTCGTATATCGACACGAAATCCATAACTTTTTACCAGCTTGGACTGAAGATGATCCACGTCAAATTTGGTGAAAATCGGACTAACGGTATATATATATATAAAGAAGCATGACATCTGGACTACAGGTAAATGTTGTAAATAATCACCTACATCTTGGATGGCCTGAAGGGGAGAAAATTAACAGCAAATTTTCATTTTTGTGTGAACTATTCCTTTAACTGATATTTCTGAGACCAAGCTAGCTGAAAAAAAAAATGGATAACAGCATAAAACAACAACAACGCAAGCAGCACTTTAACAGTCAGAAAACCATACTGTTTGTTCATTATCATATCTGTGACAGAGAGCCCAACTTCCACCAGATGCGTAACGGCTGCATAACGGCTCCGCTGCGTGACAGCTCCGTGTTCCGTCGTCCGTCAATACCCACCAGGTCCGTATTGGTTGCGGAACGGCTGCGGTCATGACTGACAGCTGACGTCACGATGCCCCATGTAATCTCGCGAATTCTGGTGTGATCGCGCGATATGTAGTTTCTATACAGAACTACCAAACCAGGAACAGTTTTCCATCCGAAGGAGTATAGGATTTGTTTGAAAGTCAGCTTTGATTGTTTCTAATAAACTGTTTAACTGCTCCCCCAAGTGGATATTAAATTATGTTGTGGGATAATTAAATATATTCTTAATAAACTACAAACATAAAATGATATAGATTTATTTTGTTCTCACATTCTTTCTTGTAACTCCTTCCTCTCAGTGGCACAGATGATTGAATGGCTCATTATGCCGCTCATTATGCAGGCCTTTGTCTTCTCAGGTGTAAATCACAATGATATTGGACCTGGTGGGTATTGACGGACGACGGAACACGGAGCTGTCACGCAGCGGAGCCATTACGCAGCCGTTACGCATCTGGTGGAAGTTGGGGGTAAGCCTCAAACCCAGCAACGGCTCTCTGTCACAGATTTTGTCATGCCCTGACATTTGTGCTTTTTTCAGTTTCTTATAAATATCTGAATGGGTAAAGTCTAATCTCACTGTAAACAGCACAAACTGGGCTATAATAATATGTAAAATGCATGTATGTACATGATTGTGTTTTTGAGAAAAAAAATATTATGCGTGGTTAGTGAAAAACTAAAAATGTTAAAACACTTGAAAAAGGCAAAAAAACACAGAGAACATTGGTTCCCGGGACTTTTGAGAACTGGAGCTTGTAGCCTAGAATTTTTTTTTCTAAATTATGTGAAAATCATCTTGTTTACTCACTTACAGAAAACAATATATTGATTTACATTTTCTAAGACACTTTTTGTTGGTAAAAGTCATATGCGAGTAGGCGTCAACTACCATGAATATCATTGTGATTTACACCTGAGAAGACAAAGGCCTGCATAATGAGCTGCATAATGAGCCATTCAATCATCTGTGCCACTGAGAGGAAGGAGTTACAAGAAAGAATGTGAGAACAAAATAAATCTATATCATTTTATGTTTGTAGTTTATTAAGAATATATTTAATTATCCCACAACATAATTTAATATCCACTTGGGGGAGCAGTTAAACAGTTTATTAGAAACAATCAAAGCTGACTTTCAAACAAATTGTTTGGCATGCTTACTCCAGTCACACAATCCTTCAGAAATCCTTTTAACAATCTTATTTTCTACAAAAAAAAAAAAAAAAAAACATTTGTTGTTATTATTATCATCATTATTATTAATGTTGAAAAGAGCTGATAATTTTTTTTAGGGGGAATAAAATGAAAGAACAGCATTGTTTTTACATTTGTTAGCCTACAGTTATTTATTTGTTACATTTATATTATTTACATCAAGCTATTGAAGTAGTATAGTGAATAGTATTGTATATTGTTATTGAAACTTCATAATGTTTCATTTGATTATATATTTAGTCAGGAATTTTAGTTTGGAAAAAGTCTTTGGAAAAAGTCTAACTAGTAAAACGTTTACACGTTATGTGAAAACTAGTAAAAGTATATAAATAAATAAAAAGAGACTTACTCATGTTTATGATCTCTGCTGAATAAAGTGCTTCATTCTTTTTTTTCTGAGGAAATCCATTTCTCAAATCCTCAACCACATGACATCTTTTTGGGGTGAATTATGTCTTATTCCTCTCATCGCGAAGCAAACAGTAAAATAAAAACTTGAAGAATAGTCTGGCTGCTTTTTCTTCTGTTATGGGCGTATTCAAGCCGCGAATCTGAATCTGAATAGCGCGTTCAGCGCGGGGGCGTGGTCACATTAGATATAATGAAGGGAGACATGAAAAACAGACATCGTGTGGTTTTCATATGGATTACTTTATCACAGAATATCGGTTTTCGGCGGCACTTGTTTTGTTTAAAAGTAGACATGTCAAGCTTTCTATAGATATCTCTCTCATGTATTTTCGTTGAGTATTCACGGAGTTACAGTTCATTTTAATGACGTGTTTGTAAATAAAGATCAGCGCAGACAAAGGCTGCAGACAGCACACCTTGTTTGTTATCTTTATTTTATAAGTGCACAAAGTTTTGTTGTTGTTATGTCTGTATCCAAAAAAAAGTAGACCCTTTACAGATTCGATTGATGTATTGCTCTTATCTGTACGATTAAAACTGACAGCTCTGTTCTTTTCGGGGTTATCAGGAGAAAATGACTCAAAACGCGTATCCGCGTTAATCGACTTCAGAGGGTTAAAGGTGCTCTAAGTGATGTCACACATTTTTTAGGCCAAAACATTTTTTGTCACATCCAGCAAACATCTCCTCACTATCCGCTAGCTGCTTGTCCCCTGAACACACTGTAAAAAAACGGGGTCTCTCTAGACACCACAGGCTCCACAAACAACAAGAAAAACAAACTGGGCTCACCCGCACCACAAAACATAACAAACTGTTCCAGCCAATAAACGACAAGAAAGATTTGGGGGTGGGGTTTGGGGGGTTAGTGCACGGATGAGGAGGAGGGAGGGTCTAGCTAGCTTCCATTTTGTTTGACAACAATTTGAACGTCAACAAGAAGTTACGACTCCCGGCATCGCTTAGAGCACCTTTAAGATACAGCACTTGCGAGTTAATAAGACCGGCAGTGGAGAGATCTGACCTGCTTGGCTGAAGATAGCCTCAGGAGTTTGTGTGGAAATGTGTTTGTTTGTGCGTCACTGACCTCTTTAGGTTGAGAAGAGCCCAAGGGATGCCAGTAGGGGTCTTAAAAGCCGGCAACAGCTTCTCTCCTAGTTCAACAGCTTTTCTCCTGAACACCTGAAATAAAAAAGACAGAAGTTAGTCTAACCTCATCCGCACACAGAGGCAGTAGAGTCGTGTAACCTCTGGCTGCCCCTGCCTTCCCATAAACTCACCAGATTTATTTTATCAGTCATATTTGCATGATACACAGAGTCGGCTGACAGAAAGAGAGGCATTGATATTCTGCTGATGGCAGGATCCGGGAGACGGCTGATAAGAGCAGATAAGACGAGGGCACGCGGACCGCTGTAAACCTGCTGCCTGCCTGCCTGTCATCTTCATTCCGCTCCTCTGACAATTCAAACCATCAAGGAGCTGCTACCAATCCCTCAACCAGCAAATATGCTGCATATCGCTACGAGCAGAAGCCGTTTTATTCAGAAACATGATTTTTAATTAAGTGATACTTAAAGGGGCCATATTCAACACTTGTGTTTGTTTAAATTAAAAATAAATATATCATTAACACCACAATTCCAAATGCATTATACTGATCGAACGTAACAGTAAAGACATTTATAATGTTACAAAAAAATTCTGTTTCAAATAAATACTGTTCTTTTAATCTGTCGATTCATCAAAAAATCCTACAAAAATATTAAGCAGCACAGCTTTTTCCCACATTGATAATAATAAGAAATATTTTTTTGAGCAACAAATCAGCATATTAGAATGATTTCTGAGGGATCATATGACTCTGAAGACTGGAGTAATGATGCTGAAAATTCAGCTTTACATCACAGGAATAAATAAAATTTTAACATATTCAAAATATTTTATATAATCTTTTATACTGTATTTTTGATCAAATAAGCCTTTTTAAGCATAAGAGACTTATATATATATATATATATATATATATATATATATATATATATATATATATATATATACACACACCGACCCAAAACACTTAGAAGGTAAATGTGCATTTAAATATTATGCATTTAAATAAGAAACTAATATAAATCAATATTAAATAATATTTAAATAAAATGCTAAATGAAAATAATATGCTATGCTCTTGCTATGGCGAAAGTTTTGGCCTGCTTAAATTATCATGACTAGCTATAACAACAGATTTGTGTCTAAAAAATATATACATTTTAAGTTTAGTTTATAAAAAATTCTTACCGATATGTACGAGTCTCACAAATAATTCACATTTCAATAAAACCTTTGACAAAATGTTACCTCGGCAAAATCGGTCATAATAAAACTAAAGTTTATCATCAAAACACAATTTTATGACAAATAAACAGAAGATACTGTCACAACACAGCACTGATCCATATATTTAGAATCCACTTGTAAATATCAGCCCAGGATTCCTGCCTCGAAAAGTAAGTTTTTCTCCTTTCAGTCTTTAATATTTAAATTAACAGTTTTCTACAATATTTTTCGATATTTGTTGTTCAAGGTTTAGCTCTTCTTCATCTTCAAAGGGTTATTTTGGCGAAGGGGTTGCAGAAATCTGCGTGCAGATCTTTGTCATAGAGCCGAATTTACTCATCCCTCTTGTAATTCATCCTGTGTGTCAGAGGGCCCACAAAACAAAGGTCCCCTGAGCAGAGCCAGATCACTGCGTGAGAGCCTTTCTAAACACCAGAGAGGGCGGCGGCACAGACAGAAACCAAACTGCAATCCAAAGACTTCTCCAAATTTACTAGGGAATAAAAGCACTGTACTAGTTTGCAGCAGTAAAACAATAATAATCATACAAATGGGATTTAATGGTAGGAAATCAGAGACATGATGGATCATCCCAATTGTAACAGTGAAGAGTTGGTTTCATCTAAACACACTACTGATCATAATTCTCGCTGTGCAGCTCTAAACAAGGACATCTTTTCCTTCAAGTCCATCATTCTGTATGCATGTCAAGGATGAGGGTCAACAACAAGAAGCATGCGTCGCTTCATAGCGTTTTCCCCAGCGCCTACGGCCTTGATGAAGTCTGTGTGCTCGCCCTTGCTACTTCAAACACAAGGTGAGCTGCTATCTCGTCCAAGTGAATTCACTGAGCAGGTTGTTTGGATGGATGCCACATTCAATTCTGCATTCAAGCAGGTTTAAAAATAATAATAATAACACATTTGAGACTGTGGACTATCATTCCAGATTATGATGCCATCAGCATGAGCTCAATCTGAGATCATGGGAGAGCCAGTCACTCAAAGCATGCCATCACTTTGATTAATGATTCTGATAAAACCCCTACAACCTCAGAGTAAACAAAACAAGAGAGAGCAACTAAGCTGGACATTTTTAAATAAAGTGATGACAATTCTCAATATATATCAAAAACAGTCATAATTTGTGGTTGACATTTATCAGTGGAGTCTGATTATGTTCATTTGACAAATTACAAAATTAAGCATAATTAAGTTGTGCTTGTCCATGCAAATTTACTATGACTCTTTAACTATAACTAATAATTAGTGGCCGGACGATATATCGTCAAGGCCGATATTTGTCATTTTTCAAATATCGGCATTGGCTGATAACAGTTTTCTGCTTGGCCGATGTGTTTGAGGCTTTTATTTTGACGGCACTAAAAAAAGGCAATGCCTGAGCACACAGTGCTCACACAGTTCAGTCGAATACGGATAGAAGTCTGTCTAATAATCAGATAGAAGGGTTAAACAAAGGAATTAAAATGTATACAACAAGTATTAGAATGATTGCATTTCTATTATTAGTAATAGAAAGTTGATTACAGCGTTTATTCCTTTTTATAATATTTTTATTAAATATTTATTTGTGAAAAAAATATTAGTATAGTGCTAGAAAGTATGTTTATTTTACACATTTATTTTTTACTCCATTGTCAAATTATTTCAAATTTCTTAAATATGAATTAAAATAAAGATTATATTGTCGGTATATATCGGCCACCTTCTTTCCAAGATATCACCATTGGCTGTATAAAAAAAAATAAAAACAATATGGGTCAACCTCTACAAATAATTATTAATAAAATAATACTAAAAACATTTCACAGTATTATTATTTATGTGTATATAAGTGCAATTATTTATTATCATAATAAGTAATAATAGATATTTTAGTAATAACAACAATCATCATCATCATCAATACATTATTAAATATTAACCATTTTTATTAATACTGCTAACAAGAAAAGTTGTATTTTTTATTACTGATACAAATAACATTGTTATTGTTGAATATTCATATCAATGTATCATTAAATATTAATTATTAAATATTGTTATTAATAATGATACTAATACAACAACAAACAAAAAACTATTTAAATGCCGTACTATTTATATCATAATTTATATTTAATATGTAGAAGAAGAAGAACAACAAGAACAACAACCATCAGCTTCATCATCAATAAACTATTAAATATTAACAGCTGCTGTTATTTATGCAACTACTTACAGCATTATTAATGTTATTATTCCTATTAAAATTATCATAATCATTTATCATTAAATATCAATTGATACTAATAATTAATAATGATTATTATTATTATTTATATATTTATTTGCGATCAAATGTTTATTAAAAGGAAAAAAAAAACTAAATATAACAAGGCATTTCAAAATCACAACAAAATGGTCAAAAGAAAATGTGTAAACACACACACACACACACAGATAGATACATATACATATAAATAAAATACACACACACACACACACACACACACACACACACACACACACACACACACACACACACACAATATATCATTGTTACTATTATTAATAAAATAATAAAAATATTTATATTATTATTTAGTGTGAAATTTAATGTTGGAAATAAAAGTAAAAGAAGGTCAAGCAGACTTGTAGGTTAAAACTTGAAGGTTGCTCAAAAATGTCCTGTCCTATGCCACTTCAAGGTGGAAGTGCAAGTATGTGTGAGCATGAAGCGACTGTTGGTCGAGTACTAGATGTCCACCAAGTAAGATAAATTGCTTTGTCAGTGGATGGTGACTTCACAAGCTTTTACTTAAATTACTGTTAGGATCTACAGGGAATGGAGCACAGCTGCAGAGAGCCACCTGACCCTTTCAAAGCCATACAAAACCTGTTACGCTCACCTATAGATAAGTCTGATCCAGGTATGAAGACAAACGGAAAGAAAGTTCAAGAAAAAGCTATGAAAGCAAAGCCTTAAAGCACGAGACAGCTTTGACAAAGTTTGACATTTCCACCTCCGTGAGGACCAAAGCTCATGCAGAGAGCACAGAAAGTGTAGTATGGAGACATGAAAATACAGCTAAACTACAGCAAAGGTGCTGCATGCAAATTTGAGTGAATTTTAACTTTAAATCAAGTTACAAGAAAGAAAGTTTACTGAAGAATGCAAATGCAAATGACGTCTATCACAAGTGGACAGCAGTGTTACCTTTCTTAATACAAAACTAAAATGATGCTTCGATATTTCATTAAACAAAGTGAATGTTTCACAGATACTTCTGGAAATCAGATTTAGGTCTTAAAAGATGAATTGCTGTGAAAGAGAATCTATTATCAGATCAATCCAAGGTAAACCAGGCAGACAAAACAAGGTCTACATTACCAAATTAAAATCCCAGAAGCTGTAACCCAGATCAACTCATTTTGCTTTTAATGCATTATTAAACATGCCATGAATTGGTATTAACCATCCAAACAGATAATAGTGGTGTTTGCTTAAGCAAGCATCACTTTTACTATTGCTCATAATAAGTTTTATTTATATGAACTAAAATGTTCAACTTTGGCCTTCTAGTGATACATTTTTTATCCCTGAATGGTGGAATCATGGCAGTAAGTGAGAATATAATTTTAGAAAATCTAATTTTAATTTTTGTATTTTTTTCTTAAATGTTTCATCAGATGTTACATAAAAATTGGTTTTCATATAAATATACATTAAATTAATACATTTTATATAATGCATAAACTCGGAGAGCGGCCTTTATGAGCATGAAGGAAAGGAGCATCTCTCTTCACACAAGATCTTTTGTATCTTTAAGGAAAACACTGTTAAAGTTATGTATTACAGTGTATGTACAGAGAAAAGAGGACTGTACTTGATATTTCATCAAGGTTGGATTGGGAAACCCGAGCGATCTCTCATATGAACGCAGTCAGTAAATTACACCCAGAGCTCCAGTCAATGGCTGCTCTGCACACGCTTCCTTTTGGCTGCAATACAAGACATGCTGTAAAAACAGAGCAGCCAGCTCACATCTGGCTTGTGTAGTCATACCATCCAGATGGATAATAGAGATCTCTAACTGCGGTTTCTTGAACATCAACATGTACACAATGCAGTGTGTATTTTTAGCACCAATTTCAGCCTTTATAATTATAATATTCACACTGTATACATGGCAACCAAAATGCACAAGTTGTAATACAACATTGTAGCATGCTTTATAAGAAAATACTATTTTGCCCTCTACTTCAAAATTTCATGTTTAATTCATGTTACTTGCCATTCGTTTTCTTGCGAATTTAACTAGCAATTTCTGAGTGATTGTCTTTTTTTTCGGTTAAAATTTTACAGCTATTTTTCTATTTACAGTCATGTAGAGCTGAAACAACGAATCGATTTAATCGATTAAAATCGATTATTAAAATAGTTGTCAACTAATTTAGTCACCGATTCGTTGCTAAATAATTTATTTGCCGTAAGCGGCTTATTTCGTGCATATTTCAGATTTGCGGTGACCAAAGTGTGGCAGTAATGAGCCACCGGAGGATTTACTCAGCCAGTACAACAGGAGAAGTAGCGAATAGCCAATAGCTGGCCTCGTTTTATGTCACGTGCTTCCCGAATGGCGTCTCTGCAGCATTCAGCAGGAGTACTTTATTTTGAGCCTTCAAAAAAGATTAACCTGTAAACTCTGCACTACTGAACTGTTTAAGGGACCGTTCACATATCGCGTCTTTTGCGCGCTCATGTTCGTTATTTCCAGTGTAGGAAGCTCATAATGGAAGCGACGCGGTCGCGACGCACCCGTTTTTCCAGGCGCGTGCACACCGCATCGAGTTAAAAACATTTCAACTTTTCAGAATGCAGCAAGCGCACCGCGGGTCATGTGACAAGAACTAAATAATCAGCTTCATCCTTTCCCGTAACAACGTTAAAAGCTCAGCCAAGATGAAGGAACAGCTGATCATAGCTGTATATGGATTCCCATTTTGAAATAAATTTAGTAGCAGAGCTACTGCAAGCGATTTTTAGAGCTGCAAATCCATTTATCCTTTGCTGAAATTTCCGCGTCTTCTAGGAGAGAGCACGTCATGGTTGCTTAGCAAAGGCAGACGCCTCAGGGGCGCTTCTGCCCGAGCGCTTTGGAAAGAAGGAGAAAGCGGTGCGCACAGTCTATGGGTGCGCCTAGCGTTTTAGGCGCGATATGTGAACGGCCCCTAAGCCTTTTATTTGTGCAGATTCTCCAGTACAATGTTGTTTGCAAATGTTTAGTTGTAAAAGCTGATAACATTGCTTTTTAACAGTTAACATTTAAAGCTTTACAAACATGTTCTGTGATCAGTTTGTCGTTTACCAGTTCATAATTCAGTCGTGCAGCCTAATTATGACTGAACGAGAGAGGTAAATGTTTAAAGATATTTGAAATGCACTTTTTTTCCTAAGTATTCACTGCTTTTTTTCCACACAGCAGGTTTTTTGTGTGTCCGTTTTTTCTGGACAACCTTCTGATGGATTTTACTTTAAATTGTGAGTTCCATTCAGGTTTCATGCCATTGGCACTTTATTCGAAGGATTGTTTACAATTTCACAGCATAAGCTATAAAGCTGTTTCCCAGTAAATAATAAAATACAACGCACTGCAATCTTATTCTGTTTTATCCTTATTCTTCGTGAAAATATGTTCTGAAAGATTCCTTAATAAGCTTTGTTCGGGATGTTAAACTACTTTAGGAGCTCTAAGGACTGCCACGGTGAAAACATTATTTGAAATCTTGTGAAATTTGCTAGAGTATGGGTCAGTGTTTTGATTGCAGAAGAGTTTGACAAGGGATCACTAACACATAATAAAACAACTCCAGGTATATTTGTGATGAGGATATGACAATGCAAAATTATTAAAATCTCTTAAAAATCTATGCTGAATGATAAAGACCCTTTATTAATAATTTACTTTGGGGGAAAAATGGAAAAAACTAAAATATAAGTACATAAACCGATTAATCGATTAATCGTAAAAATAATCGACAGATTAATCGATTATCAAAATAATCGTTAGTTGCAGCCCTACAGTCATGCAAATCTGCAAAATTTACTAGCATGAGGAGATCTAATATTTATGGAAAGTTTGATTATCTAATATAAAAATGATAATCCGATTATCCACATTGTGGATAGAAATGTCTGCAAATTAGTCAATTTAAGATGCTGCTAATAACATTTCAAAATTAAGATGTTTTCTTTTTTTTTTACTTTCGAACGATCCCCAAGGCTATATTTATTTGATAACAATTACAGTAAAATTGTGAAATGTTAAAAGAATGGTTTTCTATTTTAAAGTAGGTTTAAAATATAATTTATTCCTGTTATTGGAAATCTAAATTTTCAGCAGTCATTACACCAGTCTTTAGTGTGACATGATCAATCAGAAATCATTATAATATACTCTCTCTCTCTCTATATATATATATATCAATATCATAAATCAATGTTGAAAACTTATTTATTTTAACTTTTTATTTTAATATTTTTTATTTTAATATCTTAATATTTTAACTTAATATTGTTGCTTAATATTTTTGTTAATGGTTATATTTATTTGAAATTAATATTTATTACAACATAGTAAATATCCTCCCTAACATATTTTAATGCATCCTTGTGGAATAAAAGTATCAGTTTAAAAAAAAAATTAAGTAGTGTAGATTTCATGATGATCAAGTTATAATTTAGCAATAGCAATTATTAGGAGAAATACTCACTTTATTTCCAAACATGACTGCAGTTCGGTTACACAGTAGAAACACTGTCAGTGTGAAAGCAGCTGTTGCATTTACATTGTTTCTTGAATTTTGCGTGATGTAATACGGACCCAAAACTCACCTTTTCCAACCTTATTCAATATGATAAGGAACGCAACAGAGATCCGCCGACATAATTGTGCTTCTGCTGGCTGGTGAGTTTCTCCGTAATGAATTAATTCTGCTTTAATGCCAGGGTTTGTCTGCCAGACATGTACAGCTGTGTGACAGAAAGCTGAGGAATAATTGATTCCTCTAAGGTGGAGCAGGTATCTTTTTAATAGGACAGATATATAGTAACATGGGGCCATTGTGCTTATAATACAACAGGGATGAATAGGCGGACTGGAAGCAGAATTTATCAGTGGCATAAAACACTGAAGTCTCTGCGTTCAGACACACTGAATCGGCCTTGACATTGTGACACATCATATCAAAAGAAGAAGAGGGGGGGAATTCTACTTGCAACAAAAAATTCAAGCTTAACAATACTAGTAAGCTAAAATGTGCCAGAAAACATCTCTGTGATGGTCTGCACCAACATTTAGTTGTCAAGGGCATGTCTGGAAATGATAAACAGTGTAGTCATACTGCAGCCATTCAGATGAAAATGAGGGGCTGGTTGAAAAGACAAGATGGATGGCATGAGATGACAGGCACGAGAGATAGATGAAGAACAGGCTTTCAGCATTGTGATGAAATAGGCCACAGGGACGCACCTGTGCTCACTGATAAAGCAGATTTAGTGAGAACGTGAAGCCATACTGACCCTGAATGTCCCTGTCCCAGACCACAGCCAAACTAAAGAATAGGGTTGTCAAGAATCAGTACATTGACAAGGTGCATATGAAAACAATGCTGATCTGACTGCAAGATGGGCACTGACAAACACTTGATCTGTTCCTGTAAACGGAGCCAGTTGTGTCTAGAGTGTGAAATTGCATTTTTAAATGAGGTCAAACAGATGCTCTCTTCTTATTGCTTATAATTTAATCTTTCCTCCATTTCTCGTGACTGTTTACATAAATTAAGGACTTGAGAAAACTTGATTACTTGTAAAAGTTGTTTACTTAATACTTAAAAGGCATTTCTACATTTGCTAATCCTTATGTTTATATTTAACTTGTGTATGCGTGCAATAGCATATTTGTGATATCAAAATTACTATTGAGAATGATAAAATTGTACTTGTTGACATCTAAAATTCTGGTATTCTGACAATCTTATTGTGGTTGTAAATACTCCAATTCAAATATAGTCATATGCACTTCTGTTGAAAAGTTTGGGGTCAGTAAATGTTTTTCAAAGAAAAGTAAAGACATTTATGTTTCTAAATATTTTGGTTTAAAAACTTTTTTTATTCATCAATTCTTAATTTTTTTCATATAATTTATGAATTATTTAGAGAAGAGTTTATGAATTTATGAATTATTTTTCTATTCATCAAATAATCCTGAAAAATGTATCAGATTTTACACAAAAACATTAAACAGCACAACTGTTTTCGATCATTGATAATAAGAAATGTTTCTCCAGTATCAAATCAGCATATTAGAATAATTTACAAAGGATCAAGTGACAACTTTGGAATAAATTACACTGTAAAAAATGTTCAAATAGATTTTTTTTAATTGTTACAAATATTTTAATATTTCAAATTGTATTAATATTTCACAATTTTACTGTTTTACTGAGATAAAGCACACAATCCCAACGGAACGAAAGATAGCATCATTTGCTGACCTTCACCCAAAGGCTTTCACAAAAGGCACACTTGGCTCACTCTCACAAGCTGATAAAGTGGTCTGAAAACACTGAGATCAGATAGGAGGAGACACTCAGCGACAAGAAGAAAGGAAGCACTGCTTTATGGACACCTGTCAAAACACTGTGAAAAGACATGTCAACGAAAGCATTTGCCTTTTCGTCTCTCTATTTATTCTGTCTGGACAAGATAAATGTATGAACGAAGGTATGACTGAAACCGATAACTCGACATTTGGATTCTGTTTGACCGATTCTCTTTTTGAAAGAGTCATTTGTTTATGAATCATACAACAATGTTCATGCTAGTTGTTTTTTGCTTTCATATACTGAACACAGCCCTATGAAAAGATGCGTGTTTTATTTCACACTACACAGAACATTAAAGGAAAACTCCACCATTTTTCCATATTGCATTATGTTCTTCCCTCAACATAGATGAGTTGATATGTACCTCTCCCGTCTCAGTGCATGTACTCAATCGCTGTAGCACGCGGCGCCACTTTGCTAGCGTTTAGCTGAGCACCATTCATTCCTTAGGATCCAAACAGGGATGAATTTATAAGCCACCAAACACTTATGTATTCCTCATTTAAAGATGGTAACATGAGTAGTTTCAGGATTAAGTATGGTGACACAAAATAAAATGTGGCGATTTTATGAGCGGATAAAAAAAAATTATGATTATAATGTATGACGGAGGAGCACTTCGCAGCACTTCAACCTCGGCGCAGTATTATCATCACTACTGATCGCAACGTTTTATTTTGTGTCACCATCCTTACTCGTGTAACTACTTATGTAACCTTCTTTAAATATGGAAGTGTTTGGTAGCTTCTAAATTCATCCCTGTTTGGATCCCAAGGATTGAATGGTGCCAAGCTAAACGCTAGCATAGAGGCGCTGTGCGATACAGCGAATGAGTGCATGCACTGAGACTGGAGAGATACATATCAACTCATCTAAGTTTAGGGAAGAACAGTGGAATACGGAAAAACGGTGGAGGTTTCCTTTAAACTAAAAATCTGATTTTAAGCTCATAAAAAAGGATATATTTTTATTGCTGTGATTCAGAAGCGTCTGTGGTGATTCCACATCCTTGCAAATCACATATAGCATTGTGATTTTCGCTATGAATATACGCGCCTGTGCAAAACAACTCTGGACTATCAATATTCTGAACCTGCACAGAGAAAAAAAAAACACCACACAAACAAACAAAGTCTAAAATTGAAATGCTCTTTTATTTCTTGACATAATAGGCTACGCTGCATTCAAAATTAAGACGGGAGCCATGCTAAATCTGATGATGCAAGTTGGTGACCTTTCTTGAGAGGCAGAAGAGACCGCTATTGCGTTGGGCTCTAAATGAGAGTGGCGAAATAAAACCCGCTGTCAAGTAGAAACTCTCGCAGTGCGTTTCAGCGGAGACTTTAACCTTTAAAGAACTCACAACAACCAAAAGAAAATGAGGGAACTGGAGCAGAGTGATTCTATCAAACATATCAGCCTTTGTGTCAGCGTGCCCTAGTGGATACACTTCAGGACAAGTTCAGCCACTTCCTGGAAAAAAAATATGTAATACATCAAGATTTTATTTTTAGGTGTAAAGGAACACATTATTTTTTAAGGTATATTGCAATTTCATACAATCTGAGAACAGGGTTTACTGCCCTGATACATATAGACCTTTGAGTCATTCCTAAATACATAAATACATGAACCTGACAAACAATAGGTCATTGGACTGCAACACAACGTGAAGCTTTTTCACAGGGTTTTCCCCAAGCATGCTTGGTTATAGTCCCACAGTTCAGGACTTCTGAATATTGGTTTAAAGCTTGTCCACTTTGCAACTTATACTGAAGACTGGAGTAATGAGGCTTTTTCATCACAGGAATTAATTACATTTTAAAATTGATTAAAAGCAGGGATGCACTGAAATGAAAACTCTGGATGCTCTTGGCTGAAAAAACATATAAATGTACATTTTCATCACACCACGAAGTGACGAAGACTACAGGGAGAGTGAAACCTGCAAACTGAACACTGTCTTTCAGACAAAAACAAGTAAATTGTTTGAAATTGCAATCATATTTCACAATATTGCTATTTTACTGAATTGTAACAAATTCGGCGAAAAAACATTTCCCATCATAATCAATGTTGAAAAATTTGTGGAAACTGAAGGGGAAACTCTCTTTAGGATTTTTTTTTTTTTTAATAGCAAGAATGCATCCTTGCTTTGAGTTGTACCGTGCTACTGAACTGTGCCAAAACAAAGAAATCTGAGCTGTTACTCAGTGGCTGGAGTGCTATTTATTTCCTCAGGTGTCTAAAACTACAACAGTCAATGAACTGTAACAAACAAAACAGCCTCACTTGGTTATTCAAACAATACATTTGCCAAGTAAAATAATGCAAACACTGATGGGAAGAAGGGGCCTAGAATAAACTAAAGTTGACATTGAGGTGAAGAATTACATAAGGGATCAAAAATCAATGTCTGAAGTCTGCAGCCTGTGAAGGTGTAAATACATCCTTGTGGTAACAGAGCTACAGGACCTGCCAACAAACCTATGAAGATCTGTTCTTAAACCTGATCAAGCTGTGATAATCCTTCCCAAACTTCCACCGGCGTGTGAACCCTTTCGCATAAACCAATTTTCACCTTGTCAAGGTATCCCGTGGTGCGAAAAGTCGAGTGGGATGCAAACAAGGGGAGTTGTGTTCCTGGCGAATGGAAGGAATTCAAAGTAATGTGCAAGAATTCACAGACAAACCGAGGTTTGGGCTTCAAGTGCTTGTAACAAGCAGATTGCAAGAGTAATCATGCTTAACCTAAAAACGGCACAGTGCATCTGAAAATACCATGGCCTGTTAACACTGGAGACGCTAGTGGCTTCTAAACAGCCTTAGATTGGTAATCCAATTATGTGACTTCAGGACTAAATGGCCAGCAGAAAACACCTGAATGGAAAAAGGAATCAAAGTGGGATGTGTGTAGTGCCTTCATGTGTGTTTAAAAGCAGTATTTTTGACATTAATTAAAGGTTTTGTCATTGAGAGATGAAAAGTTGACACAGCAAGGCAAGACAGTAATGGTCAGACACAGACACAGACACAGACTTGCCATGTTGATCATGTCTGTGAAGGTGGTGCTGGGAATACATTTCAGTCATCTTCACCAAAACCAAAACTGACACCAGTGCCAAGACTGAGGGGGCAAATCTAAGCAGTGCACCATGTATAAAATCCAATAAGAGGCCAAAACAACCCCAAACAAACTATGAAGCGCGAGGACCAGATTCGGCATGTTCAAATTAGAGATTTGGCCAACTGCAAACAATTCACTTCTCCGCCTCAATGAGCACCGGCTCATGTCCAAATCAGACACCTGCTGAGTGAGGAGAGTCAGGCCAAATGATCTGTATGAAAACCTCTTCACCTTGCAACATCCTCTGCGGCCAGTGCCAGAGCTGCCCATTTGCAAGCAACCCAGGACGGCAACAGGTTGGAAGAGTCGGGGAACATAAAAAAAAGCAATCAGAATTTATGCGCCGTCCAAAACGTCCTAAAAAAAACCCAAGCTCGAAAACATCAACATGGTGGAAAGGAATTCAAAAGCGGCAAGTGGCCAATTATTTTCTGATTGCATTTATGTCGTTGGCGATATAGTGTGAAATTGCAGATTAGTAAAGCTTGTTTGAGCTCCGTCCAGCTCTGTTGTGAGGGCTGAAATGAGTCTAGTTCCTCCAATGGTCTGTCTCAGCAGCTGGCCCTGACCTTGAATCCCATAGGTGCCGCTGGTAGAGCTGAAACATGATAATAATGTTACATGAAGAAAACTAGAGAAAATAAAAAATCTGAGACCAAAAGCTATAACTAAATCAACATAAAGGTTTGACCCAATAGGAATGACTCATTTACTAGTCTAAGCCGGGCCGTTTCTCGTACAAATCTGAAGGGGCCAGATGTAAGAACAGGTTTGCCAATGCAAATTTTGCCCTTATCAACACAAAGACTTAGAGGTCAAACGACTTGAAGGACAAGCAATTTGTGGAAAGGGTAAACGAAGGACTGTTATTTCATATAAACCACTTGGAATAATTAGAGCATGCAGATGAAACAGGCCTTCATTTCCCCTCGCAGAAACTAGCTCCATTTGTCAAGATAATGGATTTTTGGTTTTCATGCACAGACACACGCAGCGTTCATGATTTTTCTCGCAGTTATTTAGAGAGCTGTAGCGTTTTCTTTCTCTAGTATCAGTCAATAAAGTTTTCCAGTGATTACTGGGTAATATGAAGTGCTTTTCCCTGGGGCAAGCTTACATTTAGCCCATTTTACATTAACTGCCTAATCAGCCCTGAATTGTATGGTTGTGATCTGAACATAAGAACAACAGGTCTAGTCTAAATTGAGATTTTAGTTACGGAAGGTTCTTTAAACACAGAACTTTGACTCCCAGCCTATGCCTGTGAGATGGTTTTTTGAGAATCTTTAAAGCTCACCTAAAAATTAGCGTAAAACATTAACATTGTGAAATATTATATTAACTGTTCAATTCAATTATATTTTAAAATACTTAGGGATAAAATAAATCTATCACAGCTAAACGACAGGTAAACAAACAAACAAAACAAGCCGGCTAATTTTGAAGCTTAGCGCAGTGGCTGCCATTTGCAGCGCCGTCTTGATGGATCAAGACATATAGTGCATATATTTAGCAAAAACTCTTCTCTAGAATTAATCTCTCTAACAAACAAGCAAGCTGTGGACACTGAATGACTTGCATGAAATAAATGCCATAATGAATTAGAAAGATGAGACTTTGTTTCTTATCAAAAGAAACAAAACAAAGCTGACTGGGAAGCGCTCCATACAAATGTCTAGTGACTTTTTATTGACACCAACTGAAACAGCATAGACTAAAAGGCTGATTTTGAAATTTATGAATCAATATTGATAATGTGATGATTTGGTACACAATATATATATATATATATATATATATATATATATATATATATATATATATATATATATATATATATATATATATATATATATATATATATATATATATATATATATATTCATGCTTTTGTAACATTTTAAATGTCTTCACTGTCACTTTTTATCAATTTAATGCATTCTGGCTGAATAAAAGTATGTTTCCTTCCAATAAAGAAAAACTAAAAAAAAAAAACTTACTGACCTCAAACTTTTGAAAGGTAACGTATTTGGCACATTAGTTAAATTTGTAAACATTATTTAAAATCACAATATATGCACTGAATTCTCTTGAAACAGCTGTGATTTGTTGTTTCTGAAATCTGAATGAAAAATTACACCAATGCCATAAATCAATCTGCATAGTTTTGATATTAGACCAGTCAGTAAAAATTCCGGAAAAAAAAACACTTTTCTAAATCAGTGCTAATTAACAATGACAGGAAACCTAATTAGGAATTCCCATGGCTAACATACTGTAGCCTATGGAAACCTGATGAGACTGCAATCTGCTGAAGTCCAGGGAGGCCAGTGAAGGATCTCTTCATCTTGTGTTTTGCAGCCCGTCTCTCAGTGCTTATAGCCCTGCAAGTTTACCAGAGACAGATAGAAACACAAAGCCTGTGAGCAGCTTCCTCCCGAGACCTCTGCCTGTTCTTTCTTCTCTCTAAGCCAGGCCTGTTCTGAACTGTATAATTCATAAAAAATAGACCATTTTTGTCAAATAGTTATGAGTCTAATACGTTTTCACAGCACTCTGTATGTTGAAAGAAACATCATATTCTTTATGTATGGCTGCCATTTTACATTTCTGAAATGTGAAAACACAGAGTTGAATTTGAAGGAAGGAACTCAAGGGATGGGAGATAAATTGGCCTTGCTCTTAATAGTAGGAAAAGCTGGTCTGCTGGGGACCAGAAGGCCACGAGAGAGGGGGAGCAGTGAGTCATCCGTGCAAATGTACAAAAAATTCATATAATTGGCTGGGTCTGCTAAAGAACATCAGTATCTGTTATAACACTGGTTAACTGCTTAACCAGTCCAAGCGCACAACATTAACAACACAAACAGTGGGTGAAACACTGTGACATACCTGGTTATTACCGGATTAAACCTCAAGTGGTGCTCAGCTCTCCTTAACAATTCACACTCTTCTGCCACAATTAGAAATCAACATAAACGCACTGGTGCCACGTGACGGGATATGAAGATGCAGAGAGTGCAGAGCTGAAGATATAAGCAGTACTGACACACCAGCAGAAGCTCTGACGGGCAGACAGGAATGTGTAAGATCTATTATGAAGTTGTGGAAAGAGTCGGGTCAGTTTAAGTCAAGAGGGATTTACAAAAGCACTATTGGACCAGCCTGTCTGAAATTCTCATTGATGTGATAAAAAAAACAAAAAAAAACTAAATAATTACATCAATATTTCAGGTTCTTGCATAGATACACAAAATAATTCATCAAAAAAAAAAAAAACTTTATGAATAATCGTTATGAATAATTGTATTGTATTATTACTGTATTTTTCGGACTATAAGTCGCACCTGAGTATAAGTCGCATCAGTCCAAAAATACGTCATGATGAGGGAAAAAACATACAAGCCAAACTATTAAAAAAAGTGCGACTTATAGTCCGGAAAATACGGTATTTTTTAATTATATTCATGTAATACAAATCATTTTAAAATAGTCAGTAAAATAATATCTAATATATAATCTAACAACATCTAATCTGATATAATATAAATGTTTATTTTTGAATAAAATAATCAAAATCTAAATAATAGAAAATAAAAAAACAAAAGTGTTGTGACTGTCAATGTGAAATCCTGATAATCATTATGCATAAAGTAAAAAGTTTACATCAATAATTTTCAATGTAATATCATAGAGTCACAATATCTAATATAATACAATATAAGTTAGTTAACAAAATAATAAATAATCAAATCAAATCTAAATAATATAAAATAAAAGTAAAGTGAAAAGAAATTGTGACTTTCATGTTTTCAAGTTGGCAGTCAGCACTATGTATAAAACAAAATAATTACATCAATACAAATTATTAGATGAATAATTATTACGTCAATGTAATATCATAAGAGTCACAATATCTAATCTGATATAATATAACAATATAAATGTAATGTGGTGTAATATATGTTTGTTAGGAATTTCTTTTGTTTGCAAGACTGTTTGAACTTGTCAGCATGGGTCATGTCACAGAAAAATATGACGTTTGTAAATTGACCTCCACCTGAGCTAATGCTTGCCATGCTGGAGGATGCAGGTCAAAAAAAAGTCTAAGAGCCATCCCTGAATACACACGACTGGAAAAACAGGCTTGTGAATCTTAACACAACACAATACACTGTTTATCCTCCATGTCAATCAAGTCTGGGTGCAAGTATGGCTTCAAGAAAGTACGAAGAATATTTAAGACTAGTGGATTTTACTTTAAAATACATCTTATTCCATCTGGATGTTCTAAACAGCAAAGTGATGCATGAAGGGGCGACGCGAGATCTAGTGGAGCTACGGTTGAGACGGAAGTGCTGAAACAGAGATAATTGACAGCTGGAGCTTTTTGCACTTCTACACCTAATGCACCCTGTCAAAAGCGTCCAGTAGAGAGATGGATCGAGATCACAAACCTGAATACCTGCACTTATCACCACTTATCACCTGCGCTCGCATTTCTGAGGTTAATGCCAGAGGCATTTTAGGGCCACGTGCAACCATCTGAAGACTTATTCCTGATCTAAAATATACACTGGGTAACTGTCACAGTTTACGCCTGACTGGTCCCAGCTGGAAGCTGGAAATAAAGTAAACTTGATGTTTTGTAAGCAAACATGAGGCCCTGTGTTGTGAGGCCCCATATTGAATGGAGGAAATTGCTTGTCATGCTCTATCAGAGAAGGGAAGATCTCTTGCTAATAGTAGGTGCACCGAGCGTCTGGGGTATTTGCAGGAACGAGTGGAAAAACAACTCATTTACCCTCAGAGCAAGAGAAAATGATGTGTTTACGGCTAAGTAATGTTGCTTTATGCAACGCTCTCTAAAGCTTCATTTCTCTGCTCATTGCAGTCAAACTGTTGTGGCGACTCAGCACAGCTGGCAACAGGCGTGGCGATTGTTAATCGCCATATAACTTCAATCAAGGTAAAAAAACAGTAAATCTGAAAGCAAGAAATAGGCAAATTAGTGTAATTGAAAATGCTGCATACAACTCATAGAGAGCTCTTTGTAGTCAGGACGAATGGCATTATGCGAATGGTACACAATAGCCGTGTCACTCAGCACAGCATGCCGGCATTAAAGATGCATGCAACGTTTTCAGTATCGTTTAGTGAATGACAAAAGAATGCTGTGTGTATTTACAGTAAAGATGTCTCCTGACTGAAAACAAATGGCTGTGGACCGAGTGAGGATGATTAATTTCCTTTGCCTACTGTAAACAAGTCAAATGCATTTTTAATAATTCTAGAAAAATAACAGTCATCGGCCCACGGATTTCTAATGAGCTGTGATGCGTCTGAGTCTTCCAGACTCAACACTGAGGAATACCCGTGTTTCCCACCCTAAATCCCCTCCTGAAAGAATATATGGAGATGACTGCAGAGAGACTGAGAGAATCAAGGAAGGTCTGAGCAGCAGTTGAGATGAAACCGATGTTATGATCATTAGCAATGATGGTATCATTTATCCTGCTCTGCCCTGACAGTGGATCCTGAGTGAAAGCTTCATGTAATTATGTTGCTTGAGCGGCTTTTATCAGATTGCCATTGTTTGGAATTCGCTAGGCAACTAAAATGAGGTGGTAGGGCTTAGTCACATGGTTTTAGTGTAAACGCACTCAATAAGAGCACCTACGCATGTGTCCTTTTTATCCCTCAGAACAGTGCGTTATGCATGTCAGGGCTTCAGACTGTGACCGTCTATGCAAGAATGTACAAGTTACGTAATTAAATTAATATAGAATAACCCTGGCACATGCACAAATAAATAAATGTCAAAAATTAAATACAATATTAATAAATGTTTTCATATAAAACATACAAAAATAACACACCACACACACACACACACTCACCAATATTGCTATGCAATATACAAATGTAAAATATATATCTAAAATGTTCTAAACAATAAATAAATGTACATTATTATACATATAAAATTGCAAAAATATATATAAGCAAATATAAAAATACAACTGGATTACATTATGCAAAAGGAAAAGAGCAGTCATGTTTATGTCATGCATGACAAAACGCATGAGCTGTAATGAAGCTGGAGGGAAATTAAGTATTTGTGCAGCCATTGATCTCTGTCAAGATATAGAAAAATCTACACCACAGATGGGACTTGCCAGGGGTTATGTAAAATGAATTATAGAGCCAAAAAAAAAAGAGATGAAAATCGATGTGTGATCCATTAAGGGGTTAAGTGCTGTGTTCTGACAGGTGGCTCTGTCCCAGGCTGCTCACGTCAATGATGGAAAATTGTCCGGGCGTAAATAATGTAAGAATAAATCAGCCGGATATTAATCCTCTCATCATTCAGGAGAGTAAACCCAGCGCAGGACTAAATCACACCAAACAACATCAGCTTCTGATGAATGTGGCCACTTGCTTTACCCGTGCTTTGGAGCGTTTGTGGTATTTGCATGAAGGCTGTCTCTCAAGACGATGAAAGATTCATCAAAGAGCCCGGTCCTGCTTTGAGTGCCAGCCAAGCCGCCGGAGCCGTCAGCAGCCAAAGAAGAAATCACACTGCTTTTCAATTGTAGCACCACGTCCACCACCTCAACCCATCTAGATCCTTTATGTTATATATGCATGCATATATGTAAAAGGGTAATGAGAAATGGCCATGTTGCCTAGCAGAAGTAGACTATATTGATCTGAAGCCTCTTAAGAAAACCTAAAGATGTCTTCTTTATGCAGATGCATTAGCCATCATCCTTCAGTGATGATTTAGTCATGCGGTGTTAGAGGAATCCTATAATGGCTTTGGTCTCCCAAAGATTACATTTTCAAAAGCCCAGTGATATTTTAAAGCCAGAAACATTTAATAAGAGCTCTTGCTGCGGTTTAACAATGTGAGCGGCTACCTGAAGGCTATCTCCTGTAATCAACATCTCTCAGTTCAGGGCACACATCATTACAAAAGGTAGGCAGGAGGGCGTCTCATTATCCAGAGTGTCTGAGATTACTGTACTGAAGGACTTTCATCAGCTCTGTGCTTGAATCCTGGACTCTGTGCTGCCCACTTTGTATTCAACCAGTTCAATACATGGTGATGAAACAAGCTTGCGTCTTGCTGAGAGCACAGTAAAGTAGTGTTCAAAGATTTATATTGCTGTTAGTGTATTCTCAACAAGGGAGATAGCGGAGACCTCCACTGTTATCTGAAACGATGTTTGACAACCAACTGCTTACTTCAACAGACAGCGTTTGGTTTCGACACACACCCATCTTATGTAACCCATCATATGAAATATCAGTGGGGGATGACATTAAGAAGTCACATCTCATTAAAAGGATTGTATTAGGCTGGGCGGTGTGATGGCATAATGTGCAACTTTAGAGATCGTGCTGTAGGGTTTGTGTGGTGTTCAACAGGCATGAATGCTTTCTGTGAGAGCATTAGTGAAAAATATTATTCGAGACTTATTAATATGTTATAAATAATATTATCTTGAATGAAGTTTCAAAAAGCTCAAACAGTGTCTAATTTAAAGAACTTTAATAAATTAAGAATATTTTTTGAAAAAAAATGTAATGATTTCTAAACGTAATTACATTTCAGATGATTTCAAATGCATTCACTTAATTATTTAGCAATATGAACTAACTCCAGATCTACTTGTTTTAAGCAAAAATACTTATACTAAAATACTATATATACTTATATCTATTTACATTTATGCATTAAGCAGACGCTTTTATCCAAAGCAACTTACAGTCCATTCAGGCTATACATTTTTTTTTCTCCAGTATGTGTGTTCCCTGGGATTTGACCCCACAACCTTTTGCGCTGCAAACACAATGCTCTACCACTTAGCAACAGGAATACATATATACTGTTAATGTTAAATAAAATTACTCATACCTTGAGAAAAGCACAATACTGTAAAAATTTACCTCTACTGTATAGTACTTTACTATTTACAAGATATAATTGCACTAGAAAGGCAGAAAAATCCGCCCCAATCAAAAAAAAGAAAAAAAGAAAAAAAAGAGAAAAAACACAAATCCAGTTTTTTTTAATTCCAAAAAGTGAATCGCTTTCTTGTAAAACCTGAGCAATGACAAGAAAGCAAAGCAGATATTATTTCTATTCAAAAGTGTATGGTAGGTAAGAGTCTTATGCTTATGCGGCATTTTTTTTTTTTTTTACAAAAATGCCGTAAAACAGTATTATTGTAAAATAATATTATTAAATACAGTATATTATTACCATTTAAAATCACTATTTTCTATTTGAATATATTCCAAAAAAGTAATTTATTCCTTTTATGCAAAGCTGAATTTTCAGTATCATTACTCCAGTCTTCAGTGTCACGTGATCCTTCAGAAATCTGAATGGTCTGCCTTACATCAACACAACCACACAAGTACAGCCCCGATGAAGCTCACACAGTGATCCGTTCCCTCTCCGGACAAACCGCACAAATGAAAGCTTACACTATCACTGAGAGCACATTTGCTGCAGGACACAATGAGAAAGCCCTGAGTATCAGCGGAAAATGCCACTCTTTTGATTTGAATCAGATCCTTTACGTCCTGCCAGATGCTGCTGGGAAAATCGAATTAACAGGAGGGGAGATCAGAAATATGAGCAAAGTTCTACATTAGCCTGATTCAATGAAGGCTTTGAAATGGGCTTTGTGTGTGTGCTGCAGGTCAAGCTTGAGAGTCCAACATCTTTTTGGTTTCAAAAAGGCTTTCAATTTAGCAGAGTGGGCACAGAGCTTCCTGGATGTGCCGGGATCACAGAATGAACTGGTGGATGGTGTGTGTGTGTGTGTGTGTTTGTTTGACTTGGCTCAACGTCCAGGCAAACAGTCGGAACACCGGGAAAAGACAGACCCGAGGCCCCTGTGGCTCTCCTGAGAGGTCTATTGTCCTGCCAACTATAAATGTCACCGATTTCCAACACATTTCATACAGAGATTCAAGGAAACTGTGTCTTTAAAAGTGTAGGAGCCGAGAACAAATGCCAGCTACAAGCTTCCAGCTTCCTTCAGGCAGCATGTCAATTATAGCCAGCTTGCATATCAAATCGTTCGGCCATAAGCACATATTCAGTGTGGTAAAACCTGCAAAAAAAAAAAAACATCTGTACACTCCAGGTTTACATACCTCTTTGCCTGAGAGATAATAGGCAGATAGCAGGCCTCCAACAAAACGGATGTTCACTTCAAAGACGGAGATTTCGGCATTCTGAGGGAATAAAACACAGGACAACAAAAAGAGGTGAATATTTAAGCTCATAAAAACACTGTGACTGGCTCACCTTGAACTGCAGACTGTAGAAATATGAGGGGGAAATGAATACGGACTACAACCACACTTTGCCCTCATTCACCAAACACAAAGAAAGAAAACAATATAAAAGAGATGATAAAGCTCTGCTGGGATTGGGCAAAGATACAAACAAGATCCCACGGGAGGGTGAAATCGGAATGCGGATATTTTCTGCGGATCTGGATCATGACTGCTGGGTTAAGGTGGTTTCCTACGGTGCATGTAACATGAACAAAAACATCACTCACAGGATAAAGAGCTAAAAAGAGAGGATGCTTCCGAGACTATCTTTCAAATAATAATTAAATAATAAAAAAATAACTAAGATTTCAACAGAAAATTGAAATTGAACAAAAACTTTTTATCTTACATTTATCTGCAGTAGAGAATACTTTCAGCACTGTTACATCTAACATTACGATTTCAAATACATGTTTTAAACCAGTGCTCTTAGACAGGTGACACACAGAACAACCCCAGAATTTTACATTATAAAAAAATATTTATAGTATTAATATTTTATTACTTTAATCTTCACACATAAAATATGTAAAATTATTATTATTATTATTATGACTATTATTATAAATGTTTATATACACACACACACACACACACACACACACACACACACACACACACACAAAAACTGTACATTCAATTACTGATTTTAATTAAATTATACAGTAACAAGTTTAACTTATGTTTCATTCCAATTTTAATACAGATTTAGGCATTTAAGATGCATAATTTGTAAATAGTTTTTTTGTACATTTTATTGCCAAAACAGCATCTATGGCAAAATCAATGTATTTGAAAAGAAAACAAATAGTGGTAACATATACAGTAGTAATGAAACTCATATCAATATAAAAAAAAACCTCATATAAGATTTTTCATTTAAATATTTGATAAATAAAATAAAAAATTAAGAGTGTTAACTTGATTAAAAAAAATAAATTCTAAAAAGTATGAGAACTACTGTTTTAAACTATTTAGCTGGAACAGTTTATATAATATTGCATGAATATTTCAGACACTGCAATCTGGCACTGTGCAACCTGTGGCATGAAGCCGCAAGTCTTAGCCTTTGCCATGTGATGTTAGACAGTCTGACCACAGCAAGACATCTGTAGTGTCGTCTGATGGTTTATGAGGTGAAATATTTGTGTCTCTGAGAAACCAAACAATAATGACCCACTTACTGTTTAACATAGCCATCATGCACCTTCAAAACAATTTTGTAACAGTGCACAGGTGGCACAATAGAGAAATGTTTTGCATCACATTGGTAAATATCCGGTTCAGAGCAAGATAAATGGCTGATGTCTTGAAATGGCTAGGGGTGTTATGGAAAGCCTCCTCTCCAATGCTTAAATGGTTACAGTGACAACAGGGCACCAGATGTTTCCAGATGATAACTCAACCCTTTTGTGAGTTATAGGAATCTGTCGGAAACAGGCACAAAAAGACCATGACAAATGCTTTTCTGTGCATGTTAATGGGGGACTTGAGAATATTATTTTGTTCGGCCGTAAATTGACCTGAATTTTGGGGGAAGGGGGGTGGGGGGTTGGCTGTCATGTGACACACAGCAGCCACAACAACACTTATGTTTTATTATTTTTTCCTTTTTATTCGAAACATTCCCAAATGCATTAACTGAATTCTCATTAAATATCTTGCTTCTCACCTTATAGATTATGTTGATCTATAGTGGGCGACGGTCAAAGTAACCTAATAATGTAATCTATTAACGGCACATGAAATAACCTATCTGTTTACTCACTTAACAGACATGGGTGTCATGCCATAATGCAATGCCATTTATAATTAATGTTAATTTAACATTGAAAGTCATATGTGTTATATGTGTTTCCACATATATAAATACATATACAACCAACATTTGTGTCTATACAACATAGTCAACCAAAATTGCTTTGGTTATGATGAATACTGATTCAAATTATTTTTGTGGTCAGATAACTGGTAAACAGAAATTATTATATATTATGGATTTCTGTATAATAAATAAATAAATAAATAAATAGACTATGATAAAAATGCATTACAACAACAAAAACATTAGTACTACTACTACTACTACTACTACTAATAATAATAATAATAATAATAAATATATACATACACAAAATTACAATAATGTTTTTGATATTAATAAATTATAATTATGTGTTATAATTATACATTTCTAATGGTGTTATTGGTGCAATCAATAAGAATAAGCATTATTACATTTTGTTAGAATTCTTTATAAAATAAAATAAAATAAAAAAAGAAAATATTTTTTAGGTTACATATACCGGTTTAATTTAAAAATACATTAATAAAAAAAAAAAAGCTAATACATTTAAAATGCAAGTCATAAATAAGTAACATTAATTATCAGTCCCTCTCTAATGCAAACTTCAGATGAGAGAATGGAAACAGATGGACACAACGAAGCACACTGTGCTTGGGTTCTGTATCTAATGGCGCGTCTCCTAGTGTTAAGACTTATAAAGAGGGAAGGGATTTCTATTTTTATGCTTCTGATGAGGTTTTTCGATCCACCAGCGGTATATTGTCTCTGTCTGAAAGGCTATCTCACTCAGGTTCGAGTTCAGCTGGGACTTGTGGTCACTGCAACATAACGGGTCTTTTACAGCAGCGGGTGAATCTGACCTTCGATGATGCTGGCTTTTACAGGAATAAAAGAATCCCACAGCATAAAAGATGAGAGATTAGGACTGTTGATACAATGAAGTGACTCTCTTCCTCCGTTCTGCTCCAGGGTCAGATTTCTCTGTAAAGCAATCTGATCAGAACTTGTAAAACAAGGGGAATGTCCTGATGAGGATACACGAATAACACAATAGACCAAAAACACTGGACAACTAAAATACTGAGGATAAACTAAGATTAATCATATCTTCCAAAAATAATTTTTGGAAATTTAAGATTTGGGAAAACCTTTGAACTGCTTTGAAACCGTGCTCTAGATGATAATAGCGCGATTGACAGATAACCTTTTCTTACACAGCTAAACAACTTTTAGCTGCTCAAAGATAATCGGATGATAGTGGAGGTCAAATGAAGCCACATGAATACAATTATTCTGCTAAAACAAGAGGCTTTTGTGCATCAGAAATGGGTTGCTTAGTATTCCAGAGACCAGCTGAATATTAATAACTGTTTCACAGGGGATTTTTGTGGACTCTTTCATTGTTGGAATTGCTTGAGGGTAGAAGGAAAAGCCTTTCAATTAAAAGTTGTTTAACACTCTTCATTAAAGGTTTGGACCCAGATACAGTCTTCTCTCTTGCCTTAAATTGAGGTGCAGGATGTACTGAAGGACTTCCGATGCTTAACTAGCGGTAAACCCCTGCAGAATGTCTAATGAAATCACCTCACGAAACCGATCGAACATCAAACAAAGCGCTATTTTTGTCTACATTATTCAGCATATGTTGTGTCTTAATTCACTCACCAACTTGGTTTAGTCATTTCTGGACTGATCTGCATGCACTATTGATTCCCTTTTGCTATTCACATGTTTCATGATTAATCAGATGCTGCTCTCAGTCCTTCTGTTTCCCTATAAATAGCAATATTGTAAAATATTACAAATTAAAAGAAGTTTTCCTATTTTTATGCCCAAGATCATTTAGAAATCATTCTAATGTGCTGATTTGCTGTAAAGTAATATCTCTTAGGTCCCATGACATGGATTATTTTCTTTGTTTAAATGCTTTTTTAATGTTTCCTGAGGTGTACTTCTATTGTTAGTATAATTTTTACATTTAAAATTTAGAAATAAAAGGCATTTTTATATCCTGATTTTAGCCCTCTGGCTTGAGTGCTCTGTTTGAAGGGGCGTGTCTGCTGTGAGACTCCGAGTAAACGACAACTGTTGTGATTGGCTGACATATTTGCATTCGAAATGCGCATTACATCTGTTACCCTGCACAAATACTTTTATTTCGTTTTTTTTTTTTTACTATTACAGTTGTCGAGGTCAACGAATCGTGGAAGTGTTGATTATATAATTACTTTTTAGATCTTTTCCCATCACATGAATCACTGCAGTGATGAGCACTGAGTAGACATTCTGTTTATCGCGTGAATGCAGTAATCCCGTCATTGTAACGCGTTTTCTCTCACAAACTGCTTTCACCATAACTAACAGTAAACATAGTCCCAACATGAATACAGTAAGAGCTTCGTTGGCAAGATAACAGCGTCATTCATTATAACGGCAGTTTGGGCAAGTGTGCAGATATACTCTGTGTGATTGACAGCTCCGAACAATATAAAGGCGTTCTTTGATCGCTCTCTGTAGTTTAATCACAATTTAAATAACAGATTTGTTTCATGCTACTAAGAGAAACAACGTCAAGTTGATCGTTTAGTAACTGGCTTGATTCAGCGATGCATAAACAGTATTTAACGATTTAGAAAAGGTCGGTGTGAACTTCAATAATTAGCTACACATCAGAAATCACTGATCACAGATCAGGCATTAAATTAACACTGTTACTCACTGTTTGTGGCGGTGCTGTTGAATCCATATCGTAAAATTCTGTGTGTAATGCCTGTGCTGACATTGGGACTGAATTATATGTAAATGTTTGGGCGGGCAAAGCAGAGAAAGGGGAGGTAACCTTTCCCCTTAAGACGACATAAGGGGAAGATTCCAGTGAAATGTTCATGCCATGGGAACTTTAATATCAAATGTTGAAAACTATTTTGCTGCTTGATATTTTTCAGGATTCTTGGATAAATTTCAAAGAACAGCATTCATTTGAAATAAATATTTTTTTTACACTATAAATATCTTGATTGCCTTTTTGTGTCCTTTTTTCTTCTACTAATTCTTTTGCATGTGAAATGTTTAACAGTTCTGCTTTCTGCCAGTCTGCTCACACATTAGCTACAATTTGTTATCGGGTCTAAATTGTTTTTAACGGCCTCATCCATCAATAACAGACACTTTTTGCATTACACTGTAACAGGAACACAAAACAATCAGCACTGGAACAAACCTCTATAACAGGCAGAGACTTGAAAACACTGCATTTCTTCTAAAAGCTATGATTCCTCATAGTGTCACTCATTTAAGTAATGTTAACATGGTCATTACTGAACAAAAAAACATCTGTACTGTACTTCATGGAGTTAACAAACAAAGTTCAGGGAATGGGAGTCTGAAAAATGAGACAAGTCTTGAGATGTTTTTTTGTTGGCTCAGATGTGGAAAGACTCACTCTGACTGACTTGGTTAACAAGCAGTGATGTTAAAATCTCCCCAAAAGAGCTAAAGTCGACTTATTTCTTTAGCACTGGAGACGACAAAGACTCAAAGCTTCATCAAAAAGTCATTATTCTGATTCTGTTGTATCATTCAGGGTCACATTTATAGAAATGAAGTATTTGCAGGGATAAAAACAAAAATGAGCATACAAGGCTCGAGTCTTACCATGTTAAAGTCTAGGTTCTTGTCCACCCACTCGGTAGCAGCCTCGAATTCGTCATACATCTCCATAATGTAGAGCGTGTCCAGTGCATCCACAATGGTGGCTCCTTTGAGACTACCTGTGGATATATATGACGACAAACCATTTGAGAAAAATTCCTGTGGGGATACCTCTAGGATCAGAGCTGAAATAAACCAACAGATATGATAAAGACCTTCGAGCCTTTGAGATATGGTCACTAATGCCCTGCCTAAGGGAAAATCCTGTGCAGAGAGCAAACAAACAACGGCTACAACAAATGAAAACCTAGCGAGTTAACACCCTCAAAGGGAAGCCAAGGTTAAGATGAACAGATCTTACACAAGCCAAGTCAGATTACTTCAGTGTTTTAGTATATAACATGAAAACAGCAAAGTGGATAAAAGAAAGGAAGATGCTCAATAACTCCCTGGTGTTGTCATAAACAGTGAAGATTATACATTAGTGCTGCAATGACGCCTCGACGTCATCGATTAGGGCTGCAACTAACGATTATTTTGATAATCGATTAATCTGTCGATCATTTTTACGATTAATCGATTAATCGGTTTATGTACTTATATTTTAGTTTTTCCCATTTTTTCCCCCAAGTAAATTATTAATAAATGGTCTTTATCCTTCAGCATAGATTTTTAAGAGATTTTAACCATTTTGCACTGTCATATCCTACTCAAAAATATACCTGGAGTTGTTTTATTGTGTTAGTAATCCTTTGTCGAACTCTTCTGCAATCCGAACACTGACCCATACTCTAGCAAATTTCACAAGGAGATTTCAAATAATGTTTTCACCATGGCAGTCCTTAGAGCTCCTAAAGTAGTTTAACATCCCGAACAAAGCTTTTTAAGGAATCTTTCAGAACATATTTTCACGAAGAATAAGGATAAAACAGAATAAAATTGCAGTGCATTGTATTTTATTATTTACTGGGAAACAGCTTTATAGCTTTTGCTGTGAAATTGTAAACAATCCTTCGAATAAAGTGCCAATGGCATGAAACCTGAATGGAACTCACAATTTAAAGTAAAATCCATCAGAAGGTTGTCCAGAAAAAAAAATTGGACACACACAAAAAACCTGCTGTGTGAAAAAGAGCAGTGAATACTTAGAAAAAAAAGTGCATTTCAAATATCTTTAAACATTTACCTCTCTCATTCAGTCATAATTAGGCTGCACGACTGAATTTTGAACTGGTAAACGACAAACTGATCACAGAACATGTTTGTAAAGCTTTAAATGTTAACTTAAAAAGCAATGTTATCAGCTTTTAAGACTAAACATTTGCAAACAACATTGTACTGGAGAATCTGCACAAATGAAAGTCTTAGGGGCCGTTCACAAATCGCGCCTAAAAACGCGTGGAAACCGCTAGGCGCACCACTTTCTCCTCCTTTCCAAAGCGCTCGGGCAGAAGCGCACCTGAGGCGTCTGCCTTTGCTAAGCAACCATGACGTGCTCTCTCCTGGAAGACGCGGAAATTTCAGCAAAGGATAAATGGATTTGCAGCTCAAAAAATCGCTTGCAGTAGCTCTGCTACTAAATTTATTTCAAAATGGATATCCATATACAACTATGATCAGCTGTTACTTTCATCTTGACTGAGCTTTTAACGTTGTTAGTTACAGGAAAGGATGAAGCTGATTGGTTAGTTCTTGTCACATGACCCGCGGTGCGCTTGCGGCATTCTGAAAAGTTAAAATGTTTTAACTCGATGCGGTGCGGTGTTGGAAATAACGAACTTGAGCGCGCAAAAGACGCGATATGTGAACGTCCCCTTAAACAGTTCAGTAGTGCAGAGTTTACAGGTTACTCTTCTTTTTTGAAGGCTCAAAGTAAAGCACTCCCACATCACGCTAAATGCTGCAGAGACGCTGTTCGGGAAGCATGTGACATAAAACGAGGCCAGCTATTGGCTATTCGCTACTTCTCCAGCTGTACTGGCTGAGTAAAACCTCCGGTGGCTCATTACTGCCACACTTTGGTCACCGCAGATTTGAAATATGCACGAAATGAGCCGCTTACGGCAAATAAGTTATTTAGCAACGAATCTATGACTAAATTAGTTGACAACTATTTTAATAATCGATTTTAATCGATAAAATCGATTCGTTGTTTCAGCTCTATCATCGATTACGTCGACTACGAAAATACATAAACATGCGTGGAATGCGTCGACACGTCACATTGTTTACATTCATCTGTGTAAGTATTTATTATTACAATTAGTTTTGGGAGCCATTGTTGCATTCTTACCTGCTGTGTTTTGGTCAATAATTAATTAATATATGCTAGGTACTAATGGTAATGGAAATTGCTAACAGTATAAACTGTAAACATACACTGTATAGGTTACTTTGGCAACACTGCAAACTTTAACTTTTAATTTACATTCTGGTTGTTAGAAGTTGTTTATGCACACAGACAAAATTAACTACTAAATTTAGATTAACAACACGCTGTAATCTAGTGTACGTGAACATATAGATAGATTAGACTAGATTCATGAAAAAAAATAATAATACTTGTTAGAGTAGTCGACTAATCGAAAAAATAATTGCTAGATTAGTCGACAGAAAAAAAAAATTGTTAATTGCAGCTTGTTTTAGGCTCCTTAGTTCCATATGATGTGAATCAGTTTATCATTAACTAATTCAAATCCACTAAACACTGGGACACTGAAATCATGTTTGCACAGTAAAATGTATCTGGTTCATACTAAAAACTGTTATAATAATGTTATAATAATAATAATAATAATAATAATAATAATTATTATTATTATTATTATTATGATCATCATCACCATCATCATCATTTGTATAATAAAAATACAACATGTTATAATATAATAATATTCTGTATAATAAAACTACTGCAATTTCTTAAATATTATTATTAACATAAAAAAACAATACTATTGAGTTTATAATAACAATAATAATAATTAGAATTATTATTATTGTTATTATTATCATTAGCATTAGCAATAAGAACCTTTTTAATTTTACTAAGAAAAATAATTTTAGTTAAATGTAAAAATGTTATTGCTACTTCTATTATTATTATAATTTTTGTTATTCAAATATATTTTAATAATTTTGTTTTAAATTATTATTTATTTTAGATTAATATATTTTAAAAACATTTTATTGATAAGTACAATAAAAAAAACGAGAGACAGCAAGGTTTTTAATTTCTTCTGTTTTTAATTTAAAGCTGCAGGGTTCATTTTGTCCCCAAAATGCAGAGGCAATCTGTCTTATTTCAGGTTAATTCACACAACCATTTTAGGAATCATTAGCCAGAAAGATTCTCCAACAACATGATAAAAATAAAAAAATAATGCTGCCAATTAAGGTGGTGATGTTGTGAAACAAATTCGGGAAGGAAAAATATTGCATATGGTAACATGGAACAACCCCTCAATAACACAAAAGACGTTCACTAGCAGTTTTTCCATTTGTACTGATTATGAACGCAGCAGGTTGGGCGACACTGCTTTTTGTACTTTAATAATTAAAGTCTGGCACTGCATGCAACCCTCTTCAAGAAATGCAAAGCTGCCAACCAGCTGTGTTCCTCATTTAACAGCCCTGGCTTTGTTTAGTAATGTTGAAGACACAACATGACAGAATTATTGTGTGCACTATTTGTATGCAACATCTTAAACCCCTCCTACAGAGCCTTCACTTGTCTTTGGCTTTGCGAAGGCCAAAGAAATGATGTCAAATCCCCAAGGGCCCTATAATACAACCGGCGCAATGGGCAGAAGGTGCAGTGCAAGTGTGTTTGCTAGTTTCAGTCCGGCACCGTTCGCATTTTCCCATCCAGCGCCACGTCGTTTAATTAGCAAATGCATTTGCACTCATTTGTGCGCCCATGGGCGTGCTGGTCTAAAAAAGAGGTGTGTTCAGGCGCATTGCTTGCGCATTGCTATTTTAAGTAGCTGAAAATAGACTACGCCATAGACCAACTCAAACCTGGTCTAAAGTCTGGCGCACTGTTTTTTCTTTGTTATTTAAAGAGCGTACACACTGCTTATTAAACACAGGGACACACAGCAGCAAATTAAAGGATTGCAATGCATAAGAAATAAAAAAAAAAAAAATATAATAATAATAAATATTTATATATATTATTTATTAAGAGAATATTTATTAAGATTTATTTATTAAGAGAATAGGGAAAACCTGTTTAGACCATGCGCCCGGGCGCGCCAGCCGTTTTCCCGTCTTAAAAAAAAAAAAAATGGATTTGGACACGCCCTGAGTGCACCTGCGCCCGTGCGCTTTACACTTTGCATTTAGATCGTTAAAATAGGACCCCAAGAGAGTATGACGAAGACTGTTCTTTAGGCAGAACAGTCTCCATACTGTTATATCGCCCCGTCGTAAAAGTTCCAGTTTTATGATCTGATGTAGCATTTTCAAGACTGCTTTGGTCTAAAGTCATTATTCTACATTATAACCCAGCTCCCTAAACCAATATCACAGGTTACTATAAGCTTCACTTTGTAAAAGCCAGGGAAACAGACATAGATCTGTCATGCTAAACTACAATACTGGGGTACAAGGACATGAGCTTTGGAAATTCATGAAGCGAAGGTGAACAGTCTGAAGGCAGAAAATGAGGGTATGTATGTGTGTATTAATATGGTCAACGTGCAGGTTTCATCAGATCTTAGCCGTCTGGCTTTGTAAATGCCATAAGTGAAAGCATTTTATTTACAAATATCAGATTGTTAGAAAAGTCTATAAATCAAGTTTCATGGGGTAATAATTTAAATTAATAGCATATTAATTAACTTTATTTTTGGTGTATTTATATAAACAAACAAATGTAATAAATATAAAAATCTAGAAATGTATAAATTAAAAATAATATTACATTATCTAATACAATAATACATGTATTATTTTATATAACAAACATGGGTAAATGAATTCAAATCCAACATGCTATACATATACACAACATGTATGCGTGCATAAGTATGTTTGTTTATATAATATATATTATATATTCACAGGTAAATAAAATAAAAATAATACAAAAATCAAGAAAACAAAAATTTTACTATACACATTTTATTTTAATTAATTAATCAGTGATGCTCGGGCTGATCCAAAATGAGCGGGTGCCTGCGGTCAACCGGCGTTACCCGCGGTTACAAGTAATCCAAAAATATTTTTAATGATATTCGGGGTGCGGTCGGTCGGGTCGTTTGAAATAAAGATGCCAATTAAACCTTTGTAATTTATATTGTACTAGACACAATTTTGAAATACATAAGCCTAAACTTTATTGGCTGAATAACTGGCGCGAAGATGACGCACAAGCTCAGTCTGCAGTTGGAGATGGAGGAGGCAAGAGAAAAGGTGAAGACTGGGGAGCAACTGCGCTGTTTTTGGTAAAACATGTTTTGACGACTTCATTAAGTTTTGTTTTTATAGAAAACTCTTTTAAAAATATTTTAGTTTTGTATAAATTGTACCTTAATTTTGATCAATGTTTTATCAATGAATTGCCCGTATTTAATAAATAAAAAGCACATATACTATAGCAGACAATATAATGAAGCACCGGCACGATCACTTGCATTGCATGTGAACTGTAGGGTGCCGAAACTCAGCTTGTGCCTCACAGATTTGAGAAATATAGGCTATATATTACAGAAAGCTTGAAATGTCTACTTTTAAACGAAAATATTCAAACCAAAATAAATAGACTACTCTCTGAATATATAATCCATATGAAATGGTACATTGTACTAGAACCTGACCGATATATCGTATAATATGCCGCCGAAATGATCAGCCGGCGCGTTTGCGAGATAGTGACACCGGTTAACACTTTCACTTTCACACTTTCAGGCAGCATTCAAACGTTGTCTTATTCGACTGTAAGTGCCCTGCGAAATGGACTTCACATGAAATTCCACCATGATTCCAGTTCTAAGGGAACATACACGTTACATTTAAATGGCATTCAAATTTAGCAGGACGTGAATTTATTTTGTAATTCTTTACAGAGGTATGTCACACTTCACACAGTAGCGCAAATCCGTGACTGAATGTTCAGAAGTAAAATAAACTTCAACAGAATAAAGTTCAATGGAATTTAACTGAATTAAAGTTTAATAAACTTCACCTTTATTGTTCAGTGCACTGATGTCAGACTCATTTTGGATAATAAAGTTTGTTAAATTGTTAAATTACCTGCCTCCATTACACATCTCTGTCATGTCATTATAAGTGTTTGATCACCACATTTGAGTGATCACTGCAAAAAAATGTTTGTGTGTATATATATTCTGATTATGTATATACTGTATTATATAGTACCAGTCAAATGTTTGGACACATGGGAAAGTGTTCAAACTTTTGACTGGTACTGAACTACAATACATACAAAGAATATCTGCCGATATATTGATATCATTATCTGTCCCCAAAAAAATCCATATCGGTCAGGCTCTACATTGTATCTAATCATTAATTATGTTATTATTAAGTACATAGTATGTAAAGACACCTAAGATAAAGCAGGATATTACTTTATTTATTTAATTTAAATTTTTAATTTTTAGTTTATATGCATTTTATTTACTTGTGTTTGTGTATTTAAACAAACCGCTCACATTCTGCTGAAGCCAAAATGTTTCATATTTAAACAATACCATATATACAAAAAAGCAGATGCAAACAGTACGCAAATACAGGTGTTCTTTGCAGAGACAATGCAAATCAAGATCTCCTTTACAGAAGAAACTGCACTGCAGGTGAAAGGACAGCATATCTGTGCACTGCTATGTCTTTTCACAGGCCCTCAAGGACTCAAACCCCAGTGAGGAAGTGTGAGGAGGTCATAAATCATTTCACTACAACGTTTTCTGACACAACCCTGGGTTAGACATTCACATCTCAACAGCTTTCCCCTTACATGACTGGTTTTACCCTCTGAATGTCGACCCAAATCAGGCCTATACAATCTTATCCACAGGAATAATGCCCACTGCAGAGGTTTAAGAGACTCTCAGACACTATAAACAGATCTTATCAATTCCAATTACACTGGTAAATTACAAACCAGCACTTAATGACCTGATAAAGCTATTCACATACATTAACCTTTGCTGAATCTGATGAGAGCATGTAGTTACCTCAGGTTAGAGGTAATGGGACACCAGCTTGCTTGCCTTTTAATACAAAGACCTGATCTTATCACCGTTGTAACCCTTGAGAAGGTTGTGGTTCGAAGATGATAACCATCAGACATCGAAAGTACAATCAACTACTGAGCCATCTTCCCTTCCAGTGCATGTTATGGATTAATCAATGAAACCAACAACTGGTTATTCTTAAGCAGGGGCAAAAAAACAAGGAACGAGCACTAATGTTTGACTGTAACATCTCGTGCTGGAGCTCATCTCAGCAAGGCCTGTATAACAGATGGCTGCTCATTTGGGATCTGAAAGAAAGCCATTACCACGAGTGCACCTCCTGGAAGCGGTATTATCGAAATGAAGGTTGACCTCCAGAGCTATTTGGCAGAGAATTGACATTGGCAACATCTGCAAGGTGGTACATTCCTGCATGTTTATTCTGGGCTGACAGATACTCGACTCAAAAAATACTCAAAAAACATTATCTGGCAGGAATTTATTTATTTATTTTTAGGAGAAATTACCTTTTGCCCCCATGGCGCATGTCTACACAATCAAACATGGGACACAAAGTAAAGTATAACATGCATACTTCTCGGTCAAACTTCAATTAGTATTTAAATAGATCTAATAATCATGCAGTCAAGCTAATACTGATCATTTAAGCAGTTTCAATTTACATTTGATTATTATTTTTTCTGAATGCTTACTTAAGTACTTAAAGGGATAGTCGACACAAAAATGACAATTCTTCTATATTACTTAATTTATTTTCTGTGAAACAAAAGGTATTTTGAATTCTATATTAAAATATTTTATTTGGGATGGGATGGTTCACTGAAAAAAATAATTGAACCGTTCGGTAATCCACACACGGTTCGGCACGCTGGGACCACAGTTCAACTTAAATCTTACTAAGCATCTGTAATATGGTTTGCTATAAATAACACTTAAAACAAACAGGGTTCAGCTAATACATGTTTCTGTTAATGGATGTGCATTCTGGCTTCCCAGACATTACAATAACAGCCTTGACAAACCATGTTTGCGAATGCCGTATGCTGGAAGAGCAGTCATTTATTCCGTCATCACATTGATATCTGTGTTTAAACTAAACTCATTTAAGCTTTGCCAGTTTAAACATTTAAGTGCCAAAGGATGCAAGCTCACGCGCGCAGTAAGACCATGTAATGCCGCAGAACATGCGCAAATATTAAGCTTTCTCTGAAGTATTGTGTTTAAAATGGACAAATCCACACAAAAATGTCAAAATGCCCATCTTGGTAAGTATCCTACAGCAGACATAGCCGGCTGAACGTAGGCCTACAGTTTCAGTACATTCCCTTAAAGTGACAGTCTTTATATTAATCGAACAGCAGCAACAACAACAAAAAATAAAAAAATTTGCACTGCTCTTGATTAAAAAGCTTTTGTAACTTAATAAATGCCAATAATTAGCAAATTCAACTCAGAGTGATTAATCATATAAATGAGTCATTTTAAAAAAAGAACCAGCAATTTGTTCATAAATCAGACATCACTGATTGTGCTGTTTATTTGTTTGTGCATGCAACCAATGAGAACTGCATAACAAAAAGTGGTGTCTGTTCCCTCTGCTACATTTTACAATGTCCTGTGGTTCTCAGCATATTTGATTCAGACTGCAAGCTCACAACGGAGCTTAAAAAATAAAAAATAAATAAATAAATAATAATAATACATAATTTTGCTGCAGGGTTGTAGATCCAGCAGCAGGGAACTGCCACTACTGAATACAAACAGTAAAACATTACCTCCTCTAGTCACACTGTTGTAATGAGGAAAATATATCAGTGAACCCCGAGGACTGACACAATCTCTAGTCAGAGCTTCTAAAGCAAAATACATGACTTCAGAAATAAGATTAGGCTGGTGATTACAGCTAAAACATGAAGACTCGTCTTGCTCAGCAAGAAGCTGTTTGTAAGCACATCTCCAAGCAGCAGGAACTCCTAAAGCCTGCTGTGACGCTGGACGACGGGCTTCACGCAACAAACAAAAATGCACATAAGCTAATGTCCATCAAAACCAGGCCATAGTTCTGCCCAAGTGGTTGTTGGAAAACTCCATCTGTAGGAATCCGTTGGCCTTATTCAAGGCTGAATGAACAAACACCAGTGCAACACAGCTGTGTGCTGAATCCTAAAAGCATCAAACCAGTTAGTACCAAAGATGCTCCAATTTGTGTTTGCCAGCCGGCAGCCAACTGGCAGAAGAAAAACACACACGCAAACACTGCGATCATTAACTTGAAATCCTCTTCAAACAGATGGGAGTTTCTTCAGCTACGAGAACTTTCATGTCTATGGGGTAGATTGTTATGAAAACTAACAGACTAACTTTTTTCTTGTTTTATGAAGGTCACATTAAAATATGAGACATTATAAGGGCAGGACTGAGTTCACTCGTATAAAAATTAATGGCAGAAATAGTCATTTGCAATATGGCAGCTGCAGTCCGGTCTTACATTTTTAGAAGAGCCAGCTGTCTTTTTTTATAGCACCAGTGTCTGTTTATTTACTTAAAAATTTATGTGCATAAACTGGCCAGCCTAAAAATACTGTATTTTTAGATTTTATATGACTGGAAAAGGATGCCTGAAGGAGTTACTGAGACTTAAAATGGTACTGAAACTTTTCTATGGATTAATTTATTTTCTTTATTAATTAAATTAATTAATTTATTTATTTTTATTAATTTTTTAGAATACATCTATATTTATACATACATTATAAATATATTTATATAATTTATAAGATTTACTACTGTGAAAATTAATCATATAAGTTTTCACAAATCACGACTACCACACAAAAATTTTGCTCTTCTGTGTTAAGTTTAGAAATTAAAAATCACCATTAATTTACCTTATTAAAAAGTTCTAAATTAAGGTTTAAAGCTTTAAAATGAACTTTATAAAATGTTAATTGTGTTATAAATTTATTAACAAAAATAAATAAATAAATACTGATTTCTCAATAACATATTTATAAATAATATTATAATGTTTTGCAACAAATCAAAAGCTTGTTTGACAAGAAATCTGAAGTTATGAAAAAGAATAATCAAGACGAAGTCCTGCTGCCAAACAAAGACTCATTTTAATTCAAATTTGGAGGATCTTTTAATGAAACAAAATCCCAGCATTTTATTCAGTTTCTGACCCCAAACACACAGCTAAGCATATGCCTTTTGTTGGGCCATTAATGAGAGTGTGGCTGTATACTGACAGAACATCATGGTTCAGCAGCCTCTGTGCTAAATGAGCACACAAGGGCTTAGAGCAAGACTGACGTTTTCTTCCTTTTTCCTACCACTTATTCTGCACCCTAAAATAAAAAGTTGGATGTGTTTTTATTTAATTGCACAGTTCATGGCAAGGACCATCTCACAATGGCTTCATCACTGTTGGGAAATGGTTATTTCCAAAATCACAATCAGACTGGTGGACATTGTGAAGAAAAATCCGAAAGGATGAGAGAAGGCCTTTTCCCTGTGTGTTCTATTAGAGGAAGTGGTCGTGAGTGACAAGCGCATACATTCGGGAACAACAGACAGTTCATACTGTACCGGAGCGGCTTCATTAGCGATGGCTTTGTCTCAGTCCATGCTGGTTTCTTACACACAGATCCAGTCTGGAGGATCTGCTCCTCTCTGTGCGGAGATGATTAGCACATGGAACAGAATGGCCAGTATTCAGTAGGACTGAATCAGAAAATGTGAAATATGAAGACAACGAAATCTATATTGAGGTCAACTTTTCAAATCTCTCGGAATACATTTCATAAGCAGTACTGGAATATGGAACACGGAGCTATGATTATGCTTGTACTCCGCATCGGAGTGCCACCAGTGCAGAGCTTGCTCAGGAATGGCAGCAGGCAGGTGTGAGCGCATCTTCATGCACAGTGAGGCGAAGACTTTTGGAAGATGGCCTGGTGTCAAGAAGGGCAGCAAAGAAGCCACTTCTCTCCAAAAAAAAAACATCAGGGACAGATTGATCTTCTGCAGAAAGTATAGTGAATGGACTGCTGAGGACTGGGGCAAAGTCATATTCTCCGATGAAGCCCCTTTCCGATTGTTAGGGGCATCTGGAAAAAGGCTTGTCCGGAGAAGAAAAGGTGAGCGCTACCATCAGTCCTGTGTAGGGCTGGGCGATATATCGAATATTAGCGATACTATCGGAATAATTTTGACGACGATGTACAATTTGAATATATCGGGAATATCGAATATTTCAAATTCAAGCATACTTTCCCAAAAGAACGCGCCGAATGTCCAAAAAAGGAACCTGTAACTGCTGACTGCTCTACGCCCCTCAACTACGAGAGCTGTAATGATAGCGGTTGCCAGATAACAAGAGTTTAAATCTCCCAATCAGAGCTCCACTGTTACAAGGATACATTTTCTTCCCGGTGTTTGCTTATTTTAAGCAATCTGGCAACCACGCGCACGTGCTCACTCCTCATTGCGGAAGAGCCGCCGATTATAATCTGAAAACACTAACAAGCTGGAATTGAGCGATCTAATGAAAGCGTCGTTCAGCCGGTCTGTGTTCTGTCGTGAGATCTCAACTGTATTTGCGTTTGTGATCGCAAAATAAATGCACTTACTCGACCGCTGATGTTTGAATAGAGAAACATAGGCTATGGCCATTTGGAATTACTATTGGGGAATTTAATAATAATAATAATAATAATAAATTTTATTTGTAAAGCACTTTACATTTGACACCAAATCTCAAAGTGCTACAGTAGAACATAATTAAAAACAATACAGTATTACAATAAAAACACAACATGTTAAAAGACGGGACTAAAAAACAAGCTTTAGCTGTTAAAATAAGCCTGTGTAAAAAGGTGGGTTTTTAGTCCTTTTTTGAATGTGTCCACTGTCTGCGGGGCCCTGAGGTGGTCTGGGAGGGCGTTCCACAGGCAGGGAGCAGCGACTTGAAAGGCCCTGTCGCCCATTTTTTTGAGCCGTGTCCTGGGCATGACCAAACGGTGCTGTTGGCCTGACCGGGTTCTGGTTGATGAATTTGGCGTGAGCAACTCAGTGAGGTAAGTGGGGGCCGCACCGTGCAGACAGTGATGGGTATGAAGGAGGACCTTATATTCTATGCGGGACTGAATGGGGAGCCAGTGCAGCGAACGAAGGATGGGGGTGATGTGCTCATGTTTTCGCACCCTCATCAGGACCCTGGCAGCGCTGTTCTGAACATACTGGAGCTTTTGAAGGCTCCTGCCAGGAATCCCAATGAGGAGTGCATTACAGTAGTCCAGCCTGGAGGAGACAAAAGCATGGACGAGCTTCTCTGCAGCAGAAATGGAGAGGGAGGGGCGCAGTTTGGAAATATTACGGAGGTGAAAGAATGCAGTTTTGCAGATGGAGGTGACATGACTGTCGAAGGAAAGGTGGGGGTCAAATTTTACCCCTAGGTTAGTAACAGAGGAAGAAAGGGGAGTGGTGTGTCCAAAGAGTGAAACAGTGGTGATTGGAGAGGAGCGGAGTTGATGAACAGTTCCAGTTTGAATGACCTCTGTTTTGGAGCCATTCAGCTGCAGGAAGTTTTGACTCATCCACGCCTCTATCTCCTCCAGGCAGGAGCTAAGGCGGGCAGTCGTGGTAGAGGGGGAGCTAGAGGGAGTGACTTGAAGGTAGAGTTGTGTGTCGTCAGCATAGCAATGGAAATTAACTCCATGCCTGCTGACGACACGACCCAAGGGGAGCATGTAAATGGTGAAGAGGGTTGGACCGAGTACGGAGCCCTGGGGGACCCCACAGGTGACAGTGTGGGGTCTGGATTTTACATCACCCAGAGCTACATACTCGGTTCTATCAGTGAGATAGGAGTGAAACCATTTCAGGGCAGTACCAGAAAGACCTGTGTAGTGCTGAAGTCGGTGCAGGAGAATGTGATGGTCTACAGTGTCAAACGCAGCAGAGAGGTCGAGAAAAATGAGGAGGGATGTGGAACCGGAATCAGAAGCCATCAGCAAATCGCTGGTGACTCTGATAAGAGCTGTTTCTGTGCTGTGGGAGGGACGAAAACCAGATTGAAATTTCTCATATAGCCTGTTGGATTTGAGATGATTATGGAGCTGGGTGGAAACAACTTTTTCCAGGAGTTTGGAGATGAATGGGAGATTAGAAATTGGTCTGTAATTCGACAGTGGTGTAGGGTCCATGGTGGGTTTTTTGAGGAGGGGTTTGATGAGAGCAGTTTTGAGGGAGGTGGGAACATAGCCTGTCTCTACGGACATGTTTATTATTTTGGTTATGAGGGAACTGATAGAGTTAGTGTGAGTTTTAAGCAGAGGAGATGGGATCAATTTCACTGATATGTTTACCAGTTTCCATAATATAGACAGAGAGAATGCAAAAGTCTTTGGTATTCATTTATATATATTTATATATAAGAAATAGCTATGTGCTTCAGCAACTAGCTCCCCATCTAAGAGGGTTTTTAGTGTCAGTAAGAACATAGTTTCATGCCACAGAGCTTCTCTTAAAACCACAGACAGTTGACAGACTTGTGTTCTTAGCTTAAAAACTTGTTAAAAAATTAAAATAAAATACTTATCCCAGTTGCATAGTTTAAATTGTGAATTGCATGCACTAAAAAGTTGACAGAATGCACTTTCTGTAACTGTTACTTAATTTGCACTGCTTCAGTTACATATAGGCCTACATGTATTCATTAATAAAAAGCAGTAAGTGATCTCTTGGTCTAGATTTTTTAACTGCTTAAATTAGCTTAAATTAATTATTTTTTTTTATGGGCAAAAGAAAATCATGTTTTATTTTTTATTATTTAAATGCAAACATATCGAGATATATATCGAATATCGTAAAAAATTTGACAATATCGAGATATCATTTTTTTTTGTATATCGCCCAGCCCTAGTCCTGTGTCATGCCAACAGTAAAGCATCCTGACACCATTCATGTGTGGGGTTGCTTCTCATCCAAGGGAGTGGGCTCACTCACAATTCTGCCCAAAAACACAGCCATGAATAAAGAATGGTACCAAAACACCCTCCAACAGCAACTTCTTCCAACAATCCAACAACAGTTTGGTGAAGAACAATGCATTTTCCAGCACGATGGAGCACCGTGCCTTAAGGCAAAAGTGATAACTAAGTGGCTCGGGGACCAGAATGTTGAAATTTTGGGTCCATGGCCTGGAAACTTAGCAGCAAACTTTTTGAAAACTAATATTTATGTAATTCTCAAAACTTTTGGCCACGACTGTAGACATACATTAAATGTAATAAAGGAGTAATGGAATATAATTACAGTATTTTTGTGATTAAGCTATGGCATTTGTCTACCGTATTTATATAAAATTATTTAGACTACTGTTTTTCATACAAATACCTAGAACCCATTTAGATTCATTTTTACCATGGTATTAAGGGTTTTAACTGTGGTTACCATGATCTAAATATATGCTACTATGGGAGACCAATGTTTAATTTAAATAAATGTAATTTCAATATAAAGTTGCTACCATTTTTACAGATGTTACGGTTTTTGATGATGAACAAATTTACATCTGTATCCTAACTCAAGCTACTGTCAAATGTGCATTTCTAAGAGACAAAAAGAAATTAATTTTTGTTTCTATTAATATATATATATATATTATATATATATATATTTTTTTTTTTTAAATGACTGGAAACGTGTAAATGATTAAAAGTGTCATGTTCTGACGATAAAGAAATAAAACCACAATTAATGGTTTGTTTTCTACAATTTTCACTTTGGAGCAAAAATCGGAATTTAAACTTTCAAAGAAATAAAGTTTTGAAATGTATCACGATATGAAAATTTTTATAAAATGTAATTTTTTTTTTTTGGCCATACTGCCCAGCCCTAGTTCAGCCAGTCAAATTGGAGGATAACTGTTGCATTAGGTTACACAGTGGAATTTTTCATCTGTAGCATTGATTTATTCTACTTATTTTTTATTTGGATTTATTTTACAGATACTCTAAATCAAATGTGAAATATATTGCTTTGAAGGTACACATTTTTGTTATTTCAGTTCTTGTTTTCTCTGGGAATGGAACCCATGACCTCGGCGTTGCTAGCACCATGATCAAATTATAAAATGATAAACATCCGTTCTCTTTTACCGCATTCTCATTGCTTCTATCCTAGGTAATGTAGATTTAATGGCCTTAAACAAGCCCAGAGTGTGTGAAATATTCAAACTCACACTAATCCACAGATTCTGAGGCCTTAATGATTTTTCACGGTTGGTTAAATGCAATTCGTCAGGAATTTGCCATATACTGCACAAGAATTAATGCACTTAATGCAAGTGAGGTTAAATGATAAGGGGAAAGATCTTTGCACACTTTGTGTGTGTGTGCATGACACACAACATGTGACACAGAAGCAGGCATAATGTCTTGACTAAGCACTTCCATATGGCATGACTGCAGCCTGATTTTTCTCTGCGAGCTAAAGTCCTGGGGGTTGTAAAGTGTCTGATTTTGTGACCGCGTCTTCCAGTAAAGGCTTTGCCCTACGTATCAAAGTGTGTGATCCATCCGGCTGGTCTCAGCAGCTCACATCTCACTGAGGAACAAGATCTGAAGCAGCACAAAACAGTCGATTCCAGCTGCCTGGTCATGTCAGGTATAGAAACCCTGACCAGCGTATTCCAGATCATCTTTTATTCACATCCAACGTACCATTAACCCAACCTCTAAATTAATAATGGCAAAACCTGCTAGACAAAATGTGTGTTCAGTGGTCTCTGATGTGGCCGTACGCCCCATGGGGCCAACCTTACTATTTGAGAAATTTACGAGCACTCAAATGTGCCTGGAAATACACATGCACATCTGAGTGCATAAGAAAGAGTGTAATTTAATTCTTGCAATATTGTTATTCTGATAGTGTGTGAACCAAATAAATTAAGACTGTATATTCTACCGGCACGTCCAAAGCAAAATTATGGAGGTTAATCAAATGTGCGCTGTAAATCCCCGGCCTGCCCTCCAGCTGAGTACCAAATGACTATGTGGAGTTTACAAAACAACAGCAGCACGTCTGATGAATTTTTCATAACACGATCTCGACTCAGAAGAACAGCAAGATGTGTGACTAACAAGATTCAGAGAGCTCAATTAATTAAGAGGATATAGGGTTGGAAATGATCAGTATGATCAAAAAAAGTTTTCAGTCAAAGTCAATCCCTCATTTGATCGGATTCAATTTTTTATTTGTTTATAGCGATGAACCAAAATTCGGTCTGTAACTGAAAATTATCACTTCAAAATCAGTTTGAAATAAAATAAAAACAATTCTAAATGACTAATGACTAAACTGTAAATGTTTATATTCCGATGTTGTATGTAAAACAGTAGAACTTCATAATTGCTTACTACTGTATTTTACATTTACATTACATTACATTTATTCATTTAGCTGACGCTTTTATCCAAAGCGACTTACAATTGCTATATATGTCAGAGGTCGCACGCCTCTGGAGCAACTAGGGGTTAAGTGTCTTGCTCAGGGACACATTGGTCTCTCACACAAAAGGCATGTGTCTTATCCACTGCGCCAACACCACCCCATTTTCCGGACTATGAGTTGCACTTTTTTTTCATAGTTTGGCTGGTCCTGCGACTTATAGTCAGGTGCGATTTATTTATCAAAATTAATTTGACATGAACCGAGAGAAATTAACCAAGAGAAAGCATTACCGTCTTCAGCTGCGAGAGGGCGCTTGGTAATGTTTTCTCTTGGTACTAAATAAATGCAACTTATAGTCCAGTGCGACTTTTAATTTGTTTGTTTTTTTCCTCTTCATGACGTATTTTTGGACTGATGCGACTTATACTCAGGTGTGACTTATAGTCCGAAAAATACAGTAAGTGAAATTGTTTCTGTATTCGTTTTTTTTTTTTTTTTCTTTTTTTTACATAAACATAAAAAATAAATTAAAAAATCATGAATTTCCAATTGTGTTTAAACGAACTGGAAGTGCCAATGTTTTTGGCTGAATCAATGCAATCAATCATTTTTTTAAGTAATGAAAAAATTTTAAGTCTCCGCTCTCTACCCAACAAAACGGACGAACTGCTTCTGCTCTCTCGGACAAATAAAGATTTCTCCCACTCTGCTGCTCTGTGTTTCACGGAAACTTGGCTGAATGACACCATACCGGACAGCGCGCTCCATCTGCCGGACTTTCAGCTGTTTAGAGCGGATCGCGACGCAGAATCAACGGGGAAATCGCGCGGCGGCGGGACATGCTTTTACATCAATGAACGGTGGTGTACAGATGTAACTGTGTTAAAGAAGACGTGCTGCTCAAATCTCGAAACGCTCTTCATTAACTGCAAGCCGTTCTATTCGCCGCGGGAGTTTCATTCGTTCATTCTGGTTAGTGTTTACATCCCTCCTCAAGCGCACGTGAGCTCAGCTTTACAGAAACTCGCTGAGCAGATCACAGAGACAGAACAACAACACCCAGACTCTGTTTTAATCATTCTTGGGGACTTTAATAAAGCCAATCTCTCCCGTGAACTGCCAAAATACAGACAGCATGTTACTTGTCCCACAAGAGACAGTAATATATTGGATCACTGTTACACAACAATAAAGGATGCATTTCACTCTGTTCCACGAGCAGCTTTGGGACGTTCTGATCACCTTCTGGTTCATCTTATACCGACCTACAGGCAGAAACTAAAATCAGATAAACCTGTATTAAGGACTGTAAAAAGATGGACTAATGAAGCAGAGCAGGATTTACAATCTTGTTTTGACCTCACTGATTGGAGTGTTTTTGAAGCTGCTGCCACCGATCTGGACGAACTCACAGAGACCGTAACATCATATATCAGTTTCTGTGAGGATATGTGTATTCCTACCAAGACTCAACTAAATTACAACAATGACAAACCGTGGTTCACTGCAAAACTCAGACAGCTCCGTCAGGCCAAAGAAGATGCTTACGTGAAGGGGGACAATGTCTTGTATAAACAGGCTAAATACACACTGGAAAAGGAGATCAAAGTGGCAAAGAGGAATTATTCTGAAAAAATAAGGACTCAGTTCACTTCGAACGACTCCGCATCAGTGTGGAAAAGCCTAAAGAAGATCACCAATTACAAGACACCACCCCCCAGCACTGTGGAAAATCAACGACTGGCAGACGATCTGAACGAGTTTTACTGCAGGTTTGAAAGAACACCCATCACCTGCCCTGAACACCTCTCCACACAACCGTTCACACCAATAACAACTCCTGCAACCAACCCTGAATGCCTCTCCAAACAAACGTTCACACCATTCACAGCTCCTGCAACCAACCCTGAATGCCTCTCCACACAACCATTCACACCATTAACAGCTCCTGCAACCCATCCTGATCCCCTCTCCAATCAACCGCTCTCACCATTCACAACTCCTGCAACCAACCCTGAATGCCTCTCCAAACAACTGTTCACACCACTCACAACTCCTGCAACCCACCCTGAACACCTCTCCAATCAAGCGCTCTCACCATTCACACCTCCTGCATCCCCCCTCTCCCCCACACCTGCAATACAGATCAGCGAGGATGCGGTGCGCCAGGTCTTCAGGAAGCAGAAAAGGAAAAAAGCACCAGGCCCAGATTGTGTTACACCAGCCTGTCTGAAATCCTGTGCTGACCAGCTGGCCCCCATCTTCACAAAGATCTTCAACAGATCGCTGGAGCTGTGCGAAGTCCCTTCATGCTTCAAACGCTCCACCATCATCCCCATCCCAAAGAAATCCAAAATTACAGGACTAAATGACTACAGGCCTGTGGCTCTAACGTCTGTAGTCATGAAGTCATTTGAAAAACTGGTGCTGGCCCACCTGAAGGACATCACTGGACCCTTGCTGGATCCTCTTCAGTTTGCCTACAGAGCAAACAGGTCTGTGGACGATGCAGTAAACATCGGACTGCATTATGTTCTGCAACACCTAGACAGACCGGGGACCTATGTGAGGATCCTGTTTGTGGACTTCAGCTCTGCCTTCAACACGATCATCCCAAACCTCCTCCTGCCCAAACTAACTCAGCTCTCCGTGCCCACCTCCGTCTGTCAGTGGATCAACAGCTTCCTGACAGACAGGCAGCAGCTAGTGAGGCTGGGAAAATACACATCCAGCACCCGTACAATCAGCACCGGAGCTCCCCAGGGCTGTGTTCTCTCCCCACTGCTCTTCTCCCTGTACACTAATGACTGCACATCTAAGGACCCCTCTGTCAAGCTCCTGAAGTTTGCAGATGACACCACACTCATCGGCCTCATTCAGGACGGTGACGAGTCTGCTTACAGACAGGAGGTTAAAGAGCTGGCTGTCTGGTGCAGTCTCAACAACCTGGAGCTTAACACGCTCAAAACAGTGGAGATGATCGTGGACTTCAGGAGAAACCCCCCTGCACTCCCCCCACTCACCATCATGAACAGCACTGTGACTGCAGTGGAGTCATTCAGGTTCCTGGGCACCACTATCTCTCAGGACCTGAAGTGGGACATTCACATTGACTCCATTGTGAAAAAGGCCCAGCAGAGGTTGTACTTCCTTCGCCAGCTGAGGAAGTTTAACCTGCCACAGGATCTGCTGAAACAGTTCTATTCCACCATCATCGAATCCATCCTCTGCACTTCAGTAACTGTCTGGTTCAGCTCAGCTTCTAAATCGGACCTCAGAAGACTACAGAGGGTAGTCCGGACTGCTGAGCGAATTATCGGTACAACCCTCCCATCTATTCAAGAACTGTACTTATCCAGAGTGAGCAAAAGGGCTGTTAAAATCACTCTGGACCCCTCACATCCAGCACACTCCCTCTTTGAACTGTTGCCATCTGGTCGACGCTACAGAGCACTGAGCACCAGAACGACCAGACACAGGAACAGTTTCTTCCCTCAGGCAATCCATCTTATGAACAGCTGATAATAACTGTGGGACACACTACACTATTTATATTTATATACACTACACTTTTTATCCAACACACATACTTAGCGTACACGTAAATCTTTTGCACATAATATACATGTACATACATGGAACACACTATACTACTTATATTTATATTTATATACACATACACTTATTTATCCAAACACACATACTTAGCGTACAGTTACAATTTTTCCACATAATATACATGTACATACATAAATGCTCTTTTTAATATACCTGCCATACATTGTCAATTTGTATATTGTCAATCCTTACCCACCTATTTGTATTTTTTTGTATTTTTTATTCCTTATTGTGTTTTTTGTTCTGTCGCTGTTATGTTGCACTGCGGAGCTCTGTCACGAAAACAAATTCCTCGTATGTGTGAACATACCTGGCAATAAAGCTCATTCTGATTCTGATTCTGATTCTGAAAAGAGTGCATCATTAATTTTCACCTGTAAAAAGATTTCACAAAAGTTTTTAAAAGTCTAAGTTTCAAAATAAGGTTTGGACCACATTTAAGCATTCATTTTTATAACTTGACAATAACTCTGCATTGACAAGAGACAACAAACACTATTAAAACATTTTTATAAAAAAAATAAAAAATAAAACACTAATGCTATCTGATAAATGATTTCTAAACTGTTTTAATTGGTCTGTTGTGCACTAAACTTAATTGTTAATCAATCAGTGAAGCTACAAATGTGTTCGGACACAAACTACTATAAAAAAAAAAATACATACATACATAAACCTGGGCCGAGTTTAATCCGTACGGGCATGTCTGACTGTGAAAAGTATATTGTGTAATTATATATATTATATTTGTAATCATCATTGTTGTTCTAGAATGATAACTAAGTGCAAATGCATGCTGATAGTTCCCAATTTTTTGGAAGGCACCGTGTCATTTCTGGGAGGAGCTAAGTCACGCATATTACAACATACAGATTGTGATAATGTGTTGCTGCTGCATCCTCTGAGATACTGATGCATATTACAAAGCTCAGAGGAATATGGATGGACATTCCTTCATGAATTATTCACAGACTGGTCTGCCCACTCACAACCTGCGCTTTTCAGCTTCAAAATAGAAACAGGTCACGAGGGTGATGGGCAAAAGCAGCAAAACAACATTTCTTTACAGACAAGGAAAACACATTAATGCGAAAGAGGCACCAAAGAGGATCAAGGTATCATGAAATATATTTGTGCAGTGTGACCATGCTATTCCTGCCTGATGAAGTCAGAAATGCTTTTGTTTGCCCTCTTGAAAGCAGAAATGGACCCAGACAGAGCTTGTGAAGTGAGAAAGAGCGGAGAGAAATCAAAAGCCTTTTTGATGGAGGTCACCTAACCACCTGTGCAGCACTGATTGACAGTTCTGACTGCTTAGCAATTTACTGTTGAGATGTCAACCTGTATGTGCATGAATCATAGTTTCATAGTCACACTCGAGACAGAGACTCACCAAACAAATTGCTGGAGTGGCCTTGTTTAGAGACGGGACGCAGTTCATTGGAGCCCCAGGCATAGCGCTTGTAATTATCCCAAGAAAACTGCATCATCTGAGGAGAGAGTGAAGGATGAAGGGGTTACCTTTGTGAATTTTGGTAGATTTCCTAAATGCAAAGGTAAAACATCACCGAAATTACAGAAAGTAATCACTTTTCAGGAAACTGCTTGGTTGCCCCTTGATGCTGACAAAGCAACTGGTTTTCATTTACTGATTGACTCCTTTGAAATGCTTGTGTACAAAAGCCATTTAAAATGGGAGTTTTTAATAATCATGGAAAAGTGGACTGGGACTCGTTTCCGACACAAAGGCTATATCAATCCTATGGAGTATACGGATCAATCCACTTCCACTAAATCAAAGTTGCATAACAGTAATTAAAAATGCAAAGCACATTTACACATTTTGTCAACGCAACATAAAAATGCAAACTGTTCCACATTTAACGGTGCATAAAATTACAGATATAAAATGACATACTTGTGCAATGTGTTTTAAGCTTACAAAATAATGTTTGAGCATTTTGTGAATTATAGTGAGCATTTGTAAGAACATCTGAAAGCATCTTTCCACACTTCATGTATATTTCTCAAAACAAGAGATTTTAAAAGAAAAGTGCAATGCAAAATTGTGTACATAACTTTTTCAGATAAACAAGTATGTTAACTTGGCATGTTTCTTAAATATATGCAAACATATTATGTTTTTTTTTATGCTTTAGTAGAGTCAAAAACTTACATACAGCACCTTTAAAACACTTAATTTATTAAGTAGAAGGGAAAAAGCAGCTGCATTATTTACTAATGATGTGTGGTGTGTAGAGGAAACAAAGATAAGCAGAAATGCTCAGAACTCATTTTTCACTGTGACAGGACAGTGCTGATGATCCCAGAGAAACAATGATTTGAGAATGATGAAATATCCTCAGTAATTTGTGTTAAGTAATCCACCTCCAGCTCATTCATTCTAAAACTCACAAGAAAGAGTTTTTAGACCACAGTTCTTGCTCTCCCCAGGGGTGTCAGTTAGCAGCTCAACAGAAACAGACCTTCTGTTCTCCCTGGAGAGCGTCAGACAGCATCAAAAAGAGAGAGAGAGAGAGAGAAAAAAATACCTCCTGACACACACACACACACACACACACACACACACACTCCTTGGACTTGGACTCAAGTCATTTACAGCCTCGGCACAGACTCCCAACACCAGCCAACTGGCTCCAGTCAAATTAGATCAGTTTATTGACTACTGGCCAACTTTAAGTGTGCCCTAATCATGTAACTCTCTTTGCTTTCAAAGACAGCCACTCAACACCAAACATACTGATTGAAAAAGAAAAGATAAAAGAAGTGAAAACAAATGTCTTAAGCTGAGGACTCCAGGCTGGAGATGAGCAGATAGACAGAGCTGCCCGCAGGCCTCCAACTGGTTGAGAAGACGACCACAAGCTGTATTTATTCTTACCAGTGTTTCCTGCACCGCTGAAGCTACAGCTCGAAAAGGTGAAAATAGATTTCGGTACTATAGGTATTATTATAACTGAACAGAGGGTAATTATTTTCTACCTAAAACTATTTAAAAAAAAAAAATTGTTAATTGAAAAAGCTGGAAGAAGTAAAAAAATAAAGTAAGAAAGTAATATAATGATAAAAAAAAATAGAAATTGCTAACTGAAGGAATAAGTTTAAGTACTAAAATTACTAAAAGGAATATAAAAATTAAAACTGAACTAAAACTATAGTGACACTTTTTCAAAAGTTAAATAAACTAATAAAAATTAACAAAAGCATGTAACAAAACAACTTGCCTTTAAAATAAATTAATGAAGATACAGAAAAAGCATGACATGATTGTTTTTTTTTTTCTTTCTTGCAATCTGTATTTTAAAAAAAGCCATTCATGACCACATACTGTATGCATTTGAAACAAAATGGATAATAAACAAAAAAAATAATTTAATGACCCAAATAAAGTAATAATAATAATAATAATAATAATAATGATAATTCCAAAACAAAATGAGCAATAGATATAACAAATAATAACTTTTTTTATTCACTAGATAAAGACTGCTAAACACCATGAATCATGGTCATACTTAAAATAATCTGTAAACTGTTATAGTGTTTATTTTGTGAAAGACTCACACAGTCTAACATGTGTACAACACACATCAGTTTGAATCCAAACACAGATTCTGCTTTATTGAAATTGCTTTTTCAAGAGGATTTTAATACCTGCAAATTCTAATATGTCCGGTGTAATCCTATCATTTGTGGATGTGCCTGCCATCTGTCTGCAGCGCTCCTGCTGAGTGATTTCCGTCTTTCAGACGACAGCGGGCGCCAGTGACGTCAACAAGCAACAAGGTTATGGCCCACATGTAATTACTGCGGTGACGCCACCCAAAGGGTCGGGTCAGAACACAGTGCAAACAGTACACAGAACCTCAGACAACCTTCAGTGGCTGAAACACAAGCATGAGGTCTGGTTGACAGGGGACCGACAATGAGTGGCTTATGTCAGACGAGCGGAGAGGACAGGTGCACACGAACATGGTGAGGATGCTTGAAATTTGATTTTTAGACTAGCTTTTGCCTTATTTCTTTTATACATTCCTGAGAGGCATCCACCCCACGGCCTGCCAAACAGATCAAACAGCTGCCACAAGGTTGAGGTGCTCTGAAGCACATGCCCATTCCTAGAGTTCCATCTCTTTCTGGGAATATGTTCAAAATAAGCTGGTGCAGTGTGACCATACGAAGCAGTTTAAATAAATAAGAAAAAAATAATATAAAATTCTATAACAATGTTAAAAATATACAGTTTCTTCTAGTATTAAAATGTATTGAAAAAAAAAAAACCTTCAGTATAACAGCAGACCAACTGTTTATCATTGATAAGAAATGTTTCTCTAACACCAATTATTGAAGGATCATATATATATTTTTTTTGTTTGTTCAAATTGTGTAATGGTTGCACAATAGCTTACATAGTACAAGCCTGTTTTTGTGAGGTTCACACATGCTCTGTTTGCAGTGTGTATGTAGTCCATGTGTGGTACTGAAGCAGCACAGACAGGAGTCTGCTCCTGATCCGTGGCTGTTTACCACAAACACAACATTTATCCATTATTTTGATTTTAAATCCAAACATTGTTACTTAAAATACTTTTTCAACATTGTGATTTTTTTTATTTATTTTTATTTATTTTTTTTACACCGTACAGTAATACAATCTTTCATCAATTATTCAATGCTTTTACTTTTAGATTTATATATTAAGTTGCTAAAGCAAAACATTTTTAATACTTTACGTTAACACAAACATTCTAAATTAAAACTTAGCTCTGCAGCCTTTCTTTTGCATTTAAATCTTTATTACAAGCAATCCTGCGGTTCATAAAGAACTTTAATTAAAAACTTAAAAATCATTACCTTGTTTATCTAAAAGTGTTGGCTGTGAAACACAGTAGACTTTAATTATATGCATTCATGGTGTAATTACTACATTTGTGTCAATGCATGTTCATATTTACCGCAAACAATGCGCTGTTATTTTAATTCAGCACATACTGTGCAGCAAAAATAGACTGTGTGGAAATAATCTCTAAACAGCTGCAGATGGACCGTTCCTAAACACACTGCCAGACCGCAACCGTGTGTGCAGTGTGAACACTTTAAACCATTAACATGAGCGCAGAAAAAATATATGCACCACATACGCACTGCAAACGGAGTAATTATTATGTGTGTGCGCTGCAAGTGTGCATGAGCGCACGGTCTTCAGGAAAGCGAGCAAGCGTTGAATGGTTTAAACACTGGCAAGAATAAAAAATAAATAAAAAATGCAATTTCTAAACTTTAGTGATGATGTGACACTGCCTCGATAGTGACAATTCCTGTGTCAACTGTGCCATTTGCATTTTTAGAGAGAAAGAGAGTGTGCTGTGATTCATTTACACTGTTTGTGGAAATTATGGCTCACAAACTTTTTCAAACTACTTTCAGTTATTTAATTAAGAAATATGAATTGTATCTCACCTAACACATTATAATTATTTCACCCACGCCGGACAGAGACTGAGACGGTGCCGCTGCATGTCATGCCAAACCTCTCACGACAGGCACATCATCAGCTTGAGATGGGTTTTATGAGATCGGCCTTTTTAGAGACCGCTGATAAATCATCCCAAGGCAATTATCGTCTGATTGTGATCGGTAGCCGATCAATCGGATCACCCCTAAAATATATATATACAGTATCTCTATTCTATACTCTATTCTATACTATACTCTATTCGTGGCAACACTAAAAAAACTTCACTAAACAAAGAAAAATATATTAGAGATTATCTAGTTATAGATTGAACTAACAAATCATATACTAACTTGGTTGTTTTGATGTTTTCAATTTTGTACACTGAACACAGTGCTCCATTTGCAATGTGGAAATGACTCGTGCTTCCTGTCTTCAGGGAAATGGAGAGGAAATGGGGTTGGCATAGCGGGCTAAAGGGGGGTAAATGGGATCCAAGAAGGGATCAGAAAAAGAAAGGTTTTAGGTCAAACAGAAAGCGAGGGGAAAAAAAGGAAATGGACTGTGTGATTCTGGCAGAATGAAATGGCAGAAAAAAAAGTGCTTTTGTATTTTGGACTTTGTAAAGGGTGAGAGAAAGAGAGAACCCTACAATCTGCATGCTAGCAGAAGCACTAAAATCGGACACAATCTCAGTGCTGGGTAAAATTCATCGCCCACTCTCCATATACTTCATGCCTTTTATCTTCTGCATGTTCGTTTTAAGTTCTCTCAGTAAGACTACTTTCTATTTCTACACCAACAACTGCCCTCAAACACTGCAAATTCAACCCCTCCTACTGTACCCGCCTGCCCGTTCCCAAACCCTCCATCTCTCATCATAACAGCCCTTAATATGCCTCTTTTTACCACCACCAGGGACAATGCGTGCTGACAGTGCTTCTTTTTCTGCTCCAGAACAGTAGTGCAAGTCGTTTCTTCAAACAACAAGTTGAGTCATGGATTGGTGTTTGACAGCCTCGTTGTTTCTCTGGAACTGTGCACTGCTTTGCATAGTCGCACAGTGCATGTGTGTAAAAGCATCCAGTCGGATCAATGTCGGGTATTGAACCTGGTTAAGGTTCATTGACATCAGACTAAAGGCAGAGAGATTAAAATATTATACACATGCACACACACACACACACACACACACACACACACATATATATATTATTAATAATAATAAAAAGATCATAGTTTTTGCAGAAAAATTAAAAACATACAAAAGAACAATATAAAAAAGAAAATAGAAAATACATAAAAATATAAAGTTGTATATTTAAAAATGTTTTTAATTAAAATATAAAATAAATTCTAAAAATATATAATTAATATTTATATATATTAAAATATATGTGTGTGTGTTTTAAAATAAAATAAAAAATAAAATATAAATATAAAATACACACCCACACAAACATTCAATCAATATTAAATTAATTAAATATATTTTATATTATAGTTTACTGTATATAATATAATATATAACATACAGCAGAGGGCTGCACGGGTCCGATTTTGTAAATCCGCACCCGCCCGTACCCGCAGCACTTAAAACCGCATCCGACCCATTTTCCGACAGCAGCACTAATTAAAATCCGCACCCGACCAATCAGTTAAGCCAATCACATTAGACACACTTTTTTCGAAATTTATTGCCAGGTCATTCAGAAGTTATTTATGGAAAACTCTTTTTAAAAGATATTAGTTTTTTATACATTTTATCTTAAGCAAATATATAGCAGACAATGTAATAACCTTAATTGACAGAATTACTAAAAAATATTTTGCTACCTAAAAGTTAAATATTTTTTGTGTCACGCATGCATGCATGCATGTCTATTTCCCTCATATTAAATATAAAACGCATGTGGACTGATATTTTTCCAATGTCATGACTAGGGCTGTAGCTATCAAATATTTTAGTAATCGAGTATTCTACCAAAAATTCCATCGATTAATCGAGTAATCGGATAAAATGTGTTTTTGCTTAATTAAAGTTCAATATTAATTATGCAAGAGAAAATAAGACTCCTGGGTCTCTTAAAATGAACAACTAAGTTCCCTTTTTTTTTTTTTTAATGCATAGAATGCAATGCATACATCAAAAATAAACATTTAATTAGTACCCATTGTTTCTCTGTCTGTACTTGTATTGTGAACAATGACAATAAAGTTGACAGATGAATTAAGTGCATTTAAGTGCCATTCAGTTGGGGTTTTAAATAAAGCATTTTCTGAGATGCACATTAAACACATAAAACATTAATTTAATTTATCTTTTAATTATTGAAAATTGTGCAAACTTAACTTTTTGGTACTAACCCGCTATAACTAAACTAAACCGGACTTTTATTTTGACGGGTTGACGTACCTTTACAGTTCTGTATATGTGATGTGACGCTAGTTTTACTCAAATCAAACGGTCAAATGCTCATGAAGTGACTGTCAGTGCAGTTCTGGAGATGTTGTTCACGTGTTCATGTCTTAATGTAGTGAGACAGCAGAAGCTGAAATCACCGGAGCGTCACGCACGCTTCAGTGTGTGTGATAAAGGAACTCGCGCTTCTGCTCCATTCATTAACAGAGACACGCAGAACATGCAGGATTCATATTTAAATAGACTGTTCCGGCTTAATATTTACAGATATTAGTCCATATCGTGATTTGATGTAAGTGCGATGACCTATTTTTGATTAATTCATTCAAAATTTGGCAAATTCCGTGCCATTCCACATTAAACTGTAAATTCCGTTTTTATGACTGGATTTCGCGATTCCCTCCGCGTTTTCTGCATCGCGGAAATCATAGGGCCCTAATTGTGGTATGCCAGCTCTATCTTGCAATGGACACACACCACGACGTTCTATTTACGTTTGCCCGCGCCCTCAACTCAAAACACTGCTGACTCCTTGTGTCCCCATCCGCTTTGTGTTTAAAAAAATCATTGCGCAAGAACCTGGCGTCAGATTTAAAATAAATTAAAAGAGGCTTCGAGGCAGAGGATTTTGCCTCGATAATTTTTTGTAATCGAGTTACTCGAGGAATCGTTTCAGCCCTAGTCAGGACTCCTTTATTAATGGAGTATATAAACAGACGTTTCAATATATTGGTATTAAATGCATTTTCTGAGAATTTATATTTCACGTTTTTACTGCAAATGTCGAAATACGTGCTCTTTGGTCCATCAGTGCTTGAGTCACTGATCACAGTAGAATAAAATATCTCAATAAAATACAAAATTGACTGATTTATGAATGTATATGCATAGTTCTCATCAGTCGGAAATACAGATAAAGGCTTTCATTTGTTGTATTTTTGATCCTGAAAGAAAACAGAACAACAAAAGAGCGAATCATACCACCCTCTGAGGTTGTGCTTCAAGTCGAATGCACCAATTTTAAATCGTTCACAGCTGAGCATCGCGAGAGGCGGATCTGCGCCAGAGCGCACATGTGAATGAGCTGCACAAAGTCATTTTCAGATGCAATTAAAAAAAACAACAACAACAACCCTGGATAGCATAGATTAGGCCCATATTCACAAATGTGTTAGCTATGGAATGAAATATCTGATATTCCGATACATGCAAGTATATGTTCCGATACAACATGTCAAATACATGCAAGTGGAAGTGTATTATTGTTTAAACACCTTTATAACGATCGCGTTAGTTGAGCTGTATGCGGAGATATAATTTTATGACAAATTTTGAAATAGGCTTAAATCATACATTTTAATTCAGATTCTGTATATATATATATATATGACTCCTGCAGCAGTTCGCGCGGTTGTGATTTTTTTTTTTTTTTAGAGTGGAACGTAGGCCTATTTTTACGTTTGCACGTGACTGTTTTGAACCCATGTTTGGACCCGTGTTTCCCCTGTGTCCGACCCGACCCGCACCCGTATCTGACACAGTTGAATATTTTTCACCCGTTTCACCCGCAGGTACCCGAACCAGTGCAGGACTCTAACATACAGTATATATACTGCATGTAATATAATACAATATAAATGTTTTCTAACTCCACAAGCTCATAGTTATAATTGATATAACAAATATATCAAGGAATCTGAAAAGCAAATCAAATTCAAAAATGACATTAAAAAAAAAACTTTTTTTGGAAATTTTTTGGAAACTAATTTTGGAAATTATATACATTAATATCCTCACGTGGGATTTTGTCTGATATATGATTAATTCAAATTAAAAATCTGTAAAAAAAAATTTAAATCTGTATTTACATGCAATTACATGTAATTATTTCAATTTAATTGAAAATCCTTCTAAAAAGCCAAAAAAAAAAAAGTGTTATGTGGTTGTCATTAAGATGGATGTCTTTTCATTACAGAATCTGACAAGGCATCGGTCTTCCTCAAGAGTCAGTACAATCAAAACCGCCGAGCACATTAGGTAAACCCGTTTAGCATAAAAATCTAATCAGATCCACCTGGGCTTCAAGCCTGTGCTTGAAAAATTGGTTAGAACAAAGCAGAAGACCATAAAATCATCAACTGGCTTTCGTCTTAACAAATGCATCCTTTTTCACCATCTACTTCAGTTGTAACATTTCACCTCAACTCAAGCAAAATAACCAGCCATATAAAATGCCTGAGCACATATCAATAGATTCATTCAAATCCGAGCCACAGATACAGGCTTTCGAACGCCGCTTTCAAACTCCTGAAAAGGTTCTGGTAACTTAATTACAACCACCACAGTCACAAGAGAGAGTATCAGAGGGATTGCGTGTCTGCTACTGAGAGAATTAGGATTATGAACTGGAGCCTGTCTCCTGCTCTAACCACTCGTACATTCTCACAGTCGCAAATTCTTCAGCAGCTTATAGCTGGTAAGATCTTCATCCCTTCTCTCAACACACGCAATCTGTTCCCAGCAGGCATGTGGCTTTACTCTCATTTACAACTTCTTGTTTACTGCCTTGGTGGTGCCGTGTTTGAAATCCATACGTGGCTGTGGCAGCTTGACCAAAGAAATCAATGAACAACGTGAAGCATCTCCATTCATCGTCTAGTGGAGCTTACCAAAAATGGCTTTGAATGTCTTCTTTATGCACTGTTTATGGGACAGGTATCGAGAGATGGGACACGGAGAGGCCGCATGGAATAGCCTAGTACCTCTATCCTTCAAACCAATGCATATTATTCATTTCTTAGTTGGTTCCACGTGTGCCCTTGGCAGCCGTTGCTGAGGAGGAAAGAACAATGGTGTTTTCCAAGAAAAACAGGACCTTGGTAAATAAGGGAAATGAAACATGATGCATGTTGAATGTTAACCACTTGCATTTCTATATAACTATAAACTATGATAAAAGTATATTGCGACAAAATCATGTGCTTGTGCAAACAAATGAGAAAGTTGCAAAAGAGTGACCAGTGGGAAGAGTGAGTCTGAAGCCCTGCATTGTGATGCACGTTCAAGTGGTTTTGTGCATTTAGCTTTTTCTCTTGTTTGTTCCAACAAAGAGGAAGTTCTTTTTTTTTCTTGGTTGATTTTTTAATTGGCAACTTAGAAAGACAAAGCTTAAAGAAAATCCAAAGATTCCCACTGTTAATAATGATAATGGGCTGCTGCTATCAAGCCGCCTTCACTGAGAGGACATTATCAGAATGAAACAGTCATTTTTTTATGCTGTTTTCCAGTAAAAGCAGACTAGGTGAGGTAGTGTGTAGCTGTGGAGATAGTATTCAGGAGCCCTCATAAGTATATGACAAGGCAAATTTGATAAGACTGTCTATAACTACCTAGCCAGCAGCAGAGAGTTCACACAGAAGGAAGGACAGGATAAGTGTCTTTAGATCTCCTAAATGCATTTTCTACACACAGCATTGCACTTAAAGGCGTAGTCCACGGTTTTTTTTTTCTTGATTGAGTTGTTGGGGTGCAGTCTAACGTGTTAATGCTTCATTTTTTTTTAAGCATTACTTTTCTCATAAAATTTACCTTTATTGTTCAATGCTCTGTCCTTTCTCTGAGAAACTCGTGATCATTTCCTGCTTTTATGAAGCTCCTCCCTCAGAAATAGGCGATGGGCTCTGATTGGTTTGCTAGCCCAGTGTGTTGTGATTGGCTAAACCACCTCTAATGTGCATCTAAACACCCCGCCCTTCATCTCAGCAGCATGTGCTCCAGTTGTATTGTAAACAACAGTATCGTTAATATCGCTTATCAGTTTGAGCCCGATTGAGAAGCAGAGGATATTATAGAAGAGGATCGTGCAGAACGGTATTTAATGGTAGGCCTATGTTTTTGGTTTGTGTTTTTGCATACTTTTAGATACACCGTAAATGCTACTGCTTATGTTAGCTTTTTAATATACGGTTTTATCCTAATTAAAGCTTCAATATAGTAAGGCAACTGCACTGCACAACTGTCCATCAGAAAAGCAGTTCTGATCTTTTTTTTTTAGCCAACTTCGTTGTTATTCTTGGCCAGATAACTCTAGCAGGGTTTAAAAGCCCAATTAAAATGTAATATGTACACAGTTTGGAAAAAATTACAGTGTAGTCACATTTTTTAATTACTGAAAACTTGTACCGAGAACTGTGGATTTTCACTGTAATTGGTACCGAATACAAAAATTTTGGTAACGTGACTACCGTATTTTCTGGACTATAAGTCACACTTTTTTTCATAGTTTGGCTGGTCCTGCTACTTATAGTCAGGTGCGACTTATTTATCAAAACTAATTTGACATGAACCGAGAGAAATGAACTAAGAGAAAACATTACCGTCTCCAGCCGCGAGAGGGCGCTCCATGTTGCTCATTGCTCCTGTAGTCTACACTGAGCAGCATATAGCGCCCTCTCACGGCTGTAGACGGTAATGTTTTCTCTTGGTTCTTGGTTCCAAATAAATGCGACTTATAGTCCAGTGCGACTTATATATGTTTTTTTCTCGTCATGACATATTTTTGGACTGATGCGACTTATACTCATGTGCGACTTATAGTCCGAAAAATACGGTAGTTAGCGTGTTTGCACACAGCCTAAAAGGAAGAGATTCATAAGAAACAAAGCATTCATAAGCTGCAAACTTCACGGTCACATAATACATGTCAGACATTCAATACCAACACAGAGAAGCCTTTAAGAGTAACAACCTCGGGAGCAGTATGAGTACACAGACTAAATTATTGATTCTATTCAACGCTCATTATCTCTGTGACATTGATAAGTCACTAAACAAGAGGTTGATGGAGTGATTGACACCTCCTCAATCTTTTTTGTAAACTCCTGAGTTTTGTTTTGAAGCTGGATAACTTAAAGAAGTTCATGATCAATTAATCGCCTTCAATTTCCGAAGTCAAAGTGTGTAGCTTGAGTACTTCATGTCACATCATGTCTTGCTTGTTTGCATGAAATCAGGCAGGCTGAACGTAACCAGCCATTGTAATGTTTCCCTGTAAATATAGATAGTCCAAACAGTGTCAATTTCTGAAATATTTAAATATAAATGCAAAGAATAACATACATTATAAACAGTATATATTAACCCTTAAATATATACTTATATGTGTGTGTGAATATAAACTGGCAATAACAATAATAAATGTAATGCAAAAAAAAAAGAAATGTAAATAATATTACATTACTATTACTACCGTATTTTCTGGACTATAAGTCACACTTTTTTTCATAGTTTGGCTGGTCCAGCAACTTATAGTCAGGTGTGACTTATCAAAATTAATTTGACATTAACTGAGAGAAATGAACCAAGAGAAAACATTACCGTCTACAGACGCCAGAGGGCGCTCTATGCTGCCAGAGATGCTGCTCAGTGCTCCTGTTGCCTACACTGAGCAGTATAGAGCGCCCTCTCGCGGCTGTAGACGGTAATGATTTCCCTTGGTTCTAAATAAATGCGACATATATGTTTTTTTCCTCGTCATGACGTATTTTTGGACTGATGCGACTTATACTCAGGTGCGACTTATAGTCCGAAAAATACGGTACTACTACTACTACTACTACTACTACAACAACATCACAGTAACAAATTAAAAGTATGTAAAATATCAGGATGCATTTAAATACAGTGAACTAAGTATTAAATAGAAATAATGCAAACTAAATAAAATGTATGACTACAGTCAAATAAACATTACATCGCAATCTTATTAATAATGCATTTTAATATTATTATTATTATTTGACAGATGACAGATTAATGACAGATTAACAGTACAAAAAAAATGGTTTTAAATAAGGTGGACTGAATTTATTGAGAGGAAATGCCAATTCATATTTAGGTCTGTATATTTAAATTTTTCATAAAATATGTTAATGATAAATTAGTAAAGGATTTAATGGCTTTTTTTATCTCTTATTTAGATTACAGTTATAGCTTATATTGGGTGAAATGAAAATTTTAAAATTAGGCAAATGTTGACTAAGGTTTCAATTATATAAACTCTTAAAAAAAAAAATAATGCAATATAAAGTATTATCAAAAATAAATCTAAAAAGAAAAAGAAAAAGAAAAAAAAGATGACGAAAAATAGCCATGTATAAAATTTCACCAACATCCCTAAACTGGATCTAAGGTAGAAGCCTTGAAATGGAGCACATGCACAATGCTGTAATTAACAGAGACAGTTTTGTTTCAGTAACGCCTGTAATTTCACTTCCCCTTACGGCACCAGAAATGGTACAGAAAACAGCAATAGTAATACCAGTCCAACAGCAGATCTCAAACATGTGGGAACACAATTATGCTAACATTGCACGCTACGGGTGTCAAGCTGAAAATTTAGTCATTCACATAACGGCTGTTTCTGAAATGACAGTCATGCTGCACAGAAAGAGAAGATGAAATGTCTTCTCCGACGCCAGGCCTAGAGGCTAAAGAAGTCAGGAGCTTGATGTGTTATTCAGTCAGCGGGCGTGACGATAATACTCAAGTCCACCTAGACAACACATGCTACAGCAGTAAATAGAAGCATGGTATGCTTTCAAAAAGAAAAACTAGTGATGAGACTACAATGATCAGCCAACAAAAAAACTGAACTTTTAAAACATCTCCATTTGTGAACGAATGAGCATGCTCTGTAAACGTCCACTGAGAATCACGTCAGATCGGGATCAGGTAAACTCTTCTTAACAGATCAATCTATCAGTCGTTCAGAGAACCTAAAGACTGTAGAAATTGATTTTTACTAGGGGCAAACAAATATGAATTTATTTATTTGTTTTAGTTATTTTTTAAGGATGATGCCACTACTGAAATCTTAGAAAGCATGGTGACTGAAGGCTGATATAAAAAGCTCATATTATATATAAATTAATACTACTAATTTATTAATTATAATTTAATAATTAATACACTATTTAAATTAGTGTATCATGTGTGTGTGTGTGTATAATATACATATATATATATATATATATATATATATATATATATATGTATATATATATATATGTGTATATTATACACACACACACACACACACACACACACGATACACTATTTAATTTAAAATCAATAAATAATTGCTGCAATGAGATTTTACACATTTATTAAATTCTAAATAATTAATAGCAAAATGAATTAAATAAAATTTGATTAAAAATAAAAAAATGTCTATAAAATAAACAGATTTAGGCTTTAGCAGCTTTTTGATTCTGTAATTCTGTATTTTTATAAATACACCGCATCACATCAAGATTTAACACTGCATGACATCGGATATTTTAAAGCAGAAGTGGATCGGTCTGTGATCTATAACTCATCTGTCTGACATCAAAACCTCAAGTTTAGGCCACGCAACATGATACACATCCAAAACATGACAGTAAAGCAGCAACCGACTGATCCGAAGCAGACTATTCAAGCACGTCTCTCAGAAAAAAATATAATAACATCAGCCATTTGAGCTGTTCTGGAATCAATTAACTCTGATTATAGGCAAGATAATTACCTTTAATAAAACACTTTAAATGTTGCATCACAGCAATGCAGATCTAGAAGGAAAAGAGCACAGATCTCTTTGAAATGAATGAAACTGTTGTACTGTACATTTCAAGTTGTACTAGGTGTTTTGTGTTTTTTTTTTTTTTTACTAAATTTGCATGATTTAGAGGGATTGCTTTCCAGCTAATCAGATCAGTCCATGCTGGATCTCAAGATATTTCCCAGTAAAACTGAGTATTTAGGTGTTAATGTTATAATTTAGCATGCTACACTCACATATGAATGAAGAAAATGTAGGGCTGGACGATTATGGCCTAAAATCAAAACCTCGATTAGTTGAACATTTTACCTCGATTACGATTAATGAACGATTATTATTGTTTCTGTTTTTTTTTTTTTTTGCCCTCATAGTTCACTGACAAGGTTTGTACTGTAAATATGATTGACTATCAGCAGTTATTTTATCTATGTTCGTAACATTTCTTACTAGGGTTGGGTATCGTTTGAATTTTATCGATTCCGATTCTGCTTATCGATTCCTAGTTTCGATTACAATAAGATTAAAAATCCAATATAAAAAAATTAAGTCAAACATTTAGATGTTTAGATGTCAAACATTTTTACAAAGCATTCTGTTGCAGCTGAATAACATGAGCAGAAATCTGCAGCCTACAAAACACTGCAAGAGGAATTTTGTCTGTGATTAAAAAAAATACCATAGCAAAAACAACTAGATTAAAATACATTTCAAATATTAAAGTTAAAGACAAGTAAACAGTCAGTAACAAGATGGGAACAAACAAATCAATTAGCAATATCATAAATAAATCCAACTAAACAAAATTTCAGGTACAGAAACTGTGATTAAAAGTTTAAAAACACTGCATAGTTTTCTTTTCATAAATAAAATAAAGATTAATCAGTCTATTAAATAAATATTCAGTCAAGATCAGTGAATGTTTTTCTTTTGTTCTTTGATTAACATTAATGACAGGCAGCGCGTTTATTAGGCTGTTGTCTCTTTAAGCAAAAATACTGCACATGTTTTCTCTTTCTCATCGGTTTATGTTCACATAAGACAAAAACGGCTGCGTTTATGATGATATACTGATGTAGTTTTCTGTATCGTAGTTTCGACTTAGAACAACCTTTTCTACAGTTAAAATACACAGAACAGACCCTAACGGACACAAACCAGGAACCTGCAGCGCGACCGCCGACCGCTGCTCTCTATGCACGCGCTTGTGCTTCATGTGTGCTGCACACAAATATGCTATAATAAGTTTTGAGATTCTAAGCTACTTTAGTAATAAGTCACAGGACAGCGCTGACAACTAGTTTCTGCATTCCTCTGTGTGCACAATCTTCAAAGCTACTGTTTATATGTGTTCGTGCCACAATGCAGCTGCGCGAACATGGTAGCTCGATATAATAATACACATCCGATCATATAAATCGCTTGAATGTCCAAACCATAAAACAAATACATCTGACAAAGTTTAGTGAAGACGCAAGGCTCACCGCTCACGCGCCATCAGTATGTGTTGAACCGGCGTTCACCTCCTTGTTTTGTTTTTATGCCACTGACTGGATGGGGCAGAGTCATGTGGCTACACACGCGGTAGTATGCTTTTAAGGGGGAAGTATTAACAGGATTAAAAAACCGAAATAACCGACATGGGAAAATTACATCGGTTAGAGGTTCTGAATTTCGGTTTCGATTACTTTTCGATTAATCATCCATCCCTAGCTGACTGCCAAGTGAAGCTCCACAGGTTACTGAACCCGCTGTATGCATTCGGGTGCATAAGCAAAACACCTAAAAAGACATCATGACTATAACAACCCATGCACGCACACCTGAGGAGCACCTGCAGACGGCATGCCAGAGAACAGGTGTGGTTCAAGAGGGTGGACATGTGCCTCTCTGGCAGAGCAGCGACGGCTAGCCTGGCTCACACTACCAGACAAGCTCTCTATCTCCCTCTCAGGCACACAACGCCATTGATCCACTGCCAAAACCCACTCTCCAGAGACAAACCAGTCCCACAGCTGAAAACAGGGAGGCAGAGTTAAGTTACAGCCATTTGCCTGGCTCTCCGAATGAGAGTGGAACCATGGCGGCTGGCCAACGGCGTGCTACGAGGTGCGTCCTCCTCCAGTACCAAGCCATTCAATGCACTCCAATAAAAGAGTTTCTCAAATTGTAGGATGAATGGACAAATTTATGTCTGAAAAGAAGCGTGGCATCTAGGGTTGTCAAACACTCTCTAATGGAGTTGAGTGAGATGAATGGAAAAATGCACTTTTTGGTCAGAATGCTTGTCATTGTGCATTAACGCAAACAGAAAGTTTGTTTTAAGTGAATGATAACAGGTACGAAATCAAATCTGATTTGTCAAAATATTGGATCTGTGCATTGATGACTAATAAATATGCTTTCCTAAAATTAATCAAACAATACTGAACAAATTGTTCATTGCCGCATAGTAGGTTTAGTAAGCCCTCTAGGTAATATAAGGTAAATAAATACATTTGTCATTATTTTTAATAAATGAAACTGTACTCACATTGTAAATGCGATAAAATGGAAACAGTTTTAACAGGACTCAACAGCCTTGTCCCAAAATATTCAACGATTTTCTTATGTAACTCCAAAAACTAAACTTTTTTTTTTTTTTGGCATGTTTTTGTACAAATCGTACTGTGCGATGCAAAACTATCACTCTTACTGAGTGGTCTGTAGTTTCTAACACACTCTTACTGATTCTTTGATTCTTCCTGATTATCATCATCTCTGCAGTTTCAACAAAACCTCATCCATGCTCTGTGGTTGTACAACATTATCTTATGACAAATCAGCAGACTATGCCATAACATGTCTAAGAAGTCGTGAAAATTGAAGTACAGGGTCAATGAACTTCATGTTTTAGTGGCAGCACAGCAGTGGTTCAAAAACACAAATGACAGTATTACAACTAATAATCATTAGAAGACTGAGCTAAATTAAGTAGCTTTATAAAACATTTGATTAAATTCTGTTATTCACAATCTTTGAAAGCTTACTTTAATACTAAGTGCACAGTTTACTTCATTTGCATCTTTATTTTATTGTTTGTAATTGGTTTCACTGCTCATTTTATCACCTACTGTGCACTTGCCTTGAATAATTACTTGACGCAATATTTATTCAAAGACTGGCTCTGTCAAAAAAGGAAATGGTGTCATTTTCTCATGCATTTCAAGCTTCAAAACAGCACCATAAAATTGGTCCACATAACATTTGCACTATTTTTCAAGTCTTCTGGAGACATATGACTTGTGCTACGAACAGACCAAACACATTAGAGACGGATCAGTCCAATGCATCAAGAATGAATCATTCAGACCAGTTGTGCACAGGATCAAACGATTCTTTGAAAATATTAACTTAAGAAATAATTATTTGTTCATGAATCAGACATTGCAGCTTCTCTAATAAACATGCCAAGTTTAGCAAGGGTGGAAATCAAGATTTTACAGTTTAAATTTCAGTCCGTTCCTCACACAAAGCTATCATAAGGCTTCAGAGTTTAAATATAGTGCAAATGGTCACATGGACTACTTTTATAAAAGCTTTTACAGTCATTTTTATAACATTTTGGAGCTTGACAGGCCCAGTCCTCCTACAATTGAAACTGAATAAAGTGGCCAGGATCTTCTTACAAAATTCACTATATGTGATCCATGGAAGTAAGACAAGCATTCACATTTGGAATGGCATAAGGGCGAGAACATATTTAGACAAACAACTACTTTAACAAATAAGGCATGTGTATTGTGCATGTGACTAAGATCATGCCCTACCTGGTATCATCAAGCCACAGTCATAAAGCATTAAAAAGGCATATTATGTTTCGATTGCAATTCTCTACGCAAGCTGAGAGAAGCTGTTACCACCTATAATTAAACTGGGGAAAATGTGCTTGCAATTTTCAAAATAAGCCAGAGGCACCCGAGCCACGATTTCAAGTCTGAAATTTACACCACTGTTAAACCTGATGTGTTGTCATAAAATAGAGGTAGACCTGTAGCAGTTGGCTTTAAGGATCTCTGACCCACAAAAAGAAAACCCTTTCAGATTCAGTGAAGAGAAGAAAAAAATCTATCATTTGGCTTCAATGATAAAAAAAGAGGGCAGACAGTCTGAAAGTTTCATAAAATCCACAGGTTTTCACAGCAGAAACCAGAAAGACACATGACAGCCTGCACTCTACCTGTGCTCTCACAGGGATGAGGGATTGTTTCATTTTGTAGAGCAACCAGTTTTAACTGTAATACAATAGTATGAAACCGTACGGTCTCTTATAAATGCATTGGTATCAACTATCACTGTAATAAATACTAGTCACTCCTTTATGTATTCTCAACAGCTCATGGACAAAAGCAATATAAAACCACCATGACACATATTGGCATGACCTTTATATTAGTGATGGAAAACACAGCAACAAAATTTGACCCTCCGACATGTGGCAAAGTAATGAAGACTTAAAGGATAATCAATGTTTTCCCTCCATTCCAATCAGAATACGAGGGAGTGAAATCCATTATTTGTTTAACAGGCTGAGCAAGCACAATAAAACAACCAAGACCAAATATTTAAATGAAATTAATGTCTCAGAACCCTGTAGTAAAATCAGAAAGGGAACTTTCCCAGAGCAAAGTGTCAATGCTTCAAATAACACTTTCTGCACTTTATTGGTCTGTTTGATTTTTATGGTTCAATGGAATTGGATTGTGCGGTCATAAAACCAACTATAATTTGTTGTAAGAAGCAAAGAAGAGAAATGGGATTAGTGCTGACATGCTTCGGAGATGCTTTAAACTTAAATATGAATACATAAATCATTGAGGGGAAGTGAAGGTTGGGCCATACAGCGCACCAGAAGGTTACTGTCTAGCATTGACCCGTCTTTCCTGGAATACAAGAACAACTTGGCATTCTTGCAAAAGACCAGCTATACATAATCAAAAAAAAAACTGCTGCTATACTGAAGACTGGACAGAAAACATGATGCTGTAAATAATAAATCACAAGAATGAATTGGTCTTTCAATAAAACAGATATTGCACAATTTGCCCATAGATCGCCTTCAAAAAATATGCAAACTGAAGACAATTTTTAGATGCAAATTACAGCATACACTATAGTTTAAAAGGGTAATATTTAATATACAGTACCGTTCAAATGACTTTTTTTTCCATAAGAAATTGCTTTTATTCAGAAAGGACACATTAAATGATGACAGTTAAGATATTTATAATGTTAGAAAAGTTGTTTTTATTTCGAACTCGATCTCATGAGAAAAGTATTTTTCTAACTCCTATGGAACTGTACTATTTCAGTTACGATTCATAGGGCCCTATGATTTATGCAATGTGTAAAACATGGACAGAATCGCGAAATCCAGTCATAAAAACGGAATTCACAGTTTAACGAGGAATGTCACGAAATTTCAAATTTTAAATTAATCAATAAAAGTAGGTCATTACATTTAAATCAACTGTAAATCTTAAGCCGTAAGAGTCTGTTTCCTGCATGTTATGCATGTTTCTGTTAATGAATGGCACAGAAGCACGTTTACTACACACACACTGAAGCACGAGTGACCCTCGCAGTGTTTTCAGCATCTATTGTCTCTCTAAATGAGACATAAACACATGAACAGCATCTCCAGAACTGCTCTGAGAGTTACTGCATTTGACCGTTTGATTGGAGTAAACCTAGTGACATACCACGTGCACAGAACTGTAAAAAGGTATTCACCTGTCAAAATAAAAGATTTGAAGTCTATTTTCAGTAGAATGTACATAACCTACTACTGCTACTAGTACTAAAATGAAACAAACATTATTTTAAATCACACAATTTCTTCAGGTTTTAATTTTATTAGTAAATCCCCATTGTTTGACAAAAAATAAAGTTTGCTTAATTTTCAATAATTAAAAGATAAATTAAATGAATGTTTTATGCCTTCAATTGATAACCAAAAAATGAATAAATTAAGTTGTTTCATGCATTCAAATAATTAGAGATACTAAAACAGAATTTGGTAACAATACAAAATAGGGTAAGAAAAAATAAAAACATGTAATTTTTGTTAAACTTTTAATAAATTGATTCGAAAATGTATACGTTTCATGATTTTAATTAATTAGACATGCTTTTTTCGATTAATACAATTTAATGTAACTATTAAAAAGGAGTCTAGAAAAATTGAAATGGAAAAAAACAGAATCCAGAAAATTTAAAACTGAAAAAAAAAAGGAATTTGGAAAAAAATAAAATGGAATCTAGGAAAAAAACAAAACGGATTTCATAGGGCCCTATATTCAGTGGGTGTTCCTAGATGTTTGTTGCTGCTCCTAACTTGTTGGGAGCACCAGTGCTACCACGGAAAAAAATAAATAAATTTGAACCCTGTATTAGAATTAATTTTGAAGGATCATGTGACACTGAAGACTGGAGTCATTGCAACTGAAACAGGAGGGGAAAATAGTTTTTATTATATTAAAATAAAACTGCGTTACTGCATTTTTTAATCAAACAAAAATTCAGCCTTGGTGAACATGTGAGACTTTTTTTCATAAACATTAAAACTTTTGAACGGTAGTACAAATACACACAAATGTATACATTAATACACGCACGCACACACACCCACACACATTTATTTTAAGAGTTTCCAACTAGCAAAACAGATTAAAGAGTTGCTAAACCACAAACCAAATGTTAACACCACACACACTCACTTCTGAGCAACAAATCACTTGTCCTATTAATAAAGTAATAAACTTCCTTGAAATATCATTGCTTGTGTCATATATTATTTCAAGTTCTAATCAAGGTTTACTGAAGATTTAAATTAGTTTAACTGGCCTGCATGCCCATGCAGTTATGAAGTATTATAGTTTATTGACAACTTTCACGATTGACAACAAATAAAAGGTAAATAAGCAAATGCATAAAGGATTTTCAAGTTCCGTCACTGACAAAGCTCATTCATGCAAAGCGTGCCAAGCCCAACTAATCTAAACTAAATTACATTGCTGATTATTTTCATGTTCAATTATTATTGATCTCATTGATTCACTGTTCAATCATCTCATGCATCTCCTGATTCAATGCATTCTAGTCTGAGCAGATGTTTATTGCTGCTCTAATCAGCATTGGACTCTGATTTTGGAGTATTCAATTACTGGAAAACCAAGCAATCACAACTGCAGCACAAGTGTCCCAACGCTCGCTGAAAACACTAACCAAAACTCCCTTGTGTTACCCATTGCACATGCATTTTAATCTGCCAAATCTAATCTCTGCTTTAGCATAGAAGAGCATGCAGTTCATACAACAAAAGCAACACATCATGGATCCTAGCAAACTGTTCAGATATGCCATTTAAAGCAAGTGAAGATAACGCTGCTCTTGGGTGCTGAATTTCGCATTCTTCTCACTATCCATTATACATTCTCCAGAAACACCATAATATAACAATGATCCAGAATTTTGACCACTAGAGAACATATTCCAGCCACCTCAAGACCAAAAATTAGAGTGAAAAAGACAAATCTGGCAGGGGACTAAGTATGCCTGCAGCAACTGAGCTATTGCTCGGGGGCATCCATTACATATCTCAGTACCTAAGGTCAGTCGGGCTGCTTCTGGCTAAAACGAGATTGACCCAAATAATCCAAAGGCTCCAGACAACCTACATTGATCACAGCTGTAGTTGTAAAAAGGTGCAGGAATCTTGTGAAAAAAAAAAAAATTCTTGCTCACCTATCCCTCAGTAGATTCTACCTCTAAGAGAATGCCTTATTCGCAAGTATGGTTGCAAAGGGTGGCAAATTTCCAGTAAATTTCCGTAAACTTTCCAAAAATCCCTGGAATATTCCACAAAAAAACTGAAAGTATAACAAACTTTATAAGAAATGTTCCATCCATTTGCAACCCTAGATGTGAATAAGGCACAAAATGGATTATTTATTTATTTATATTTATATATATATATATATATATTTATATACAACCCGAATTCCGGAAAAGTTGGGACGTTTTTTTAATTTGAATAAAATAAAAACTAAAAGACTTTCAAATCACATGAGCCAATATTTTATTCACAAGAGAACATAGATAACATAGCAAATGTTTAAACTGAGAAAGTTTACAATTTTATGCACAAAATGAGCTCATTTCAATTTTGATTTCTGCTACAGGTCTCAAAATAGTTGGGACGGGGCATGTTTACCATGGTGTAGCATCTCCTTTTCTTTTCAAAACAGTTTGAAGACGTCTGGGCATTGAGGCTATGAGTTGCTGGAGTTTTGCTGTTGGAATTTGGTCCCATTCTTGCCTTATATAGATTTCCAGCTGCTGAAGAGTTTGTGGTCGTCTTTGACATATTTTTCGTTTAATGATGCGCCAAATGTTCTTTATAGGTGAAAGATCTGGACTGCAGGCAGGCCAGGTTAGCACCCGGACTCTTCTACGACGAAGCCATGCTGTTGTTATAGCTGCAGTATGTGGTTTTGCATTGTCCTGCTGAAATAAACAAGGCCTTCCCTGAATTAGACGTTGTTTGGAAGCATATGTTGCTCTGAAACCTTTATATACCTTTCAGCATTCACAGAGCCTTCCAAAACATGCAAGCTGCCCATACCGTATGCACTTATGCACCCCCATACCATCAGAGATGCTGGCTTTTGAACTGAACGCTGATAACATGCTGGAAGGTCTCCCTCCTCTTTAGCCCGGAGGACATGGCGTCCGTGATTTCCAACAAGAATGTCAAATTTGGACTCGTCTGACCATAAAACACTATTCCACTTTGAAATAGTCCATTTTAAATGAGCCTTGGCCCACAGGACAGGACGGCGCTTCTGGACCATGTTCACATATGGCTTCCTTTTTGCATGATAGAGCTTTAGTTGGCATCTGCTGATGGCACGGCGGATTGTGTTTACCGACAGTGGTTTCTGAAAGTATTCCTGGGCCCATTTAGTAATGTCATTGACACAATCATGCCGATGAGTGATGCAGTGTCGTCTAAGAGCCCGAAGACCACGGGCATCCAATAAAGGTCTCCGGCCTTTTCCCTTACGCACAGAGATTTCTCCAGTTTCTCTGAATCTTTTGATGATGTTATGCACTGTAGATGATGAGATTTGCAAAGCCTTTGCAATTTGATGTTGAGGAACATTGTTTTTAAAGTTTTCCACAATTTTTTTACGCAGTCTTTCACAGATTGGAGAGCCTCTGCCCATCTTTACTTCTGAGAGACTCTGCTTCTCTAAGACAAAGCTTTTATAGCTAATCATGTTACAGACCTGATATCAATTAACTTAATTAATCACTAGATGTTCTCCCAGCTGAATCTTTTCAAAACTGCTTGCTTTTTTAGCCATTTGTTGCCCCGTGCCAACTTTTTTGAGACCTGTAGCAGGCATTCAATTTTAAATGAGCTAATTAAGTGGATAAAAGTGTAAAATTTCTCAGTTTAAACATTTGCTACGTTATCTATGTTCTATTGTGAATAAAATATTGGCTCATGTGATTTGAAATTCCTTTAGTTTTCATTTTATTAAAATTTAAAAAACGTCCCAACTTTTCCGGAATTCGGGTTGTATATATATATATATATATATATATATATATATATATATATATATAGTACAGACCAAAGGTTTGGACACATCTTCTCATTCTTTTCATGACTATGAAAATTGTAGAGTCACACTGAAGGCATCAAGGGCTATTTGACCAAGAAGGAGAGTGATGGGGTGCTGCGCCAGATGACCTGGCCTCCACAGTCACCAAACCTGAACCTAATCGAGATGGTTTAGGGGTGAGCTGGACCGCAGACAGAAGGCAAAAGGGCCAACAAGTGCTAATTATCTCTCTAGGAACTCCTTCAAGACTGTTGGAAGACCATTTCAGGTGACTACCTCTTGAAGCTCATCAAGAGAATGCCAAGAGTGTGCAAAGCAGTAATCAAAGCAAAAGGTGGCTACTTTGAAGAACCTAGAATATGACATATTTTCAGTTGTTTCACACTTTTTTGTTATGTATATAATTCCATATATAATTCCACATGTGTTAATTCATAGTTTTGATGCCTTCATTGTGAATCTACAATTTTCATAGTCATGAAAATAAAGAAAACTCTTTGAATGAGAAGGTGTGTCCAAACTTTTGGTCTGTACTGTAATATATATATATATATATATATATATATATATATATATATATATATATATATATATATATATATATACATATACACACACACACACACACACACACACACACAGGTATCGGCCAGTATGGTCCAATCTATCTATCGATACCGGCAAAATCCACTCTCGTTTGACCTCTAATTTATATCATGTATGAATAGGTTTTATGAAATTAAAGGTATTCTAAAATGTCTGTATCAATTTAAGAGGTCTTAAATTTGGGGATGGAAAACAGAAATCATTAAAATCAAATGTTCTATCTAATGTTATTAAACTTCAAAGGGCTATGATTTCATTAGGAACACTGCACATTTCAAAGTTAAAATATGGCACTGTTGTATCAGGTTGTACACGCTTGCGGATTCAGAGCAGTTCGGAATCATTGAATGCCGTGCATTTATGCCAAGAAATTGTTTGTGATCTGACTGTTGATTTATTATGTTTACTTTAATGTGTTTATATTGTAATATATTGTAGAAAGTTGTAAGAGTGCATATTTTATGTTTGAATTAGAGCTGAAACAACGAATCGATTTAATCGATTAAAATCGATTATTAAAATAGTTGTCAACTAATTTAGTCATCGATTCGTTGCTAAATAACTTTTATTTGCCGTAAGAGGCTCATTTCGTGCACATTTCAAATCTGCGGTGACCAAAGTGTGGCAGTAATGAGCCACCGGAGGTTTTACTCAGCCAGTACAACAGGAGAAGTAGCGAATAGCCAATAGCTGGCCTTGTTTTATGTCACGTGCTTCCCGAACAGCGTCTCTGCAGCCATAGAAATCATATGATGTCTATGTCTGCAGCATTCAGCGTGATGTGGGAGTACTTTACATTGAGCCTTTAAAAAAAGAAGAGTAACCTGTAAACTCTGCTCTACTGCACTGTTTAAGGGGACGTTCACATATCGCGTCTTTTGCGCGCTCAAGTTCGTTATTTCCCACACCGCACCGCATCGAGTTAAAAACATTTAAACTTTTCAGAATGCCGCAACCGCACCGCGGGTCATGTGACAAGAACTAACCAATCAGCTTCATCCTTTCCCGTAACAACGTTAAAAGCTCAGTCAAGATGAAAGGAACAGCTGATCATAGTTGTATATGGATTTCCATTTTGAAATAAACTTAGTAGCAGAGCTACTGCAAGCGATTTATTTGAGCTGCAAATCCATTTATCCTTTGCTGAAATTTCCGCGTCTTCAAGGAGAGAGCACGTCATGGTTGCTTATCAAAGGCAGACGCCTCAGGGGCGCTTCTGTGCGAGCGCTTGGGAAAGGAGGAGAAAGCGGCGCGCCTAGCGTTTTCCACGCGTTTTTAGGCGCGATTTGTGAACGGCCCCTAAGACTTAAATTTGTGCAGATTCTCCAGTACAATATTGTTTGCAAATGTTTAGTCGTAAAAGCTGATAACATTGCTTTTTAACTGTTAACATTTAAAGCTTTACAAACATGTTCTGTGATCAGTTTGTCGTTTACCAGTTCAAAATTCAGTCGTGCAGCCTAATTATGACTGAATGAGAGAGGTAAATGTAGATATTTGAAATGCACTTTTTTTTTCTAAGTATTCACTGCTCTTTTTCACACAGCAGGTTTTTTGTGTGTGTCCTAATTTTTTTCTGGACAACCTTCTGATGGATTTTACTTTAAATTGTGAGTTCCATTCAGGTTTCATGCCATTGGCACTTTTTTTGAAGGATTGTTTACAATTTCACAGCAAAAGCTATAAAGCTGTTTCCCAGTAAATAATAAAATACAATGCACTGCAATTTTATTCTGTTTTATCCTTATTCTTTGTGAAAATATGTTCTGAAAGATTCCTTAATAAGCTTTGTTCAGGATGTTAAACTACTTTAGGAGCTCTAAGGACTGCCATGGTGAAAACATTATTTTAAATCTCCTTGTGAAATTTGCTAGAGTATGGGTCAGTGTTCTGATTGCAGAAGAGTTCGACAAAGGATTACTAACACAATAAAACAACTCCAGGTATATTTTTGATGAGGATATGACAGTGCAAAATGGTTAAAATCTCTTAAATCTATGCTGAATGATAAAGACCATTTATTAATAATTTACCTGGGGAAAAAATGGAAAAAACTAAAATATAAGTACATAAACCGATTAATCGATTAATCGTAAAAATAATCGACAGATTAATCGATTATCAAAATAATCGTTAGTTGCAGCCCTAGTTTGAATGAACAGTCAAAAAATAAAGCACAGCCATTTCAAACTTCGAGCATCTGTTTATTTTGAGCTTGTTAAAACTAGTTAAAACTTTTATGCATAAGCTTGTTAAACCTTGTGCATAAAAAAAAATGCATAAGGTTTTTTTCCCCCCAAATTAATAGGTATTTTGATTCCATCGTAAACTGTATCTGGTTTTTAATTCAATACATACTTTATAGCATCTTTCTGGGCTGGTCCGTCACAAGAAGTAAAAAGACGTAAAGAACAGGAATTAAAGAACATTATTTAACATGCATTACTCTAACAGATTTTATGCATTATTGAATCAATTATTACTGCACATTTAAAGTTATTTTTAATGCACTCCTAACAGGCGCCCTGGAAAAAAATAGCCTGCACAGAATGACTGCACAGAATCAGGAGTTTTGCTTCAGTTAAGCTGGCATGCAAAAATTAAACCAATTAAATGTGTTTACATGAATACATGCCGTTACATGCCAGTGGTCACATCTCCCATGGAACCGGAAGTTGTCATTGAAAATGAATGTTTAAGTCATTTTCTGGAAGGATCTACCTAAGATATACATTGCATAACCTGACATAAAAAACAATTTATGTCAATATTATTCAAGATCTTACTGCTGCCACATAGTATAAACTGACAAGCAAAAAAGTTAACTATGCACTTCTACAAGTTTTTGCAGCCTGTATTCTAAGTTATGAACTTCTTTTTCAAAACCCCACTATAGGCTCTCTCTTTTCTACCATGTATCTTTAAAGTTTAATTTGTATACATTTTTACTACATTGCCCAAACATTGATATCCTATGAACATTTCGATGAGAATTTATTTATCTTATTAGCTTGAATTGTGCATAATTAATGGCGAGAGGAATAAGGGCTGAGCAAGTGGAGAGCTCTGTCATCTATAATGGATGAGAGGAGCTCAGAGCCCAGATGGGTCTGTAATGTGTCCTGCGAGCACTTTCTGCGGTACTCACACTCAAGAGAGAATATTAGAGGTGCAGGTGAGAAGCCAAAAACAAAAGCCCCTTTCACACTCCGATTCCAGAAAATACACGGGTAATGTGTCCCGGCAATTGTTCCCGGGTCGCTAGATTTTGCCCCTTTCACACTGCCACTGATTTCCCAGGAATATGTGCGTGCGTTCACACACAACCCTTAAAGGTCCCATGAAGACACGTGACGTTCAGGATGTCACATGTAATGTACGAGTCAAAAATGCTAGGCACGTTAACTTTCACTCAAGCTGGTGAACGATCTCAGTGTCAGCGCGGAAAGTGAGGAACTAACTGATCTCTGCTTCATTACAGTTTGCACATATTTTTTTCGGCGCAAACATTGATCTGCTTTCAAAACACCCAGTAAAAGAGTCACACGATAACGTTCGTCATCACTACGACACACCCTTTAGGCCATTAGTTCTGGCTTTTGTTCACACAGCGCTTGTTCAGGGACTAAACCCGGCAATGTGTCAATCCTGGAATCAATCCCGGGACGTGTTTGCGTTCACACAGAAGGCAATCCGGCAATGTTCTGGCAATTTTCCGGGTCCAAAGTGCAGTGTGAAGGATACTTTTGTGAAGTACAAATGACGAGGAGTGCCTTTACTGAGGCCACCTCAATACAAACATAATGCATTCTAACTACCAAAGAGCCATGAGCAAATACATTTGGTGGGGAATATTTAAGGTACAGTTTGAAGCACTTTGTCAAGTCAGAACTTTTTAATTACATTACCACAGCCTAGCCTTGCTACTGATGATTATTAATAAATTACTAAATGATTTCAGACTTGTTTACTGATAAGAGACTGTTGATTAGCTTTTGCTGTTAATAATGTAAATGTTCAAGAACAGTAATTTTACAAATGAAAGATATACTAAACATTTCTACAAAACTTTCAAAATTGTTGGGTCGGTAAGATTTTTCTATGTTTTTGAAAGAAGTCTCTTACTAAGGCTGCATTTATTTGATCAAAAATACATTAAAAATGGTAATACTGTGAAATAATATTACAATTTTAAAGAACCTTTTTCTATTTTAAAATGTTATTTATTCTGGTGATGGCAAAGATGAATTTTCAACACCCATTATTCTAGTCTTCAGTGTCACATGATCCTTCAGAAATCATTCTAATATGCTGATTTGGTGCTCAAGAAACTTTTTTTTTTTATTATTATCAATGTTAAAAACAGTTGTGCGGTTTAAGATTTTTTGATACTCTGACGGACAGAAATTTCAAAAGAAGAAAGAATTTAAAAATAATCTTACTGACCCAAAACTTTTAAATACATTTATAATAAATAAATGTTATATACTTATTATTTTTCATTAGGCCTACATATTTATTGAGAACATCAAGTTTAACACTAGTAATGTAAATATTAATATGAGTCAATCAAGGAGATCTGCATTTCTGTAACAAAATTATTACTATATTATTACTATTAATAAATTAAAAAACAAACGACAAAAGAGTCCAAAACGTTACTGTGACTTACCTATTTTAGGAGTTTACAGCTTTTAGTTATAAAAGCAGAAAAAAAAAGAATCTCACACAACCATTTTCACTTCATAACCGTGAGATCAATTTATTTTCTAAGGCAATTCAAGTTCTCAAAGGTCAGAGTGTCTGGCCGGGCAAGACAGAATGCCCACAGCCTCGTCTGACAAGTGAGACCCCACAGGGTCAAGCCGTGACTGTTTGTTTCCTTCAATGGATGAATTTCCTGTTTGTTGCCAGCGATCAATGGATGAAATCCTGCTATTCAAGGGTGAATTATCACTGTTCTAATGCTGAGCCACTGCATTAAGCAAGAGAGATGAGGGGCTTGTGAGATCCACAGGAACACAAATAGTCTTGGAGAGGAACGTGGAGGCTTCCACATACACTAATGTGCTTAACTCTATAACGGTTTAATCCTAGCGTTAAAACTCATCCAACTCTGGTGGACTAACTCTGAGGAGCTACAGTATTATCAACAGGTTTTCCACTATTAGCCATTTAGATGAACTAATGAGACTAGAATACACTTTGTGTCACATGATTAAATATACTAAAAAAATCATGAGCAAAAATGAGCCCTCCAGCAAAAAGAAACAGTAGGACAAAATCTCAAAACATAAGCTGGCATTACAAAGTAACACAATGTAAATTTAAACGACACCGTAGGAGCATAGAAACCATTTCCTTATGCAAATAACTGAAACTGAAACCTAGTGACTGACTGTGGAAGACAAACTCACATAAAAAAAACACAAGGACACAGGGTCAATACCAACTGAAAAGCGATTTTAAAGCTTTACCATGCTGTCAGTTTTCATCTAGATCTTTATTGTGGACTTGCCTGACTCAAATGGGAAAAGCAGAGCCTCAATCAATAGCAAATTTAATTTAATCAAGCTGATGCTAAGTTAACATTCGACTCGTACTGAGGGATTATTAGACTGGCCTGACATGCTCTAAATGCACCCATCCTGACAGAAACAAGAAATGACAGCCTTGTTTATGCTCCTTTACAAGCTCATGGTTAACGCTTTAGCAGGTCACTGCAACCAAGACACTGAGATGAGCTCAGCTCAATCTGATCAAGACATGTCTACTGCTCCAAGAAAACAGTAGTTTTCAAGGCTACACCATTTTTACCAGCATCACTTAAGAATAAAAATCAATAGTGACATCATTTATATTTTCCAAAAGAAAGCAAAATGAGGGAATATAATATAGCTTCAAAACAATATTGATGAACAAATCAAATCAACTTTGCAGGGAAAACATACTTGAGATGGCCATTAATTAAGAATACACAAAACATCTATACCATAGGTTATTATCCAATACTGCAAATATTTTTCAAATTATTACTAGTACTTCACCAACATAATTTGATTATTTATTTTTTTTTTATTTTTTTTAGTGTCTATCAGCATACGTTACTGTGCCCTTGTTAGTAATCCTAAACTCAACACTATAGGCCCAGGTTTTGGCTTACTATTGTCATTACTGGCAACATCACGAATATGATGCTGATGACTCATCTTGCACTTATGATATAACTTACCCAGATTCCATGTAAACAAAACGGTTGCCCTTATGTAAAAACATCAAGCTTAATTTATTACGTCACAGCCTGAAATACAGGGAACATAAAGGGAAACATGAACAGGAGCACTAAGATAAATATTAACAGAGAATGCTGACAGGAACACAGGCAATACTGACTGACTCTCCAAAAGAAAGACAAAAAATGGAAATGCCAACTAAAATACTGAGTGAAATAGGGAATAGTGACTCAAATACAAACAAATACTAATGGAAATATGAAGAGTCCTGGCTTGAAATACTGAAAAACAGGGAATACTTACTGTAATACAGACTGTTGTACTTACTGAAATATAAGAGGACTTACTGACTAAAATACTGACTGAAAAAATACAGTGAATACTGACTGAAAATCAGGAAAATACAGACTGAAACACAGGCAATCCTCAACAAAGAATAAAAAAGGGAACACTAGCTAAAGTATTAACTGAAAGGACAAACACTGATTATTGACAATTACTGATTGAACTGCAAAAAAAAAAAAAAAAACATTAAGGAATACTGAAACAGGGGAAGACAGACTGCAACAGTAACTGCAATGAAGTCAATACTGACTGAAAAGTAAGGCAGAACTGCCTGAAATACAAAAAAAAAAAAGGAATACTTAATAAACAGGGAATGCGGAATGAAATAGAGGCAGTGCAGACTGAAAAGGCAGGGAACACAGTCTGAAGTACCACATGACTGAAAATGTGAAATATGGGGGCGGGGGGTGTATGGGATAAATACTGACAGAAATGGGTAATGTTGATTAAATACTGACCACAGGGAATTCAGAGTGAAATGCTGACTGAAAAATTTGGAATAATGACTAAAACACTGCCAGTCAGTAATACTAGGTGAATGAGCGATTGAAAGAATGAACACGTTCTTCTGTGAGCGACAGGAGTTTCTTGTCCTTTAACCTACCCGTCAGAACATACAGGTTCAACAACAACACGTCTACTTATCTATCGTATTACAACTCTGCATTTACTTCACTGGAAATGCTTCCTGAAACTGACACGGTCAACACTCCTCCAGTTTTGGTTTCCGGCAACTAGTAACTTACTGACATTACACTAATATTACTAACAGATTGGTTTCGCTACAAGGGGAAAGTTCTTTTCACAATAATATCTGCCATTTCTCTCGAGAGTCTGAGCAAACCTCAGGAGTATATCTAATAAAAAATAAATAAAAATAAAACATAAAGTACCTCTTTAATCTTGGCTCTTTTCGCTTTAATGTCAGGATCCGCGGGCTCGTGCCCTGTTGCTCCAGGCGGTCGCTCATACTGAACAAACGGCAAACTATCAGCTTTCGCTCCCTTCCCCTGTCCGTTCGGAGCAAGTTTCTCTTTGTCGCTGTTGATGTCCTGCTTGATCTCGCTCGGCCCTTTTTGAAGGGTGTCCTTGGCCTCAATCAGCGCCTTTTCGTGGTCTTTTCTGATCTTGGCCAGGATCTTCTCATCCTTGCCCGTCCCGGTGCTCATGTCACTGACCGTACCTGTGCGCGTCTCTGACTCCACCGAGGACGACGAGCGGAAGAAAACTCCGCTGAGCAGCTTCGTGGAATCCGGCAAGAAGAAGATAGCTCCGAAACACAGGGTGATGAAGGCGCTGAAAACTAAAAGCAAGATGAATTTCTCCGTGAGCCTGAAGGAGGTCGGGCTGACGGACTTCCTATTCGGAGTGACCGTGAAAGGCAGGAGAGAAGCTACAGGCATTTTCTTCTGCGTTTAAAAGCCCTGTCTAAATATGTTCAATTCTACAACAAAGTATTTCCCCGATCACCTTGACCTACAATGCTCACGTTAACTGTTACAATGATCTCAAGGTGTCCGAGTAGGAGACGGTAGATCCTGTGAAAGAAGTTGATCCCACTGCGCGAACAGAGTCCCACCGCCTAAACTGCTCACGCCTGAAACACATCTGTGTAAAGTCTCGTTGGCGGAACGGAAGGAATGGCAGAGATCCGTGATTGACAGCGCGCCTTGGCCAATCGCTTTGTGCCGCCATTGCACAAGTTCGTTGTGGGCGTGTCTTCCGGATTTAAAGTACAGAGGCGTGATGTCTTGTTCAAACTTAATTGGTTATGAACTGGGATTATGATCTTCTTGATCATAACGACATAAAAAAATTATGCAAACGTAAAGGTTGGCCAATTTAGGATGTTACTTTTAATTCAGACTGTAATTATTATAAATAGCCCCTGTACAACTGATTAGCATTTTAATCGAAACCCACTAACCCTTTTCAGGCTTAAAGAACTGGCTAGAGTTATGAATGGCTACAGTTATGAAAGAAAAAAGAAAATGTCATTACTAGAAAATATTAACTGGAAATATAAAACATAGTACCAACCTCATCCTACTATTTAATGTAGTCTGGATAACTTTCCTTTAAACTTACTTTGCTGATGTTTTCTTAAGTGGCATGAATGACATGAATTTGTGTCAAAACACAAAAATAGACAGGGACTGAAAAAAACTTTTTTTTTTAATTAAATTAAATTCCCCATGAAATCAAAATTATTATTTTTTTTGGCTGTTAGTATTAATATGTTAGTCTTAAGGTTATCTATAAGGCAGTGTGCTACAAAACAGTGACAAAATTCACATTAGATGATATAAGCATTCAAAGCTAGTTCGTCACCTACGCCAAAACAGCTCAACGATTTTTTGACGTCACTTCATACTTCATCTTCTCTTCAAATCTTCTGACCAATCAAATGCTCTCTATAATCCGAAGTGCCCACCCCCTGCACTATAAATACACGCTGAAGCTGCGACTATGATCGATCACTTAGTATTTCCTGTACAGTGAATCGCTCGTAGTGCACAATGTAGGCGATAGGGAACAATTAAAACAGTGCAAATAAGCTTTCGACAGGTGCAAATTAGGTCTGATTTTATGTTGTTTCACGTGAAATGCGGCAGCGCTCACTGTCTGACCTGGAGTTGGCTCCGGTCCAGAGATGTGGTCGCATATGGAGCGGATCATATGCACGAGTTGGCATATAATAAATACTTTTACAACTACACAGTCTCAGCATGATTATGACCATTTTGTTTTACTAAGAGTTTCATATTGAACCTAGGGGGTAATCTATTAGACTGTGGCTGTCAAATGCGGCTTTAGCATAGACTATATAAAAACATGGACATAGTGTCCATGACGTCACCCATAGGTTTCCAAAGAGCGTTTTTGAAGCCAAAAGTGGGCGGCTGTTGCCATCTTGGCAACATATAATCGAAAATGGGAAAAAAGGCAGGAGCTGGTTGCTGAAGCCGTGTCCTTAATTATGCATAACTTTAAGGCTTAATATAATTTAAACGGGTGAGTTATAAAAAAAATGCACCCCCCTCACAGTTGTCATGATGGGCAAATTTAGCTATATAGACCAAAATAATTTTTTGAACCAGGCTGTAAATGTTATTTTCTGCTGTAAAGTTGGGCACTTTAACATGGGGAGTCAATGGGACTGACTCCCTTTTGCCATCAGCCTCAAGCGGCCAGTCAATGAATTACAGTTTAAGTCACTTCCGTGTGGGCTTCATAACAGAGAGGGCGGGAGGTTGCCGCTTGGGCTTTACCGAGCTTAATGGCTTTGGCCCAAGCAGATGTAAACAAAACAACGGGGGCGGGGCTGCTAGATATGTCCCACACTCTCTTCCAGTTTCAGTTGAAAATACGTCACCACATAGAATAATGCTGCATTTTTCAAGGAACTTTATGGGAACTTTAAAAGGGTCATCAGATGCTGCAGTACATGCACTTTTACAATTGGTTTGAACTAAAATGTGTGTTGGCAGTGTATACACAACCACCCTATAATGATAAAAATCCACCCAGTGTTTTTTTTTTTTTAATCTACTAAAATCATTTAGCTTGACTACGTCAGGCATCGTACTTCCGCTCAATTTAATTTCACATCTGTAGCCAGTCTGTGATAGCGAACTTCCTCCCAGTTTTCCTCCGGCCTTAAAAGAGCCGGCCAATCAAGGAACAGAGGGCGGGCTGAGAGCCATGACGTAGACGCTAATCTAAGATCATAGTTTAGGTTAGGGAAATCGAAAATGACAGCGGACATAAAGACATGAGCTGCTATTCGCAGAGTGTTTTTTTTTTACATTTTGAATGGAGGTAATGTTGTGGCCCTAATCGCGACAGGTTTTGGAAAAAGATTAATTTATCAACTGTTACCGATCGTCAGCGAGAAACTGGGCCCAAAGTCCGGCAAGGCGACAATTGTGATTGTACCCCTCAAATTGAGCTGATCTCAGATTCCTGTCTTTGTGACTTTACACAGACAGGCCCCTTCCATGATAGTTTGATTGACAGTGGCGTTTCAGCATAGACTGGACTGGCGTCTAACCTTAGACCCGCCTTGAGTGAGCTGTCTTCAGTCTGCCATTGTTTTGATGCTGGAGAAGGTGTAGACAAGAATGTCTCCTAAGCAATTTAGGTGTTTTTTTTTTTTTTTGGATGTAATAATGAACTTAGCAGTCATTATTTACTCCTGATATCTTAGCCGCGGAAGACACAGTGGATTACATTTGTTTCTGAAGGAACTGCGCCCCCAATCTACCTAAATGCGTCCATTTTCGGCAAATCATTCATGATCCATCTTCACCAACAGAAAGAAAGTGTTTTTAAGGACTTTTTAATAAATATTTGCAAATAACCTTTTCTAATAATGTGCTAATAAACTAGTTTTATGATGAACGTGGCTAAAGTAAACAGTCTCTCTGAGAGTGGCTCGGAATAGAGGGGCAGGGTCAGCAGAGCTCATTAACATTTAAAGGAAAATGATACAAAACAGCTTGCTCTGAAAAGAGCTGTTTTTAACAGGGTAAAAAAAGGTGGTTTTTTACACTATCATTAAGAGATTTTAACCAAATTATGTTACAGACTTTTCATTAAGACCCTAAAGAATCATATCAACTTGTGGAAAATGGGCATCCGATGACAGCTTTAATGCTGCAAGCAGTGTTGGAAGGCCCCTGGCAGCCAGAGCAACCTCCACCCTGTGGCCACATGAAAACAATGAATGGTGGGTAATATGCATTTAAAGTGGTACTGTAAATATAGGACGGATAGGTCAAAATCATTTACATGTGCCAAACGTCCTGCTTCCAGCTGGTGGTGCTATGACCATAACTGAATTTTGACATGCAGATGTCTTTAGGCCAGGACTTTTATCAAACATGTGTAGTTTGGTGCAAAATGTACATGGTATGTTTGAGTTAATATAATATGACATGTTGCCAACAAGTGGCGCTATGATTATTACTGAATATCGGCCTTTAGATGTCTTCAGGCCAGGACTCTTATCAAACGTGAAGTTTGGGGCAGATTGGACATTGTATGCCTGAGTTACAACAACTTCCTGTTTACTGGCATTGATAGCATGCTTAAGAATAAACATAGAGATTTCAAGAGGGTCCTCGCACTATTGGTGCTTGGGCCCTCACTAAATGGCAGAGGCAGAGCTCAGTAAAGGTTTAGCTATAAACTTGACATATTGTACATAAAGGGAGACCAGATTTTCCTATAGCCAAGGATTTCCTGAAACTTGATTGCAAAATAGACAGAACGTCAGACAGTAATCATTCAGCCTTGACTTCAAAATAAACTGGCAGTAACATTGTTCTTTAACAAGAAGACTGAGAACAGGAGACAGCTCCTTCATGCATGAAGATTTTCAGGCAAAAGCTGAAACACTGCTTTGAGAGTTTTCACTTTCTTAACAGTAGGATGCTGTGCTCCTCACATCTGGAAAGCTGAAGCATACAAGCTCATTGTTTTAAGTCAGTGAGTTTATCTGCCAGTGAATATCAGCAGTGGTGGGCTGTGCAGCTGTTGTCTGTACGAAGTAGTGACTGTGCTAGCAACTTTGTCAGAGATCCAGTGCAACAGCTTCTGTTTATCCATATGTTCTTTTTTTATTATGATTGATAGCCAAATCTGTTTTACTACAAGTAGCCTACTTTTCAGAAACTCCATTGTGTTTTGCTTTTGTTGTTTTCTTAATGTTAGCTCAATCTTATTTCAGGCATTTAATCAAAAATCCATTAAAAAAAAAACACTGACTTTGGGAGACTGAGCTGTAATTTCTAAACTTCTAGCTTGTTTCTGGCCTACAAAATACTTCTTTCTGCTGTACTCAACATTTCATTCAAGGGAAGTTGTGGCCTAGTGGTTAGAACATTTGACTCCTAACCCTAAGGTTGTTGGTTCAAGTCCCGGGCTAGCAATACCATGACTTAGGTTCCATCGAGCAAGACATCTCCCAACTGCTCCCTGGGCACCACAGCATAAATGGCTGCCCATTGCTCTGGGTGTGTGTGTGCACTTTGGATGAGTTAAATGCAGAGCACGACTTCTGAGAATGAGTCACTATTCTTGGCTGTATGTCACTCACTCGTTTTATTGGAGTGAGCATACACCTTTTTCCCAGACATGTAGTGGACAGGTTTCAAAAATTCCCTAAAATGTCCAAGCCTTGTTTTCCTTTTGACTTGCTCTCTACAGTCTTTATACATTATGTGGACACGGATTTGCATTGCTTTGGCAATTGTCTGTAGATTCTCACACGCCACGATTTGGTCAATTTGGTACAAAGCCTGCACACTATTGGTCAAACTACTTTTCAGTCATTACCTTCAGCAAGTATGAAAACAATATGAAAACAAATCCAAAACCCAAAGATTTAGGCAATTTAGTCTGTGGAATAAGGACTTATGGTTAGAAGACCAAGCCCTATTTGAATGTTATGTCAACACTCTTGGGCCTGAGTCAATATGCTGTTCAGGGGGCCCAGAAACTACAGAGGCACCCCTGATAAATGTCCTTGTCCTTTTCACTTGTTTATATAAGTGAAATAAATCTGCCAGTACATTAAGACAAAATGCATTTGTATTACAGACAAATTTTTTGAAAACAAGTCTTAATATTTTATGCAGAGTTGCTTTTCAAGTAAATATGTCTTGTTTTAAGGAGTATTAGTTACTTTAACTGTAAAATTAGACACAAATATGACTTTGCCATATTCTCGGCTGGGTGGATTTCATTTTGTGTACACTTAAAGAATAATAAAGAAGAGCAGCAAAAATGAGAGGAAGGAAGGTCTGTTTCGTGGAAAACAGCAGGTGTCTTGCAGGATATTACTATAAAAGCACATGGGGCGTGCAGTCACATTACCTGCCACAGGAGTTCTCGCACACACATTTCAGGGGATTTCAATCTTGTCACTTCATCATAACAGCTGGCTGTTTCTCCCAAAAACACGAGGAAGAGCATGAAGGATGTTGAAGAGGCTCTGCATTAAGGAAGGTATAGTATTCAAGGTAAAATAAACAGAAAAGGGGTATCTGGTCTGGAGAAAAGTTACCAGTTCTACCACCACACCCAGTTAAATTACTCAAAGAGTTCTTGAATGAACTGTAGACAATTTTTTTTAAAGGAACAGTGTATTGTTTGGATTATGTTACTTTAAGGGTTTAAAGAGTTCAATTAAAAATGAAATTAAAAATTTGCTGAACATGTACTCACTCTTCAGCCATCTGTAGATTAGTTTGTTTCTTTATGGGAGTAGATTTGGATAAATTTAGCACTACATCACATGCTCACCAATGAATCCTCTGCAGTGAATGGGTGCCGTCAGAATGAGTCCAAACAGCTGATAAAACATCACAAAACTCCACAAGTAATCCGCACAACTGTGACCTCCAGTGAAAAGTTCATCCCTGTTGTCTTTTCACATTACAATACATCAAGAAGGGTTTTTGGACTGTTTTTGCTTGTAAACTGCTTAATCTGACAAGATGACTTTTTCACTGGAGAAAGCAATATTGGGAGCTTCAGTTTGAATTTTATGTCTTGATGTATTTGTCTCTTACAAACATGCAGTTTTTACTTAACAAGATCTTAATTGATGAACTGGAGTTGTGTGGAAAATGTTTTTAGCACCTGTTGGGCCTCATTCTGATGGCACCCTATTCACTGCAGAAGATTCATTGGTGAGCAAGTGATGTAATTCTAAATTTCTCCAAATCTGTTCCATGGTAGAAACAAACTCCTCTACATCTTGGGCGGCCTGAGGGTGGGTTCATTTTCAGCAAACTTTCATTTTTGGGTGGAATATTCCTTTAAATATCTTTGCCAAAATTCATTTTAATGACTCAAAAAAAGGAAAATAACATCATTTTATTGGCCATTTGAAAAAAAGTGATTGATAAAGAAACAAAAACCTCTCTCTCTGCTCATCTTGTATCTGAGGTAAGGGGCTTCCTGTAGGGGGAACGTGTGCACTGCATGCAGCTCAACACCTGCCATGCACTTGGTTCGCAATCTCACTCAGCTGATTTACCATTTTCAACTAAACTGAATCATTCACAGTTTGTACTTCACTTGTCATCAGCTGCTAGATGAAGCTTTCTAAACATTGTGGTTTTTAGATGGATGGTTTGAAAGAACCTTAATCATACTGTTCAAAAACCATTTGGTGATTTATGGTGTGCACAAAAAGCTGAGGAAATGAACATCATTCCATGTTTGTTTTGCTTTTGAGGGAGTTTCTATGGAAGCCATATGGCAGTTTTGCACATTCTCAGAATAAGCAGGCATGCAAATAACGATGGTCTGTGGGCTTCTGAAAAGGAAAGACAGAGCCTATCAGGTAATGTTATTTAATCCATAACTGAAAACATAACTGAAAACGAGTTGTAAAATTATAATGGCAGAGATTCACAATTAGTGAAACTGTACATTAAAATTTGGGAGGTAAATGTGCAACAGGAACGCAACAGCATTTTATTATTTAAATGCTATGACATTCTTTTAACCAAATATATAGGTGAGTAAAACTATATGTGTATAACAGATAAAAATTACAGTGAGAGCAAGAGAAATGTAACCGAATAAGCAGTGAGAGAAAAACAATTTTTTTTAAATTCTCACTGACAGTATTTTTGTCATGAACCCTGTCCACGCACTTCTGTTTGCACACCACCAGAGATCACCCGCTCAGTACTATGGACTCTTGCACTTCACCCGGACTACAGTTCCCATCATCCATTGCACTGATTACACACACATAGCTGAATGAACTGATAACACACACACAGCTGAATCCAATCAGACATGCTATATGAGACGATAGGTGTTTCTCAATGTCAAGGAAGAATCCTCTGAAGCCAGTATTTCGAGGATGCTACGTCATCGACATCCGTCGAAGGACTGTTCCAATGTCAAGGATCCTCGGACTTTCAACCAAGGACTGAGTCCTTCGTTCGAAGAATATCCCATACACAGGAAAGGATGCATATGTGTAGCCTTCGCGCTCTTCGCGCTCTCAAATCACCCACAATCCTATGCACGCAGCTTTGCTATCTTGTTCAAAAATTCAAAAATGTCGAACGTTAGCGGAGTCGGAGCAATTACGTGCACTTGCTAGCCTGTTCCATTTACGTGTTCTCCGAATGCTTAAGAGGAGTCTCGCCTAGCCTCTGAAGGAAGTGACTTGGAAGGACACGTCCTGCCAAGGAAGGATCCTTGACATTGAGAAACACCTATAGACTTCCTCTTTCTTACTGTCGAGTATTGTATGTGCATATCACTAGTCAGTGAGCTATGTTACAGAGCCTGCTGTAAGTTTCCTAGTCTTATTAGTCAGATTTTTCCTAGTCGGATTACCCCTTAATCTCGCCCTGTTTGGATACTGTTTACCCCTCGCCCATTCACAGTATTATTCTTGTGTCTTACCCTCAATGTATCTGTTTGCCATCGCCCGTCCCTCACCTGTTTTGACCAGGTCCTTAGATAAAGCTTGCAAATGGAACTGCATGTCTCATTTGACCGTAACAATTTTGGCTTTTGATTTACATTTTATGAATTTAGCAGATGCTTTTATCCAAAGCAACTTACAGTGCATTCAGGCTATATATATATATTTTTTTTTACACCAGTATGTGTGTTCCCTGGGAATTGAACCCACAAACTTTTTTGCTCTGCTAACACAATGCTCTACCACTGAGCCAGAGGAACATATTTTTCTTTCGTGTCACATGCCTGCTTCACTCTGCAGTAGCCATTGGGCAAACAATGACAAATGTGTCTCTCTCACTCTTTCTCTCTGACCAAGATGTGTGACACACAGTCTTGCCCTTCTGGTTCTTCACTGCTTTCACATGGTTTCAACAAAGGTATTAATAAGCACAACTATTTTCAGTATTGATAATAAGCAACGTTTCTTTCAAAAACATGAACAAAATCTTACCAAGCCCAGTCTTTTGAAAGGTTATAGATTATTTAGTTATTCTACCATGTAATAATGTTGTTGTTGTTGTTTTTTTTTACGAAAACAAAACTAATAAACACACACACAAAATAATAATATAAAATAAATGATAACAATTTATTAAAATAAAAAAAATAAAAATAAAAGCTATTTAAAAATATTAACAGTATATAAAAAAAATACTAAAATTAGACTGCACTAGTTCAACTAACAGAGTGAGCTGTTTTTGTCAGACCAGGGGAATGTTCAGGAAACCGGTCATTATTATTTTTGCACTTCTGTTTGGTACAGGTACAGTAATTACACACTGCTTCTAATACTCTCAGTAAAAGTTATTATAAACTGTCACAGAAGAAACATTGTTTTTTTATACTGGGAAGGGAGTCATTTGATCTTTAAAGGTTGAAAACCAACAACAACAAAGAGTTATTGAATAATGCTGGCCTTGTTCAATAAACATCACCAAGAATCCCTCCTACAAGTCAGCAGAAATCCCACACATCCTCGGAGTAATTCCAAATAGACTTAACAGCCCACCAGCCCTCTGAGGATATATTCAGATAAGGCTTGCTTTCTATTGACACATCTTGCATACAGATTCCCTCCCTAATTGGCCTATCCATCATATAATTGCACTTTCTTTGACAGCGTAACAAAATATTAACACTCCTTGCCCTTGATCTACTGTCAATGATTGCGTTACAAGCAGGTCATTTGAAATTATTTCACTTTCAAATGAGATAATCCACATAACAAACTCATCTTTTGATTCGTGGACAACATGAATAAACAATTGATATTTGACATTTTGTTTGATAACCTCATTGAAACAACATGCTTCATTAATGAAAGGTCAAATACATTTTGACAAAGTGTTCAACACCAACAGGACAAGACAAACAAGAAGTGCCATACATTAGCACAAACTCATAAATAAAACAGCTGTAGGGTCTGTGTGCTTGCATTTATGTGTTTTGCATGGCTAATATGTATTTTCCACCTCAATGAGCAGTGTGCTACACACCTCACTGCACTGCATATCAGCACAATGCAACATGTGCATGACGGAAGGTGCATCACCATGCCACTGTAACAGAGTGAATGCTAAATAGACTGCTTCTGCTATTCTTAGCTCTTTTCATGCCATATCAGTTAATACACAATAATGCTGAATGCTTGTGCTGATAGCAGTTAGAGTACTGTTGTCTGGCAACAAGTCAAGCACTTTATTACACTTGCATCAAATGGCCTTATGTGCAGAGGAGAAAATGGAATATAACACAGTAAGCCCTTGAAACAAATATATTCTTACAGCAGGAATTATTTCAACCTGTTTGCTCTAAAATAATATCAAGAAATAATATCAAGCATGACATCAATACAATGAGTGTGGAGAAAAGAGGAAAATCTCCAAAAAAGACACACTTACACATTTATAATTAATGAGAAAAGTAGATGTCTGATAAAACTGGTCTGAATGATTCATTCACGAACCAAACTGAACTGCTTCTCGAATTCAACTCGATGATTTTTTATAACAATATCAAGAAGAAAATCAATGAAAGTTCAAATTAAATGAAAATGAATGAGGGCAGAGGCTCTCAGGCCCCAAAAAAGACACACCAAAAGGAACATTCATGATTAATGAGAGAAGCAACCGATACCCAAATCCTAAACGAATCATTCTTTTTAATGATTCTGCCGCAGCTTTACTGCTCACAGGAGTGGAGGGGAATAATGATAAATTTCAGACTTTTTGCCACACAGAGCTATCATATTGATCATATATATGGACTGCATTCATTAAACTTTTATGCACAAATTGCCTCGATCTTTATTCCCTTACACTGGAGCATTGATATTCTTTTGTGTCACCTTTAATGTTCAATAGAAAAATGACATTCATACTGTTGGAACTACATGAGAGTAAGTAAATAATCACATTCTTATTATAATAAATAAACCCAAATTCCACTTAAAACCGAGCAAACGTAGGCAATTCACATTATATACAGTATATATATATATGTATATATATATATATATATATATATATATAACATATTTTTCTTAAATATATACATGCATGTGTGTGTATTTATATACACATAATAAATGTACACAGTACACACAACATATATTACGCACACAAAAACTTTTATTTTGGATGTGAATAATTGCAATCAATTGCTGCCCAGCAGTAATTATATTATATTATATTATATTATATTATATTATATTATATTATATTATATTATATTATATTATATTATATTATATTATATTATATTATATTATATTATATTATATTATATTATATTATATTATATTATATTATATTATATCATATTATATTATATTATATCGGAATAAGAAACTGGGCCTCTATTGAGCTTTTAATTTAAACTGTATTTAATTCAAACTAGGCTGGAGTTCAGTATTAGTGACACTGAGATTCATATGCATGTTCAATTCTAATGTGTCTTGAATGGATAACCTCTAATAAACCTTTTTAATCCCACTAAACACCTTTAGATAAGACCACACTTTTGACTTTCTGAAAAGTGTCCACACAGGCATGACATGCTGACAGGATGACATGCTGCCGCTCTAACCACAGACAGAGCGACATGTTTACTTCTCCTATCAGCAATGTCTCCCCCACTTTATGAGGCTGTCGCTTGGCTTTATTTAAACAGCTGCCTCTCCTTTCTCCATGGCTTGTGATTTTTCATTGTGATAGAACAAAATTAACTTCTGTGTGATGAGCAGGGCAGTGTAACGTACCTAAATGCAGAGCTGGTTTACAGGGAACGGGCCGATGTGAATAGCAATGAAATCAAACCTGGAGGCTTCTACTTGCTTTAAGTTGCAGAGCTGTGGTGAAATATGAATCAAACTAAACTGAACGAGGACAGGTGCAAACACTTTATGGAGCTGCCACTGAAGCTGATCTAGTGTGCTTTGATATGGTACAAAAAGATCAAAAGTTAACGTGACTTTCACTATCTAGCGATTTCCTCTACTTCATTTGCATTCCTTTGATTCTGAAATGGTCTGTTTGTTTGCGAGACAGCCTATTCATGCTAAACTGCCTCAAAACAGACATGCTTCTGCCTCCTGTTCAAAGCAGCCCAGTTGGGAAACCACAAAACGGGATTTGAAATCATTCATGTTTAATTATTAACCTTGTGTTTGCTATGAATGACATAACTGCAGCTTACTGTACTGGGAATGGTTAATGCATTGTAGGCATTTCAGTCAATAACTAGGCAACTAGATCCCAAGATATTACGAGTGATTCAGCTGAATGACTTTCTTATTCTGTTTAAGGAGTGAAATATCATCAAAGAAAAACAATCTGAACCTAGAGTTATTATATTGAGTTATATTGAGATGTTCGGCCAACTATATTACAGTGTCAGGGCTGGAATAGTGAAGATGGAACTTATCCTTGGGACAAAGGACTTAAAATTAAAGGTAATATCATCTTATTTATCATCATGAATAAATATTGCAAGGTGAATTAAGGTCCCTAAGGTTCTCAGACCTGGATTTATTAAATATAATGAAGTGTTCCATTATAAATGGGCATGAATAAGTCAAAAACACAAAGAAATCTTTTTTTTTTCTACATTTAGAAAACTTTCAGGATGGTATGAATGTCTTCTATCTTGCAAATGACAATGACACAGTTTAATATTCATTCGCTGGTTTGTTTTGTAATAAAATGGCCAGATCCTTTCAAAGAAGGTCTTCCAAAGTTGAATTTCATGGGTAGCATGGTTATGTACATTTTTTTTTTTGATTTTCCTTAAATTAAAAAGCTTCTGAGAATCAGTGTTCATGAAAAACTTATAAATATAAATATAAAAGATAAACAATCTATACATTAAAGGCAGAAAAATGAAATCAGTCAATCAAGTCAACCCAGGGGACACAAGTGTCCATAGTTGAAAAAACACATAATAAACAGTAAATGGCCAATGAAAGCACATGTCCTCCTAATGCTTGAGAGAACATCTCATGTCATTAGTCATGACCAATCACAGCCTTACAATGCATGTGGAGTGACAGCCATTTATCAAGCAACATTCAATACAGAACCATATCTGAAACCATGCTGTTATTTACATCCTACACTCTCTGGATTTCCATTTATTCTGACTATTACTGTTCATGTTTTATAGAGGTGATATTTCAAAATGGATGTGGATGTGCTTGTGGTCACCTACTCGTGTATTTCAAAGCAACACATAGAATTGTGAATTATTGTGTTAAAACATGTTATTCATTCACAGCAGACAGTTCAAATGCTGCAGGTCCAAACTGTTATGCAAAATGACAATATTCAACATGAATTCACTTCTGGTAACAAGCATCATGCAGAGTGCCGGCAGTATCATTAGTATCAATTATTTTCAGGACAACTGAAGGTGGTCGCAACAAATAGCATATTGTGTTTAAATTCACAAATTTTGGACAGACAGTTACATTCCTATATTCAGACAGAACAGTTTTACATGGGGCCATGATGTAACTTTAGCCTTTACAGATTAAATGTAAAACTTCACCCGACTACACCAATAACTAACAGGTGCAGGAAAACCAACACAGAAAAAAGGCTTAGTCATTCAAAATAAAAGAGACATGATCAAAATAACAAAATAACAGTTAAGCAAATGCTCAAATCTATAATAGGCATAATTTAATTAAATCTAAATTCAATATCGGCTCATTAAGCTCATTTTAATAATTAAAAAAGTATAACTTAAGTAACGCAAATAGATGTCTGGCTGCAATTAAAAAAATAATTAAACAATTTTTATCATTTTAGGTGTAAAAATAATTAAGAAAAATACTCACTGCAACTTTAAACATATTACAATACTGCATTAAAAATTTAATTCAACATTTATTATACATGTAATAAAACAATTAAACAGTTTAATATTTAATTACAATTTTTATTATATAAATAATACGGTATATACAAAGATGCACACTTATTGTCACAGATCGCCTACCGTGGTGGAGAAGAGGATCGCGGAAACCAGGAGCATTAACATCTGATTTACAAGTGATTTACATCTGATTTACATTTACATTAACAAGTGATTTATTTCACAACACAATGAGGAACACAGGCAGGATCACACACATAAACTCATGGGTAGACGCTTAATACTGGACAAGAGAAACTCAGAAACAAAGGGTTTATATTAAGGGACCAATTACGGAAATCAATGGGACATAGTTGGGATAAAATAAACACAATCAGGGCAGGAACAGGAATACCAAAAAAGGCATAGAAACATATGGGGAGCGAAACATGGAACAGAGTCTGACACTTATATTTTTATATAATATTAAGTAATATTTGTAATATTATAATACATTATATTACTGAAACATTTAAGATCAGTAATATTGGAATACATTCAAATTCAGTACATATTGGTAAATAATCATTAAATAATTCTTACACAAATTTTTTAGTTTTTTGTAAAGTGCTTGTGAATTTTAGTATTTTATTATAATTATATATTATATAATGATGTATATATATATATATATATATATATATATATATATATATATATATATATATATATACTAGTTCTAACATACACCTCAAGGTGCTACTTGGACACGTCATCAGTGATATATATATATATATATATATATATATATATATATATATATATATATATATATATATATATATATATATATATATCGTTTAATTTTAAAGGTTGCATCAGTAAGTGAAAACATTTGCTTTTATGTGATGCAGCATCCAAAGTGACATAACACAATTAAAAATTACAAAGTATATCTGCAAAGTACAGGTATTGTTCTTTTTTTTCGTTTCAGTACAAAACCTGAAAGCTGCAGGTTTACAGTTTCATAACGTAAACAAACTTCTATTGCTTGTAATCTCAGCTGAGTTCACATAAAAACCAGATGCGCGTGTACTGACAGTGAGGCCAATCCGCCTGACAGCCCCTTAAGACCCATCATGATGTTCTTTCATACACTGTCACATGAAAAGTGTCATTCTGTGTGACCAGTCCATCTGACACACCGCCATCACAGCTCAGAGCCGGTCCACCCTGAGCAGGCATAACAATAGAGGAGACTGTTTCAGACTAATCCTTTTAATAAACCTCTATAAATTGCGAAGACTTACAAAAATACTCTACACCAAATGCCCTAAATATGAGATTCAAGCTAAAGCCCTCTTATCTCCTGTCATGGAGAGGTGGATGTTGGCACGGTCTCTGACATGGCATGTATTTTATGGTGAATTAAATTTAATGTCAGTCTCGGTGAGAAATCATTTTTATGTGATGTGCAGAGGAGGCAATGCCCGCGTCTTGCAGTGATATGATAACAAACCGTCTGTGCTTTCACGTCACATCACGCTCAATTAGACAGTAGTAGAGCTCAATACTGGCTGTCTATCCACCTCCAATGACAAATATGCAATATATCAGAACCCGATATTTTTCGCAATTTTACTGGAAGCTTAATAATTCATAATAATGCTTGTTCCAGTGGAAAAAGTCAATCTCCTGTTGTCCGTTCACATCACAATCCACAGAAATATTTGTTTAGAACTATTTTGGACTGTTTTCACAATGGTGCTTGATCTGTGCATATTTCTCTCCAAATTCAGAAGATATTACGTTTTTATTGGAGAAAGCAATATTATAGATAAAGGACAACAATTTGAAGTTAAAAAATATCTTAATTATGAATTTGTCAATAATAAACATCTATATTGTTGATAACTTACTTTACTTGTTGATTATTTTGATATTTTCATCAGCTCTTTCTGACGGCACCCATTCACTGCAGAGTATCCATTGGTGAGCAAGTGATGTAATACTACCTTTCTTCAAATCTGATTTGCTGTAGAAACTCATCTGTATCTTGGATCTTCAGCAAATTGGCATTTTCAGGTCAAGTATTCCTTTATGACCAGGATAACTGGACTTACATCACCCACACAACTGGCTGTCCCTGTCTCACACAGGCCATGCATTATTTACACTGACAGCTGATACTGCTCCTTTTGAGCCAAGGTTTGATCAGAAGCATGAACAGTATGTGAATATGGAGCTATGAATACTGAAAGAAAGAAAAAAATATCTAAAAGCCAAAACAGAATATTCTTCCTAGTTACTGTATTCACTGAAAAATCTCTGTGCTGATGTGTCAGCCCAGAAACAGTCCTCATGCACACACCAAAAAACTGCTATAAAGGCGTTTAATGCTGGTGGGGAAATAGTTGGTGAGTTAAATCACCTTGTATCCTGTCCTACCCAAGAAAACACCTCTCAGTTCACATTTCATGGTTGAGTGATATAATCTTTTTTCACTCCAAATGTGCTGAGCTTCCTTTCAAGCTCAGCTGCTGAGATTGTTTCTCCACATTAACGTCAGAGAGTAAACACATTTCACAAGGTCACTGTCAAAACCTGCCATACTTTCTTTTATTCTTTCAAGTTCAAAATTGTGAAAGTTTCTTTGTGCCTCTAAGACTCATCAAATCCATTTGATTTTAATCTGTAACTGTCATTGTCTATCTTCCATCAAATTAAGACTGCAGTACTGATAACATTTCTATTAGCTGTGTCCTGTGGAAACAAGTGTTGCCATCACCAGGATGTCCAAGATCTTGACAGCAGCCCATACGGCATAATTGATCATAGAGATTAGCAGGCCATCCTCTGTGATTTAGGCCTATCAACGTTACTGAGAAGAGCAATATTTCATATTTATTTCAATATTTTACATTTACAGAAACTGGAGAGGAGAACAGTATGTGCTGGTAATGGGAAGAGTCCATTTTCATATTTTCATATTTTCATATTTACATTATCTTCTTGTTTAACGATCTGTTGTGTTAGAAAATCATTGTCAAACTTGCAATCGTGCTGTAGGTCGGTTTAATTCAAAATGTTATATTTATGAGATCGGATTTACTACAAAACGTAAAACTCCTCTTAATAGCCTACATACAGTATAATCAGGATACCAATAAATAATAAAGCAATTTAATATTAATGTTAAGTTTAGATCGTCCTTACAGGACATGAATAGGCTACCTTGCAGCTAGTCGATTGGAGAATACTATGTTAATACCTTTATTTTTAACAATGGATTCTTTTTTTGTCTTTTAAATTTACCCTCAAAAGACATATAATTCACATACTGCTAGAAATCCCTATCAGATAATTCAGTTTGTTCATTTCTGAACAAATTGTATGAAGATAATGGTTATGTAACCGTCTTAGCGTTTAGAGCTCTATACGAGTTATTCATCTCCATTTCAGCATCATTAGAGACAATTCTGATGATTGCAGGTTCTAGGCGCACAATAAATCTCTGTCAAAATACAGATCACTTTCAGTTCCAGGGGCGATTGGTAAGTGTGGGGGTCACATTATAAACCTCAACAGTCTCGCTTCACTATATGACATGGATATAGTCATATTAGATAACAAATACACGCTTGCAACTAAATTACAAAACTTTCAGGCATTTTTGTAGATCCAAAAGTGGCGCTAGCGACGTCAAGGTCACAGGTTTGATTCCCATGGAATGCATAAACTGATCAAATGTACACTTTGAATGCAAATGTAAGTCACTTTGGATAAAAGTGTCTGCCAAATGCATAAAAGCAATGCCTAAAACTGTGAATAAAGATGCGTTTTTTTGTAAAATATTTTTTTGTCTTCTTTCCTCAGGAAGTTTGCTATTTGTCAGTGGCTGAATCCACAATGCTAGGCACATGGGTCATGAATATTAATTGCATTTTGTATCGTAACTTATTTACTGAAAGGCAGATGTTGAGCACTGGTGGGATTACTGGTTATCATTTGTGCATTAGTGCAGGACACATCATCTTTTGAGAAACCGTCCTTAGAGAAAAAAGGCCATGATATAATAGTGTCAGATTGTTTGTACCCTGTAAGAAGAATTTGACGTGACAGCAAGTTGGATCTCAGAAGCCATCTTGACTGATGAGCCAGAATGAGGCTAATTGAATTGAGGCATAAATCAGTGGATCGGATGAGTGAGGCTGAAAAAGAACTGAAGTTTGGCTCGTGAAGATGTGTGTTGGCTCACGACCGATCTAGAAAGGAGATGATTTGAGGGTACAGCAGGCCATCTGAGAGGGACTTCTCTCCTCCCACTAGTCTGGAGGAGAAGCGAGCACTGAGCTGTTCCATTTATCATGTCCCTCGCACCCCACTCACTGCCATCTTCATTCGACATGAAGCTAAAGTGGCCCAAATACACTAGAACAGATGGCCAGAACCATTGGCATCCGGCCCCTGTCACCTCAGATGACAGGCTGTTTTGATCTCCACTTTTACTCCAGTGGTGCACTCGTTCTCTGGTCTGCAGAATCTGCTTTACTTCACATTTGTTCTTTTCCTTACATTCCCTCACCCAGCTCTGCTTGCCATGATCCTGTTTGCTTCTGACCTGTGCTAATGTTGCCATGATGGCCTTCTTCCTCCAGTCTCCCACTTTGATGACATCATCAAGTATGTCACACAAGCCCTTAAAACAAGACAGTTTATAGTTTAGAGACCTCAAAAACCCTCTGATTTGAAAGACGGCACAAAAAAGCCATTTCTTTTAGAGCTGGTTCAATGCATTCAAGGAGATGTGATTTCCAAAAGGACACAAAAAAATGGAAATAAGTTTTGTGTTCAGACTGCACTAGAAAAGAAAGTCATTTGGAATCAAACTGGGGTGTCATCACAAACCTCATATTGTCCTCTTGCAAAATCTACACAACAAAAAACACAAGCTTAGAAATAACGCTGAAATATAACATTTCCAAGAAATAAAATGATTTGTATGAAAGAAAAGTCACGCAACGGTAGTCTGGCTGAGAAAATAACAATATACTTAATTCCGTTCTGTCTTCCTGATCAAATGTAGCACATACTTGTGCTACAGGGGAACCAGGTATTTGAGAGTAATAAAACAAAACAAAAAGTGGTCTACGAGCAGACCATAAATAAATGTATTTACGGGACCGAGGTTTTAAAGCAGACTGACGGTTCATTAATGACTCAGAACAGAACAGAACAGACCACTTTTAGAACACGTCCAATATATTTTATTCTATCAATGCTTTTTACTGTAACAAATAAGAAAATGCTGTTTTGTTCATGACATAAATGACTACTTACCATTATAAAAAAAAACATGAAATCCTTGGATATAAACACTAATATAAATACATGAGAAAACATGAGAAAGTTCCCACAACTAAGGTCAGAAAAGAACCAAATAACTCAATAAGACAAGTCAAGGGCAAACAGGAGTCTATATTATTAAGTTTAAAAACAATAGTTGCATTCCATATTATGCACTATACACTATACTTAAGCACTATGCACTCAACTATGTATTGTATGGAATTTATAAGCTTATTATGTCATTCATTATTGGAGTCTGAAAAAAATATATCAATTTTGAAACATGTGACTCATGTTCCTCAATATGACATTAATAAAAAAAAATGTCCTGTCAGATAACAATTTTTAACCTAGTAATCTGTACGAATAAAGAAAAACCCATCCACAACAAGAGTCAGACTCAGTGATGTAGAAGTCAGACTCATTGATGTAATCCTTTTCTTTTATAGATTCATCATGTTAGACACAAACAGAGAAAGAAAGAGACACAGCTTCTGTCTTCTGATGTCACTATTGCTGACATAAACTGGTCAATGTTGAATTTTAACATCGCCTCTCAGCAGAAGTCGGTTGACATGTATGTCAGGTTGTAATGGAGAAGGCATCCATCTATTTCAAATCGAATGCCTCCAGCTCCAACCGCAGAGCTCAAAATAACCACTATGTGACACACGTGACTCATGCATGTGGTGAGACGAGTTCTTGCTTACATTAGTTAAATTGTTTTGAGCAAATTCTCTGCACAATTTTTCAACTTTTGTGCACATACTGTATTTCAGTGCAACAAACTGTATTATTCGGTAAGCACCAATCCATTTAACCAACTGCTAAATGTGCTGAGATAGCACTGTATTGTGAATATTCACATGAAGTCAGTCAATTTCTCAGCACAAATACACATTTTTCTATGCAAATTAAGCCCGTTATAGATATGTATTGCTCGTAAAATTCAGCACTATTTGCCCAGTGCAATTAATGTCATACTATTTCCACCCGCAGACAGCAGTGGAAAATTGAATTTTTTTAAAAGAGATCTTTATTTACATTATCTGTCAAATTTAAGCCGATTCAGGTGCCTGGATCGCAGTGATGCTGTACAGTTCCAGAAAAGAAGGCCAAATCACCACAGACATTGCATTCTCCAAACACAAACCGGTACTGTCGAGAAAAGAAAGAATCCCTCATCCAAAACACAAATCAGTAACACCATCCTGCTGTGTCATAGTGCCTTAGTGATTCAGCTTAATGTTTTATTAATGGAGAACTGTTCAGCAGACCCCTGACCGCGAATGGACACCAAGAACCTATTAAACTCACACATTCCAGCACCATATCTGTTCAACACACTATGTAAGTTTAGCGTTGTGAGGTAATAAGACTAAACTTTCAAGGGAATGTTAAATAGATATTGTGCTGGAATTTGTAAGGCTGTAGGGTTAAAGTGATTGGAAAAAATAAAGTATTTATTTTTCCCTATTCCATTAAACAAACAAAACAAATTATATACTGCACTGCATTGCATTCATTTCAGATATTTCAGCAATTTTTCCATTTAGTAAAAGTGGACACAGGATTTTACTTTCAGGCTCCAAAAATGACAAAAATACCATAAAGGTATCATAAAAGTGGTATAGGCTAAATATTCCTGAAGCCATATAATAATTTTATGTGAGGAGTAGATTGAAATAAAAAATAATATATAATCAGAAATAATAGAATGGAATAGAATAGAATAGAATAGAATAGAATAGAATAGAATCTTCTGCACCCTGGGGCAATGTCACAAGAGCATCTTTCCAGTATTGCAGCACAATCTGTCCAGTGAATTCCCTGAACAACACTAATGTGTAACTCTCTGACAGTATAAACAGTATAAGCAGCACTGCATCCACACTGAAATCTTCCACCACATCACATACATTTAATTGCTGTTCAGCCTCGAGCATGGTCTTGTATGAGGATATCACTGCTGACATTTATTTTGACAGGCTCAGAGCACTATGCCATCACATTACGAAGCAACACTTACTAAATAATTAGACATTTGTCATGGACAGCACAAATGTAGGAAGCATCTTCATCCACATTTCTTTATTTGGACAAGTAGAGAGAAATGATGAGTGATTTACAGATATCCCTCTTGAGTTTACTGGGAATGATAATTCTTCTATGGTATTGATGGATGGCACACTATACTCTATTGGTCACAGGGGTCAGCTACAACAGCCAATAAATTTGAAGAGCACTTAAATGGAGTGCTGGGACAGCCAGTAAAACACACCCATGTGCTGCCACTCATCAGTCATTTTTATAACCTATAGTCTTGGTGCTTTTTAACCTTTCTGAATTATTCCTGCTTCCTCTTGGCTGGAATATTATCATTGCATCTCTACGCCACTCTGTAAGTGACAGGAGCATGTTAGGTCATTCATTTAAGTGAAAACTAAATCAAAGATTAGCCAGAGATCTCTCGACAGTTGGGAAGAATCTGACAGTCTGTGCAGAAAAGCGTACAATTATTTCTCAGTTTCTAAAAGAAGCAAAGCCAGGTCTGAAAAATGAATGAATGTGATTATCAGACAAGTGATTCATATATTATTTACACAGTACTCAAAGAATACCATGATATTAGTAAGGCTGACAATACTTTCAAAACCTATAATTCAAATTTAAACATAAAAATGTATACAGCGATTTTTAACACAAACCGTTTGCATTCTGTCAGTCTTATAATGGATGTGAATGCTCTGGGAATCACGCTAAAACAAACAAACAAACAAACAAACACAAAACATACATAAACAAAATCAAATTAAACCCTACATCCTGTGAAGATACATTGATGTGTAAAGACACAAAACGATTGGTCTGTGCAAGAAACTGAACAGTATTTATATCGTTTTTTACCTCTGATTCACGCAATGTCTGAACTGTTAGAACTCTCCTAAGCGCGTTCTTATGCAGGCGCATCGTCTTCTTCTTCTTGCTTTACGGTGGATGGCAGACTTATAAGTGCATTATCACCACCTGTCTCTCAAATGGACCATTGATACTTTATCTACAATCTCAATTAGGAGTGTCAATGGTCCACGTTGAAATATATTAAATATAATATATTTAATACATTTCAGTATGGCTTTTATAAGATAAGATGATTTGGTGAATACTGACATGTTACAGTGACTAGATTTTACTGAATTTACACTCAAATTGAGTCCAAAATACAAAAATCTCTTTTCCTCATTAACCTCTAGATTCTATCACAGTTTGTTTTCTTCATAATGAACAACTCTTTTGCTCAAACTGCTGACAGTCTTACAGGCTCATTAGCTTTAAATTCATCCATGATATAATGACGGACCTGTGGGTGGATTGCTCATTGATTTTTATAGCCATAAGTGATCCACAGACACGTTCATATTTCATGATACAATACAGCTGCATGTGGGAGGCTTGTACTCCCTGCTTGTTGTCCTCTCTCTTAACAATTTTATCAATTTATCCAGGTATTCTTGTGAATACCTTTGATGCGAATACAGCCCATCCCTGAGGCTGTTTATAGTGTAATTATGAAGCTGTCCTTTGACACGCTTGGAACTAATTATGCAGTGGCAGTGATATAAAGTGTATTACTAGTTGGCTTACAGAAAGAAGCATAAAAACTCTTGGTTATTAAGGGTGGAAGTGTATTTTGGTTTGTAACCTATTACAGTGTGTAATAATTTACATGTACACCCACATAAACATAGCATAGAAAAACCCTAAGCAGGTATATTAGTATTACTATGTGGACTTTCACTATAAAATTCTGTCTTAGATTATTCAAATGAAACCATCAACAGCTGATTGACCACACATTCCTTTTGCCATGACACACACATGGCCTATCAGTATTAATAATGCTCCTAAAATTTTCTACATTCAATCCTCCCATATTTAAAACTATTAACCTCTGTTCTAAATGTCAGTGATAATTCACAGAACAGCTGATGCTGTTTATTCACTTACGACTTAAGCCTTTAAAACAGTGAAAGAACAACAACACTTGCAGGTACTTAGCGTCGTTTGAGCAACATCAGCAGCCGAAACAGATGCTGGGTAAATGAAGATAAAACCAGACGGAACTGAGAACGGGGTTTGTAATGGGTGATCAACGGCTGGATTTGCACAAGGTACTGCTCTGAGACCCACAGTCAGCTCAGTAATTGGTGCAGAACAAAGTACCTTTTGCAAGCGCATCCAGCTAATTGAATGGAAACGAGGAGCATATGGTACCTGATAGTGCTGTACTCTATGAAGTATTGTTTTGATGATGCATGCCACTTCACTGCACAACAGTTCTGTTGGCGAGCAGAAGATTCCCTCGATAAACACCTTTCTGAGGTTTTGTGTTTTCATTCTGAGATTTCTGACATGCGAAAGCGCCCCCCCCCATGTCCTTGTGACATACCATTCCTATTGAAAATAACTGATGAAAGCAGCATTTTCTGATGTAAACAGAACATCTAGGCACCCTAAGAAGAACTATGGTGGTCATTTTATTAGTATATACTTAAAAAAATAAAATAGAAAATAGATATAAAAAAAAATTCCAAAGGAGCATTTTCACAGTAATTCCACTGAAGGACAATTTTAGGTTCCCCAAAGGACCTTCCAGTGAACAGTTCTTAAAATATTTTTTTTTTCTCACTATGAAGAACACTTTAATAATAAAACTAACTTGGAAGTTTTTAGAATTGCATGGAAAAACAGTATGTCCAGCTATAGACAGGCTCTAAAAACTGCTAGGGCAGAGCATATACACAAACTCATAGAAAATAACCAAAACAATCCAAGGTTTTTATTTAGCACAGTGGCTTAATTAACAAATTACCAGACGCCACCTGATTCAAATATTCCACCAACGTTTAATAGTAATGACTTTTTGAATTTCTTCACTGATAAAATAGATAACATTAGAAATAAAATAGCTAATGTAGATTCTAGTCTACAGAATCTACAGTAGATCTGTAGATTCGTCTAACACTTCAGTTTCATCCATCGCACCCAAAGATAAACTGCAGTGCTTTACAAATATAGGACAGGAAGAGCTAGTTTTACTTGATCTTAGTGCTGCGTTCGACACCATAGATCATGACATACTCATAGATCGATTACAAAACTATACATGTATTCAAGGGCAGGCTCTAAGATGGTTTAGATCTTACCTGTCCGATCGCTACCATTTTGTTTACTTAAATGGCGAGTCATCTAATTTATCATCAGTAAAATATGGAGTGCCACAAGGATCCGTCCTAGGTCCCCTTCTATTTTCAATATACATGTTGCCCCTTGGTATTAGAAAATACGGAATTAGCGTCCACTGTTGCTGATGATACTCAGCTATATATCTCAACGAGACCAGATGAAATTTCTAAATTATCTAAGCTAACAGAGTGTGTTAAAAATGTAAAAGATTAGATGACAAATCATTTTCTCCAATTAAATTCGGATAAGAGAGAGACATTAATTATTGGACCAAAAAACACTACACAGAATCTTGTAGATTACAATCTGCAACTAGACGTTAGATGTACTGTTACTTCCTCTACAGTCAAAAATCTGGGTGTTATATTAGAAAGCAACTTCAAAAATCATATTTCCCATGTTACAAAAACTGCATTCTTCCATCTTAGAAAGATTGCCAAGCTACGAAACATGTTATCTGTTTCTGATGCAGAAAAGCTAGTTCATGCATTCATGACCTCTAGACTGGACTATTGTAATGCACTTCTTGGTGGTTGTCCTGCTTCTTCAATAAACAAGCTACAGGTAGTACAAAATGCAGCAGCTAGAGTCCTTACCAGGTCAAGAAAATATGATCATATTACCCCAATTTTACAGTCTTTGCACTGGCTACCTAATTAAGTTCCGTATCAGTTACAAATTATCATTACTTACCTATAAGGCCCTAAATGGTTTAGCTCCTGCGTACCTAACTAGCCTTGTACCACGTTACAATCCATCACGCTCCCTAAGGTCACAAAATGCTGGACTTTTGGTAGTTCCTAGGATAGCACAAGTCCACTAAAGGAGGTAGAGCTTTTTCACATTTGGCTCCCAAACTCTGGAATAGCCTTCCTGATAATGTTCAGGGTTCACACACACTCTCTCTGTTTAAATCTAGATTAAAAACGCATTTCTTTCACCAAGCATTTGAATAATGTATCTAAAATTGTGAGTGTAGTTGCATCTGATCAAATGCACATTTTTATTCTTTAGCTTGGGTTAAACTAATTAATTTTACTTTTTTGGATCAGCAGCTATGCTAATGATGTCTCTATTTATTTCTATGTTTTGGTAACTAGGATTTACACAAGCTCCAGTCTGGATCTAGAACATCTGAGAAGAGATGATGCTGATTCTCAGAGGACCTCAGATGATGCTAACCCTGAATCAACAAACATAACTAACAAATATTGCTACAAGTGTGACTGCATCATATAATAATTATTAATTATTAATAATATTAATAATGTTCATCGTCTGGCTGACTACGTCTTGTATTAATTTTTCTACAAATCCTGTCATACGTGCACAAAGTGACAGTCACCATGTAGTTTAATTATATTGCAAGGAAACCCAGAATATTGTTTATAAATTCACCTTTTATCAGAGCCATATCCTCGTGGGGAGCGCTATGTATGTCTCAATGTACTTTCCCAATCGTGCAATCTTCTCCTTTCACTTTCTGTCTGTTTTCAAGTTGTTCTGTCCAAACAGGCTTTTAATTTATAAAGAAAAAAAGAATAATAAAAAATACAGCCACCTTTTGTATTCCAATGAAGAAAGAAAACCATATTGAATTATATGAGAGTATACATATGGAATACAGATGACCCTGAAACGAGGTAAAGCCCAACTACCATTGATGTAGTCCATGATCCTTGTTCCTTTAAAGGCAGGGTAGGTAATACATGTATAAACAACTTTCTTCCAAATTTGTTTAAACTTTCTATATATATCAATGCATAATTAAAATGTAAGTACTCTGATAAAAAGAGTATAAAAATCGAGTGACTCTAGACCGTTTAATCTGTATTAAACACAGCTCATTATTTCCATTTCGGGACGAAACATAGGATTGGCTTAGGCGACTGTCACTCTCTCGCAACCATGGCAACCACCCTTTTGCCACACATGACCTGCCCACTTGCGCGTGCACGTTTGATTTGAGGAAACAGCACGTTTGATTCAACAGGCACGGATCCTAGGAATACCAAAACAATGGCAGAGAAACAGCAAGCAAAATTCACAGTACCAGCCTATGCAGTTAGTGAAGGCAAACCAGGCAAAAAAAGGAAGACAGTAACAGTACAAGAAAAGGCAATGAACAAAAAGTCTTTGGATAAACAAAGAATCTGCGTGGCTTTCCAGCGATGGCGAGAACTGAGGGAACTCAAGGGGCTGAAAAGTGACTGATGGCTTTATTTCTGCTGGACAGGTAAATCTTTCTTTTTGTATTTTGATCATACATATTTTTTTCATGAAGCATGTGTCATTAGCACACGTAGCTGCATAATATAGCTAACATAACATTACTTAGCGAGCCATAGTAGAGGCTTTGGAAGGAGCCCAGAAGGGAGGGGGTGGAGTGAATGGAAATAATGAGCTGTCTTTAAAACAGTCGTGAGAGGTCTACAGTCACTCGATTTTTATACTTTCTTTTTCAGAGTACTTACATTTTAATTATGTATTGATATATAAATAAAGTTTAAACAAATTTGGAAAAAAAGTTTTTTATACATTTTTTTACCTACCCTGCCTTTAATTGGTGGCAAGATTAAGTCATTTAGCCCTTAGTAAAGGTCAGCGCTCTCCAAACAGACAGTGGATGAGAAAGGTGAAAGAACCCTTGGCCTGCATGAACAAAGTCGTATAAGACACTGAGCTGAGAGACATGACCTTTAACTCAGTTACACACGGTGAGAGTGGAAACATGATGTTTGATGCTAGGTTAAATCTCTGTCACAACAAACTTGAGATAACCTCTGTAAAGTTTATGGGGAGGTGGGAAGTGTTGAATTTATGAATATTCCCAGGATGGCAAGGATTGAACAGTTGATGCTTTATTCTTTAGAGTAAAACTGAGAGAGAGAGAGAGAGAGAGAGAGAGAGAGAGAGAGAGAGAGAGAGAGAGAGAGAGAGAGAGAGAGAGAGAGAGAGAGAGAGAGAGAGAGAGAGAGAGAGACCTTTTTTCTCTGGAGTAATCAGAAAAGATTTACATCAGCCTACCATGATGTTTGATGCTAGGTTAAATCTCTGTCACAACAAACTTGAGATAACCTCTGTAAAGTTTATGGGGAGGTGGGAAGTGTTGAATTTATGAATATTCCCAGGATGGCAAGGATTGAACAGTTGATGCTTTATTCTTTAGAGTAAAACTGAGAGAGAGAGAGAGAGAGAGAGAGAGAGAGAGAGAGAGAGAGAGAGAGAGAGAGAGAGAGAGAGAGAGAGAGAGAGAGAGAGAGAGAGAGAGAGAGAGAGAGAGAGAGAGAGAGAGAGAGAGAGAGAGAGAGAGAGAGAGAGAGAGAGAGAGAGAGAGAGAGAGAGAGAGAGAGAGAGAGAGAGAGAGAGAGAGAGAGAGAGAGAGAGAGAGAGACCTTTTTTCTCTGGAGTAATCAGAAAAGATTTACATCAGCCTACCAATCTAAAGTCCACTGAAGGAAGGCTTGCTGGCTCTGGGAGTTTCTCGCTTGAGTTACTCCTTATAGGGAAAGTATCTCACAGAAAGAGAGCTGATGCATGTTTTACTTGCCAATGTGTTGACTCACTCACTTCACGAGTAAGATAAAACCATAAGTTCACATAATTAGGTCACAAAAAACAAAAAATATGTTAACAAGTTATCATGCATGGTTAATCAAATGTTATTTAAATGATTAACGATTTTTTGCATCAATGCATCTCGTTTTTACACACACCTAAAATTTCCCTAGCTAAGCACCCGCTTATTGGTAAATGACAAAGAAGAACCCTCTTTGTGGGTAGCCTAATTTATTTATAAATCCAACCCTCACAGGACATTTAACAAAAGACATTTGCACTCTTTGTATGGTGAAATCTAATTATCTTCAAAGCTTAATAGGTGAACTATCATCCACAAGCAAAATACTGCCATTCATGTTAATGCAAACATTAGCAAGGCCAGTTTGCATTTCTAGTGTGCTCTAATGCAGTTTCAGAATATAAAATGAGTATCATCCAGACAAATGGCACAACCTAATTATTATACATAGGCCAATTATTTAGTTTTGGATTGTTAAAAGGACCTTTGTTGATGTGTTACTGTCAAAAATTATACAATAAAAAGCATTATAATTGATCTACAGCCCTAGTTAACTCTAAAACTAACTGGAAGTAATATCAACAACTACCTTAACATTTACGTGGTGATTTATTTTTGGATCTTACTCTCGGAACGTGAAATAATTTTATTAATTTTTTTTCCCTCAAATTTGATTACAAATGAGTATAACCATAATTATGGTGAAAATATTCTTTCACATAAAATAAAAATAGTAAAAGCTGTCTTACAAAATCAAACAAAAATGGCCAGTCAAATTTATATTTGAAGAAAGGTATTTTTTCTTAACTGTACATAACTTAAAAATAAATAAATATCAATAACTGAGTCAGATACATTAAGGTTGCTGAAGTTAAACTAGTGCATTATTTGCAGTAAAGTTCTATAAAACATACTACAAATTCTATGAAATCTATTACATTCTAAACATTGCCATGTGGCTTAACAATCCAGAATATAAACAGTTGTTGCTGGAAAGGAGATAAACTGTGATGTTTACATCATAAAATAAGGGTTGTTCATAATTGTCTTTCAACAGGAAACTTTTCCAGCAACTTCCTGTCAATGTTATTTGTCTGTACTTGACTTGAAGTTTATTTCACTCAGAGCAGGCTGCAAGAACAGTTTCATCTGTCACGAAAACCTGCGAGTGGCTTATTCCCTCTGACACCCTGACAGGATGAACACTATAATGACAGTCTAGACACTGTGGAAGAGTATTGGGTCTCTGTGAGAAGGCAGACCCTCCACAGGGAATGAGAAAGAGACTGGAGCTGCAAACAAGCTCAACAAGGGATCTCTCATTTCCAGCCTCTGTTTGAAGGATTGATAACTGTCAGTTTACCCAGAAATGAAAATGTAGCCTACTCACCCTCAGGCCTTCCAAGATGAGGATGAGTTTGTTTCTTCATCTGAACAGACTTGGAGAAATGTAGCATTACATCACTCGCTCACCAGTGGATGGGTGCCATCAGAAGGATAGTCCAAACAGCTGATAGAAACGTCACAATAATCCATAGTAATATTATGAAGTACAACGTACAATTATAACTATTTTGTATTTTAATATGTAATTAATTCCTGTAATGGCAAAGTTGAATATTAAGCAGCCATGAATTCTCAGTGTCACATGATCCTTCGAAATCATTCTGATATGCTGATTTGGTGCAGAAGACCCCGATTTGCGTCAGAGAGTTTTCTACGGTCCTAAAACTATCACATTCACTGTATTGTGAAAGTAGGAGGCTCATTGGCCAGTGAGTATTGGCCAGATCTCTGAGCAACATAAAGTCACTGCGCACCGAGCTTTGTAATTATCCCGACAGACAAAATGCTGTCACAATCACTTCCATTATCAGTCAGCAAGAACGTGCTGTAGATCATTCACGCTCCACCCAACGGAAGAGAGGCCTTCTTTATTAACACAAAACAGCACACTGTTCGTTAGGTGAGACACGTTTACGCAGCAAATTGAGCAGCGGCGTGCCTGCGGGGGTCGACAGTAGAGGTTGTTAAAAGTTTCGAGCATGTCTGAACTCCCAGTGCAGGCAAAAGTCAGTGGACATTGTGGGCCTCTTTAGATCGTAATACAAAAAAGCTGCAGGGCATTTCTCTATGAGCCGGCCAGAATCTGCTTGAGATAATGATCTCAGGCCTCCTCGGGAGATTCAAGCAACATGATGCAATCACTGAAATCACGTCCTTTGTTTTGAGGACAGGGTGTCATTGGCTTTTCTTTCAGCGCTGTAGGGGAGAGCAGAGACAATTGTTATAACATTTTGCTCTTAAAAAAAAGGCATGAACCTTTGAAACTTTCCCTCAAACATCTTTCATATATCAGCATTGATTTCCCAAATATCAATAACTTAACTGAGTGAGGTATATTTAAGGATACAACGTTGGTTTTACATTTGTACTGTAACTCCCATACCGCAATGAAACAATAATTTTGAAAATTGTCAGAAAATTCTCTTTACCTTTTTTTTTTTTCTCTTTTTAGAAAATGTTTGGCACAAACCTTTAAAATCTTTCCTCACACATATTAGCATATTAGAAAATAAGTAAAATAAATAAACATCAATAACGTAACAAATACATTAAAAATGCTATAAAATATACATACACTGGAATGTGACATTGAGATGATTTTAGCTAGAAATATTACAAGAAGCTATGAATAACATTCCAGTGTGCAAATTAAGCACAAAATAATCCAATAATGTAATAATCCCAAAAACAGACGTCCCTTGAGTGAAAATAAAAAGCCTAGAATAATGGACAGGCCAATGCATTCTAAAATTGCCTGCTGTCAACTTTTTGTGCCTTTCAACCTTATTTAAATTCTCTGCTGCTTCTTTTCTGGAAAGAACGTCATCCACACACTAATTCATGCGTAAATCTGTGAGAAAATTACACAGATGTTTTTTGTTGCTACAAACACATGCTCTGCCATCTGCAGTTGTGTCTGCTTAAAGTATTACAGTGTAATCATGAATGAAATATAAACACACGGTTCACATGTTGATCTCTAAATAAGCCTCTTTAGATCAGGGTTTGTCTGCCTGGAAGCAGGTTCAAGCCAAGTTACATGTACACTAACTTTTTTGGTGCATATGCTTTCAATTTACTGATAAAAAAAATAAAATAATAATAATAATAATAATAATAATGAGAAAACAATTGGCCGAGTGCAAATATTGCAAAAGCATTTATTAAAATGAAAATGTGCAAAATATGCAATACAATGTACATTTATTATTTTTAGTCTAAGATATTTTTACTATGGCTTAAAAAATAAATACAAATAATCCCTAGTGGAAATATTCAGGAACCAGGAATCATATTGACTATTCCTAGCTGATGTTTCTGCTCTGAATTCACAGTGTGACTGAAGAGTGAATGTAATTTCTTGGCTGGATTATGACTGACAGACAGGATGAGTGGCACACATCTTATCTTCACTGCGCTGGCGAGAGAGGGCTGCTGACACACTGGATTTTGCAAAAGAGCCACCGATACATTCTTAATGGTTTTTTGCTTAATTCGAGTCAGGCTTGGCTGGTCGGGTGCAGCAGATAATGGCAAACTGCAGACATTCTTAATAGTCTTATAGAGTTTTGATTTCAGGGAATTCAAATCCATTAACTTAAACACAGGGCCGCTGCTGGCCAAATGGGTGCCCTAAGAAGGATTGTATTGTTGTGCCCCACTTCCTCAAATATGATGATGAAAAAAAAAACACCTAATATAGGGGTGAAAAAATAACTTTAATCAAATAAAAAACTAAATGAATAAATTGTATTATTTTCAAATTACAATTGTAGCTCTCGAACATTTACCTATGGCTATAACTTTATTATGACTCTAATTTATTGTATAGTCTCAAGCATTAAGAAATCATGGAAAAGGAAATTAAGCAGTTTTACTATGATAAAACCATGGTTTATTTTTGTAAGGGTTGTGATATGCATGTTTTTTGTTGAAGAAATTATAAAGGCTGTGTCATCTATAGCAAAAATGTTGCCAAAAATGAAAGATTAAGTGAATATTTGAATTAAATGTTTGGTCAGTAGCCTAAACAAGGATTTGATTCTCCTGTAAGTGTAACAGCAGCAAATACATGGCATCTGGCTCCCTTTGTAGGCATTTGTAATAACGTACATAAATTGTTTATTTTGTATTTGTCTACATTATGTATTTTACGTTTTATTATTAACCAATCATTATTGCCTCATTGTTTTTTTATATAATGCATTTTAAGTCATTTTAAAGGCTATTGATGGCTTATATTGACCATGGGTAAATTTCGTAAAAAAAAAAAAAAAAAAAAAAACGTTCACAGGAATGTGCCTGAAAGTGATAAATGGGCCTATTTTTTTACCTAAATGATTTATAATTTATTTTAATATATATTAAAAATGTATAAGGTGTGCATTGTAGCTGACACTTAAATGAACACATTACAAGCCTTACAATACAAGTCTTTCTCCTCAAATGCTATTGAGCTTCAAATTTGCGTTTGAGCCCATGTGAAAAAGTAGCATAATTTATATATGATTTACAGTTTATTTTAATAAATATCAAACATTCAATTCAATTGTGCTTTATAGCTGTCACCTAAATGAACAATTACAGTTGTCTTTATGAATGTAAGTCATTCTCCTCAAATGCTACTGACGTTAGAAAAGTGTATACCAATATCGCATGTAACTTTAGAGACGGTCCCTAAATTTGAGACTCTGGAACATCTAACGTCAAGCCAACTTTTTTTTTTTTTTTTTTTTATTGTTTTACTTTCTTTAGTTTTCTTTTCTCTGCGCCGGATTGCTGATGTCCTTTACCCGGACATATATGTTCATTCATCAATTATGAACATTCAGCCGAAAACATGAGGTGCAAGCGGTCGCGAGCGCGGATGGGAGAATGGCGCATGTTTTTTTTTTTTTTTTTTGAGCAACTGGGATGGTGTCCCCTCTGGGAGTTGGTGCCCTACGCAGACTGCGTACTCTGCGTGTAGGGAGCGACGGCACTGCTTAAACACCATCTTTCGCATCACCCTCCGATGAGAATGAGGGTGAGAAAGGTTAAAAAAAAACAATAAATGTAGATGCTCATTACATAATCAGACCATCACAAATACCCTGAATAATTGAATTACAATTAAACATACTAATCATTGTGATTATAGCAATTTTGTCATCTAAATGAGAGCTGTCATTGTAATTACATCCATTTTGTGAGGCATTCTACGAGTGTTTCCTTAGGATGGTTGCACAGATGCCTGCAACTTTGTCTCTAGTTCTTGCATAAAAATAATCAATCTAATCTAATCTAATCTAATCTAATCAAAAGAATGATATATGTTGGGAGCAGCAGGGAAGAATTTATATAAGCCCCTGAATTTAAATATAAATGGGACAAATCTGTGCAAAACAAAGAAGGTGTATGAGTCAAATAATAAGGCAGTTTATTTCCTTCTGGAACTGTGTACTGTGGAAATGAAACTATTTTTTCCTTTGTCATCGCCATTATTTCACAGGCTTCAAATTAAATCCTCCTCCCTGTTTGGCTCTGCTGTTTAAAGAAAATAAATGGAGGAAAGTTTCTCTCAAAAATAAATGTATTCTTAATTATCCATCCTCGGAGTGAACATGCAAAAGCTGTTTTTTTTTCACTCTCTCTCTCTTAAAGGAGCCATTTTCTTGTTGCATATTCTAGCAATTCATATTGAGTCACATTAAAATAATACCTCAATGTCTCCTGTACCTAAAAGTAATGTTGTTTTGCATGACAATTTCCGTTCACTAAAACTGAACTTGACCCTTTTCTAAAAAAACCTTTTCATGATAAATTCTCACTCACTCTCTCAATGGAAAAGGTCTATCTTATTATTATTATTATTATTATTATTATTATTATTATTATTATTTATTCATTTATTATTATTATTATTATTATTATATATTTATTATTATTATTATTATTATTTATTCATTTATTATTATTATTATTATTATATATTTATTATTATTATTATTATTATTATTATTATTATTATTATATTATTCTATATATATTTTTTTGCTACTGTACCTTTAAGAATGATCCAGATTTCACATGAAATAGAACAACAACAAAAACTGTCACATTATTAAAATTTAGTGAGGTTTATATTACAAAAAATACAGTTTGCAAATTGGGTAAATGTTTTCAGAATTAGAATCAGAAAGATCTTTATTGCCAGGTATGATTACACATAAGAGGAATTTGTTTTGGTGTCAGCTTCCACAACACTAAAAGATCATAGTGACAAGACACAGATAACAAAAATAGAATAAGTAAATAGAAAATAACAATATACAAAAAATAAAATAAAATAAAATAAAATACAAAACATACGAATAGAAAATAGATAGCATTTTTGTGTACAGATATGCTATTTACAAATGCAAGGAAATGTGAATAAGAAGTATAGTGTGATAAATGAATAAATAATGTTGTGTATTACACATTTATTGCCAAGTTAACTGTTCATGAGAGGATTATTGTTCTTATGTCTGGCTGTTCTGGTGCTCAGTGATCTGTATGATATGTGATATGTCAACAGTTCTAAGAGGAATGGTCTGGGTGTGAGGGGTCCAGAATGATTTTTCCAGTCATTTTACTCCTCTGGATGAGTGCAGTTCTTGGAGAGTGGGGAGGGGTGTACCAGTGATTTGCTCAGCAGTCCAGATTATCCACTGCAGTCTTCTAAGGTCTGATTTGGTAGCTGAGCTGAACCAGACAGTTATTGGAGTATTCAGTTACTGCAGAATAGAACTTTATCAGCAGCTCCTGTGGCAGGTTGAACTTCCTCAGCTGGCGAAGGAAGTACAACCTTTGCTGGACCTTTTTAGCAAAGTCAATGTGGAATTCCAACTTCAGGTCCAGAGAGATGGCGGTGCCTAGGAACTTGAATGACTCCACAGTTGCCACAGTGCTGTTCATGATGCTTAAAACATCTCCACTGTTTTAAAGGTGTTCAGCTCAACGTTGTTATAACACCATCCAGCCAGCTCTTTAACCTCCTGTCTGTAAGCAGACTCATCATTGTCTTGGATGATGCCAGTAAGTAACTTCAGGAGCTTGACACAGGGATCCTTTACAAGGCAGAAGAAAAGAGCAGTGGGGAGATCACACCTCCCTGAAGAGCACCAGTGCTGATGGTGCAGGTGCTGGATGAGAATTTTTCCCAGCCTCACTAGCTGCTGCCTGGAGCTTCTGTCAGGAAGCTGGTGATCCACTGACAGATGGAGGTGGGCACAGAGAACTGAGTTAATTTGGACAGGAGGAGGTTTGGGATGCTAGTGTTGCAGGCCGAGCTGAATAGAATCCTCACATAAGTCCAGATGTTGCAGGATGTAGTGCAGTCCCATGTTGATCATCCATGGACCTGTTTACTCCGTAAGCAAACAAGAGTAAGAGTCCAGTGATGTCCTTCAGGTGGGCCAGCACCAGTCTTTCAAATGACTTCATTACCAAAGATATTAAAGCCACAGGTCTGTAATTATTAATCCTATGATTTTGGGTTTCTTTGGGTCTCTTGGGTTGTGAGAGGTGCTAATAGATCCAAGGAGAAAAGGCCAGAATGGTTGTGGGGTGTGTGAGACAGAGTTTTTCAGACCTGCAGTAGAACTCATTCAAATCGTTGGCCAGTTGTTGATTCACCTTAGTGCTGGGGGATGGGGTCCTGTATTTGGTGATTTCTTTCTATCCTTTCTACACTGATGCAGGGTTACTGGCTGAAAACTGATTACTCAGCTTTTCGGAGTAGTTTCTCTTATCCAATCTGATCTCCATTGAAGTTTTTGTAGGAATGCACATGTCCTCACACAAACTGATGTTACAGTCTCTGTGAGCTTGTGCAGATCGGTGGCAGCAGCTTAAAAAAACACCCCAATCAGTGCAGTCGAAGCCAGCTTGTAAATCCCACTCTGCTTTATTAGTCCATGTTTTTACAGTCCTTATTACAGGTTTAGCCGATTTCAGTTTCTGTTTCTGGTTGGACATGCTGTCTGTTTTTTTTTTGGCAGTTCATTTGAGAGATTTCCTTTATCAAAGTCCCAATGAATGATTATAGCAGAGTCCTGCTTCCTTCAGCCAGGTTTCTGTGAAACAGAGCAGCAGAGTTTGAAAAGTCCTTATTTATTCGGGAGAGCAGAAGTTTGTCCGTTTTGTTGGGTAGAGAGTGGAGATTCTGCAGATGGATGCTAGGCAGTGTTCTAAAGCCGCGCTGTCAGAGCTTGACGAGCATGCCGGTGTTCTGTCGATTTGTCTTACCCTGTCAGATTTTGCTACCTCCCATTAAAACAGTGGGTAGTACAATTCGACAACGAAAAACGCAACTGTAAAGTTATGGTTTATTAACATCTCCTACAACCGTAAACCTACCTTTACAGCAATGCAAATACTGTAATTGTGTTGTTTTTGCGGTTGTAGCTAAAAAGGATACAGCTACAGGAAACAACAATAAATATTTTTTTTCTACCTATTAGATTGTGTTTTTATTAAAGTCAACACCTAGCCCAACCCTAAACCTACCCTTACAGTAATGCAGATACATTAAATATTGTTAGCATGAGAAAAAGGACGCAATATTGATGTGCGCATGCACAGTAAACTCTGGTAGGAAAATCTGACGGGTAAGATAAAATGTCAGAACACCGGCTCACTTCCCATGCTTGCGCATCTTTAAATACTTGAACAGCACCATTGCTTCACCAACTACAATGTCCAGCAAAACATAAGAATAGTTGAAAACTGGTGAAAAATTGGTTGGTTTGTACTGCTGAATGTTCAGCAATTCATCCCTGGTGAAACTGATTGTGGGAATATAGCTAAAAATGGGACAAACTAACAAAAACATTAAAGGTCCCATTTTTTGTGCTTTTTTGAAGCTTTGATTGTGTTTACAGTGTGCAATATAACGTGTTCATGTTTTGCGTGTAAAAAAACACAGTATTTTTCACACAATTCACTTATCTGTATGCTGCTGTTTTCACTGTCATATAAAAACGGGTTGATGTCTTCCTTGTTCTATGAAGTCCGTCCTTCAGAAATACTTAAGTTCTGATTGTTCCAGCGGTTCTTGTGTTGTGATTCGACAGCAGCTTAGCACACGCTGCCCTCCTGGAAATGCGATTGGGCTAGTTTTGAGAAGCAAGTGGGGAGGATTTGTTTTGAAAACCTGGCAATCCTGATCTGAACGCACATGCTGGAGATGTACTTATAATCACAGAACAGAACAGTGTTGCCCTTTGTGTAATAAATTACAGAAACTGTTAAACACACCAACTTAAATAATAAAATACACTTACCGGTTGTGGTCCATAAACAACGCCTTCTCCAGACAAAGAGGGAACTGCTCCATTTTTCAAAAATAATCTTTGTGCGAATCCGGCATTAAACTGATTGAGATTGAGGAAGCTGTCCTCAGCAAAATGTGCTTCACATAGTTTAACATGTGGATTATAATTTTCGGGAACGAGTTAAACATAAATTGTAACCATTGATCTCTAAGTACAGCGTCCCTGGGAAGCCCAAACAAAGGTGATTGGATTCCGAGATGAAAATAACAGCGTTTCGACGACATGGAGACAAACACAAACACAACTCTTCCTCTTCTCCGTCGGAGCGCAACAAGACCATGCCCCCATTTTTTGTGAATTCATGTGGGCGGAGGCTAGTCAAAAAACTGTTTTAGTGATGTCATTACTGCAGGAACTAGAGGGATGTAGTCCAAACGGGTCGTTCGTTGTAGGCGAATTCTGTTAAATAAAATATCTCGCTTGGCATTGAACTTTGAGCTTTAGAATTTTACAGATATTATTTATACTCTAACAACAACATTACACACTAACTGAAGTTTATAACATGGGATCACGAAGAACGGGACCTTTAAAAACAACAATGGAGGTCATCACATTAAATCATCAACTTCACTGTAAACATTCATTTTTGTTGCAAAAAAAGTTGCAAACAAAACAAAGATTAACTGAATTCAAACTCCAACAAAAACTGCCCCCTTCGGCCAGAAACGAGCCGGATTGCATTGCATGGTCCTCTTATGAGGATGTTTCATGCTGAAACCATTTAAGTGTGACCAAATTTAAAAGGAAACTCTGCTGTGACCGGTCTTCCATTAGGCTGCTTTCGGATTTCCAATAAAGGCTTCTAAATGTTTCAGTATTGGCTGATTCTGGGACATAATCACTGACTTTAATTAAAAGCTGTGAATTTGCATGGACGTGCGCACACATTGAGCCTGCGGAAAAGCTATTTAAAAATCCTAATGGAATACATAATTTTCTTCATTTGCAAATGGCTCCAACAAGGGATGAGCAGCTTTGCGTGAACACTTCATCATTCTGTGTGATTGTTTGACAACAGGCCTCTGTTAGCCGAATCATCAGTGGACTGCATGGAATGATTCTATGCAACAGTTCTGTAAACTGTTCACTGTCACTGAATTGACAAATCTATCTATAGAGTCTGGGATGTAGAACCAAATGTTGAGCTATAGGACTAAAAATCCCAGGTTAAAATCATCTTTCGCCTGGAGTAAAACAGCATTTCCCACTTAACCATTTTATGGTATAAAATTAAATTACATTTCATGTAAACTACGATTAAAAAAATGGAGTTGATAAGATTTTAGAATGTTTTTGAAAAAAGTCTCTTATGCCTACCAAGGGTGCAACTACATGATCAAAATCACAGTAAAACAGGTATATTGTGAATTATTACAATTTTAAAGCTTATATATTTTTATATGAATTTCCAGCATTATTTCTCCAGTCTTCAGTGTCACATGATCATTCAGAAATCATGATTTGCTGCTCTAAAACATTTATTTCATTTCGTGATATTCTTGTGCAAACCAGGATACATTTCAGTATTTATTGGAAATTAGAAAGCTCAAAAGAACAGCATGACATTTCTTATTTAAATACATATAAAAATGTATAAATGTAAAAACAAAAAACAGTTCTTATGCTTATATGTGCTAATTTACATAACTACTGTACTACCAAAACTAATCAAAACTACCGTTTCTTGGTTACAATAAATCTTTAGCTGATGTTGGCTAGCTATCAAAACCTCAAATGCAAGTACAACATAATAATGATATTTACTGGTTATGAGTAGTTATGGCTTATGAATGCAGCTGCTAATTGGACCATGCAAACCAGCCAACCCCTTGATAACTGAATCCAGTAGGAATTAAACAGCTGTGCATTGTTTATGAGCGACTGCCTCAAAGACTGACAATAGCAATTGAGTTGGTAGGATATGGAAAACCTGTCCTTACCAATGAGGTGTACTTATTATTTATCGTACCTCTTCCTGTATTCATTACAAATTCCCTAGTACAACATATTATGGACATAAAAACACATGCACAACCCTGACAGGTGACCTTCTTCTATTTGATATACGAAAGTTAAAATGTAGATGTACTGTCAGTGAAAACAAGATGTCATTAGGTCAGGCCATTTCCTTGCAGCTAAAATTAATACTTTGCAGGGGGTTAGCGTTTGTATATACAGTAGATTGCAGTAGTGCATAATGTATCATATCATGAACAAGATGATTATCAATGCATGAGTCAAACTCGTGAAGATTGTTAACAATTTCTGGCTGGCATGTTATTCGTTTTTGTATTATATCCCTGCATGTGGGGAGAGACAAATCATATAGAACAGCGAAATCACTCAGAAACATGAACTTCTCCATCTGGCTGATGCTCGACTGCAGTATCTCACAGGAGACGGATCACATCAGCTCCAGCATCTGCACTCCTATTGGTAGTCACCACACTGCATCACTGCTCATTTTCATAATGTTACCATTCACTGGGCACCCCTACTTAATGTTGCTGACATTTCATAAAGGACAAACAAGTGTTAAAGCCTGTTCACACTAAGAACGATAATTATAAAGATAAAGGCAATAAATATATTAGCATCCACACCAGTGCACGATTTAAACATTCTGTTTTTCATAAGTGCATGCTGCAGTTTTGTTTCTGCCACTTAAACTGCTTGAGCTATTTAAAGCAGGATACACTCTGATTGGCTGTCACTGTTTTGATCATTTATCAGCTGGGGAAAAAAAAATCTGAAAGTGATCACAACAATATCATTCCTCTCCGTTGTCATTTTAGTGGTGGTGTGAACTTTTTTATTCTTTCATTTAGAATGATTTCAAAACGAAAATGCACTTTGTGCTTTTAAAGGAGGAGTTGACCCAAAAATTAAAATGTACTCACCTTCAGGCCTTCAAAGATGTAGATGAGTTTGTTTCTTCATTAGAATGGATTTGGAGGAGTTTACATCACTTGCTCTGCAGTGGATCCTCTGCAGTGAATGGGTGCCGTCAGAATGAGAGTCCAAATAGCTGATAAATTCATCACAATTATCCACAAGTAAGACATGTAATCCACAAAGCTGCTTATAAAGACCAAATTCTTCATTAAGTAATCTTTCAATTCAAACTGTTGCTTCCAGCTGAAATATGATTCCCCTATCTATAATATTGCTTTCTCCAGTGAAAAAGCCATCATATCAGGCGAGAGATGCACAGTAAAAGCACTGTCTACAGTCAAAAACAAAACTGTTCTATACAAATATGTCAGTGGATTTTGATGGACTTTTCCACTGGAAGAAACATTATTATGGATTATGGACTTGTATTTTGGTCTGAAGTGACAGTTCAATGTGAAAATGCTCTAATGGTGGATTTGTTTCTTACAATCAACATAGCTTTTCATTTCAGAAGATGTTATTTATTAGACTGGATTTGCGTGGATTACTTGTGGATTGTTGTGATGTTTTTATCAGCTGTTAGGACTCTCATTCTGATGGCACCCATTCCCCGCAGAGGATCCATGGGTGAGCATATTTCTGATGAAGAAACAAACTCATCTACATTATTGATGGTCTGAGAGTAAGTCAATTTTCAACAAAGTTTCATTTCAGGATGAACTTTTCCTTTAATGTTTACTCTAAACATTGAGTTGAATTGTTCTTTAAGGTATGGATACTGTACATACTTCCATAAATCCTGAAAGATGGGAATCTGATGCGGTATTCAAATTGCATCCAGCACAGACTTTGTGGGATTGTTTGCTCTGTTACCTGATTTGCATAATTCCTTCAGTGCACTGGGCACTAAAACAGCACAGCCAGCTACAAATAAACAGCGCTATCAGTCGGCACAGTTCATTCCTATTGAATTCTCCCCGTGGTTTCTCTTTTTACAAGTGTCAGATTGAAAAGCATTCATCTTTAGACAGCATTCACTATAATTAGCATCTCTCTCACTCCAGCCTGCCACTTTTTTTCTCCAGTGATCTTTCATGTAGAGCATGGCCCTAGGTGACAAAACTTGCAGAGAGATTAATTAGTTTGAATGAATCAGTGGGCAAAGGGGTTCAGAGACTCCAAAATGCATTCAGCTGTTCAGTATCTGCTTCCAAGGCAGGAGTGGACAGGAAAGAAACTAAGACAGCAAGAGTTTCAAAGCTTTGTTTTATATACAGTTATACACTCAGTGCTTTGTTTGCAGCACTTATAGTCAAATATTTTTTTATGTTCTTAGCAAAAAATTCTAGTCACTGGTTACAATAATGTTGTCCATTCAAACTGCCATTGTTTGTTGATCGAACTTGAACATTCATCAGTTGCCTTTCTCTTGTACTGAATATTCTTTGAGACCATAAAATGAGTAATTTGCACTGCCAAAAGAGCTTAAAATAAGTTTGAATTGGTCATTGTTTAAATACCCCCCCCCCCCCCAGTATCTGAAAGTATCCAAAAGTCTTTGAAACAAGATAGAATTTACTTGAAAAGCAACGCTGCACAAAATAAGACTAGATATTGTAAGATGCTATGGATTGGTTACTTCATAAAAACATATTTTGCAAAATATTGCATTCATAATGTTTACAGAGAATTTTTAACATTTCCTGCTGAGTTTAGTGCAGACACAATCTTAGGCTGGGAATCATAATAGAATCCACATACATTTAAGCAAGTAAATAAGTATTCTAACATTCTAACTATTTGCCAATATCCATTCAATCCATAGCTAATTTGTCAAACCATTTTCTGAATGGTCACAGCGAGTGCTGCATTTTATTTTCCTTGATCAAGATACTAACAGATTTAAACTAAATATACTATTTGCTAAACAGTATGCTCTAAAAAGGGCTGTGCTCTAGTTTTGCCTTATTTTTTAAAGAGAGAACCAAATACGTTATTTGTGCTGAATGGACTATTTTTTTTTTGTATAAATAAACATAACCCAATGCAAATTCAACCCTAATGAGCTGTTCATCTCGGAGGATGAATCCAGAGCATGTTAAATCTATTATTCAAATCAGAAGAAAAAAACATGATATATGGCCTCTTATGTGATATAAAGAAAACAAACTTAAAACACAAACACTAAAGCTTTGAATAGTATTGAAGCAACTGCTGACCTTTAAGTTACCAGTCCAAAGATCATAAAATTTTGTCACCTGAGGAGCCAACTATAACAGGATTATAAAACATCATTCAGAATTTAATACAATTTATATGAATAATACCATTAAGATGCACTTTTCAATGTAAGTATATGAACTCTATACACACATACATTATACAAAAAAAAAATATATTTTTTAAATAGTGCTTGTATATATAAAAAAGACAAAAATTGTTTAAACAATGTAGTTCAGATATACACACAGCAAATAATTTAGGATATTGCCTGCAGCCTTTCTTCTAGAGTCAGCTTGTCCCATTCCACAAATGGTCAAGTTTGGATTTTGATAGGAGAAACTGATCCTAGACCAGCAGCAGTTACAGGCAGCTTCATCAAGCAGTCGAGTGAGCTAATTCTAGCAAAATCTCCTGAGGATGGCTTTTGTCCTATTCATTTTCTCCTCATACCTGGCAAGTCATTTTAGGACGGCACAGTATGTCACTGCCCCCTAATGCCCAGCCCTGGTGCATGACCCTGGCATTAGCTCAGCTGTCAGAAACAAGAACTAGTTTACTGGGGATGTAATTAGAAGTGCAAAGTTGTGAATGTCTAACTTTCCCAATAGTCTGCCCTACATTTAGCATGAGGAGTGAGACTCCTGAGGGTTTTGTAAAGTGAGAGTCATGTCAGTACACTGAGGTGGCAGTCTGATGGTGTCGAGATAGAGTGACTTACACCGTTAATGAGGATGAGCGATCAGGGATGGGAACCTGAAAGCCCTTTGGCACTGTTGTTGCATCTGTTGTAATCATCTCTCTGTCTCTCCCCAATTGTATATGACAATTACCTCCTGCCTTCAAACCAGGTTCACTTGTCACCCGTTATGTATTTGAGACCTAGGAAGACAAGTTAAAAGGCAAAAAGGGAAGGCTTGCGTGCATATGATATAGCAAAAAAACCTGGCTCCAATATAAAGACACTGTATCAGAGAGAATGAGAGATTCCTGGGATTGTTGCATGGGGTGGCAATTGTTTCACAGCTGGTGCCTGCGTTAGAATAATAATCCAGCTCATAGTCTAGTGTGATTCAGAACAACAGGATTTCTCCATAATGCCCCACAGGCCCTACAAAAACCCACTAAATCCGCCTTGTTATCATCCTTTACTGGGTGGAACAAACAAGGGCTTTGCATGCACTTTGATTTAGTATCTTTACAATCAGTGCACAAGGTTTTACAACAAACTTCTATCTGTCCATCCATCATTCCATTCATCCGATCTTCATTCCATCCTTCCAACCATTGTTCCATCCTTCCATCAGTCATTCAATCCATCCATCGCCATTTTTACACTAAAGTGTTTTCTTTAAAAATGGCGTTTTAAAATGAAAACTTTCCTCGTCCAACCTTGCATTTTCACTGCGTTTCTGAAACGATCTCTGTCCACACTACACAACTGAAAACGCAGGTCACATGACCATTAATGCAGGTACAACAATGAGCATAACGCTACTGCTTACAAGGTTACGCAGAGAGAATGTGGGCAGCCACGCCATCGTTTTCAAAAGTCTCTGTTTTGGACCCGTTTACACTGAAATGCTACCCTGAAGTTTTCCAACTTAAATGGGGTCTGCAGCATTTTCAAGGGTCGAAAATGCCAGGGTAATGTAAACGACAGGCGTAACCGTAGCAAAAGTTCTGCGTTTTAAAAAGAAAACACACTAGTGTAAACTTAGACTTAATCGCTCTCATGTTGTTCCAAACCTGTGTTACTTTCTTTTCTTCTGCAGAAACCAAAACATCATTTTATTAATATCCATTTGGGTGAACTCAATATGATGGGTAAACTATATCTTTTTTTTTTTCCTGACAAACATCCCCTATAGTCTAAACTCAAAGCTCCTTTAGAGTTTCAAAGATCTCAACAATATTTTTAGACTGTGATAACGTGTCAAGAGACCAATGTCTGCCATAACCGGATGCAACCGGTTCTTGACTCGAGAACGAATCAATCCTTCGTTCATTATCTGGCTTGGCTCGGTGTTCATCTTCAGTTCTCTCTTCACAGCAGTTCAGTCAGTGTACTGTTTGAGTAAATGAATTACTCCGGGATATTGGTTTGTTTTAACTCAGAGGGAGTGTCAGCCACGTTAAAAAAGTTAAAAGCTTAAGTCATTTGTGGATGAATGCTTATTGGAGACGTGAACAGTTTCAAACGATTCAGTTCGATTTGGTGAAGTGGTTCAAGAAGAACCGGTTAAATCGAATGATTCTAATCTGCAGTGTTGTGAACGCACTCACAACAGACCCGGTAAAGAAGACAATGCTGAATAAAGTTGCAGTTTTTTTTTTTTTTGGACCAAAATATATTTTCAATGCTTTAATAAATTCTAACTGACCCCCTGATATCACATGGACTTCTTTGATGATGTTTTTCTTACCTTTCTGGACATGGAAAGTATACCGTACATACAACGCACAGGGACAGAAAGCTCTCGGACTAAATCTAAAATATCTTAAACTGTGTTCCGAAGATGACCAGAGGTCTTACGGGTTTGGAGCGACAAGAGGGTGAGTCATTAATGACATAATTTTCATTTTTGGGTGAACTAACTCTTTAAGAACTGAAGATTTTTAAGCATTCGCCAGGTCTTGAAATGTCTAATAAGTGACTTACTTTTATCTGGTGACAGTCAATCTTAGTCTGCATCTGTGGGCAAAGAATGAACTGGCTTTAAAATGTATTTTTTATGTATTTAATTACTGTTAAAAAGACCATTGTATTCCCAGATGATTGAACTGTAGGTTTTCCTTCTCTTGCCTTTTTTTAATGGTTTCCTTTTCATCTCAAAGCAAATTAGAGCAAATAAATCTCACAGATAACTGCGTATGCTAATCGGTCCAGCTTGATGTATTCAGCCATCCCACAATTTGGGTTCTCCACATGAAAACTAAGGTCCACTAGGTGTGTAATTAATATCACATGAAAGTGAATCTGCAGGCTCATACATCACAGTAAAGCCACTGGGTTAGCAGGTTAATGTGTGCTGTGTCTATTCATCCCACTGAACTGTTTTGAGTTTGTAGCTAGGATGACATTTTTTAAAAGATCTACAATTAAGTAAAATATTTTTTATTTTTTTGTTTCTTTTAAAAAAGCAGGCCTTAATTACAAATGAACTCTGAGCATCACAAACTGACATTTTTCCAAATAACACACTGTGTGAACAAATGAGGGATCCTTTCTTGATAAACTGATAAGAATGAAGGATCCTTTGTTGATAAACTGATCTCAGAAAATTAGAATATTGTGAAAAGGTTCAATATTGAAAACACCTGGTGCCACACTCTAATCAGCTAATTAGCTCAAAACACCTGCAAAGGCCTTTAAATGGTCTCTCAGTCTAGTTCTGTAGGCAACACAATCATCGGGGAAGACTGCTGACTTGACAGTTGTCCAAAAGACGACCTTTGACACCTTGCACAAGGTGGGCAAGACACAAAAGGTCATTGTAAAAGAGGCTGGCTGTTCACAGAGCTCTGTGTCCAAGCACATTAATAGAGAGGCGAAGGTAAGGAAAAGATGTGGTAGTAAAAATTGTACAAGCAATAGGTATAACCGCACCTTGGAGAGGATTGTGAAACAAAACCCATTCAAAAATGTGGGGGAGATTCACAAAGAGTGGACTGCAGCTGGAGTCACTACTTCAAAAACCACTTATGCAAGACATGGGTTTCAGCTGTCGCATTCTTTGTGTCAAGCCACTCTTGAACAACAGACAGCGTCAGAAGCGTCTAAAGACAAAAAAAACCGGACTGCTGCTAAGTGGTCCACAGTTATGTTCTCTGATGAAAGTAAATTTTGCATTTCCTTTGGATATCAGGGTCCCAGAGTCTGGAGGAAGAGAGGAGAGGCACACAATCCACGTTGCTTGAGGTCCAGTGTAAAGTTTCCACAGCCAGTGATGGTTTGCGGTGCCATGTCATCTGCTTGTGTTGGTCCACTGTGTTTTCTGAGGTCCAAGGTCAACGCAGCCGTATACCAGGAAGTTTTAGAGCACTTCATGCTTCCTGCTGCTGACCAACTTTATGGAGATGCAGATTTCATTTTCCAACAGCACTTGGCCCCAGCACACAGTGCCAAAGCTACCAGTACCTGGTTTAAGGACCATGGTATCCCTGTTCTTAATTGGCCAGCAAACTCACCTGACCTTAACCCCATAGAAAATGTGAAGAGGAAGATGTGATATACCAGACCCAACAATGCAGAAGAGCTGAAGGCCACTATCAGAACAACCTGGGCTCTTATAACACCTGAGCAGTGTCACAGACTGATCTAATAAACATTTTAAATATATCAGTCTGTGTGTAATGAATGAATATAATATACAAGTTTCACTTAGTGAAATAAATCAACTTGTTGATGATATTCTAATTACTTGCTGAAAGTGGGTTTCTTTAACATTAAATTAACTTTTTTCAATACCTTTTGTAGTAGTAACTTGACTAAATTGAGTAAGTGCAATAAAATTATGTCAAACTTCTAAAAGCAGTATTATTTTGACATTCATCAAGAAATAAAGAAGCAATCAGGTGAGATGGAAGCACATGGAAGATAAAACTGTTATATAATCTTACATAATATTCACTTACACTAGCCACTCTTAACCTCAGTGGCAAACCTAAAAGCAGAAATTCAGATTTACAGTTTAAATTTACAGTTCAATTAAGCAAACAATGAAATATTTCAATGTAGAATTCCAAAGCTTTGCTCAAAAATCTGTAAAAAATAAATAAATAAACAAATAATCTATTTTGACATTCAACAAGAAAAAAAAAAAAAAAAAGTGACGTGACATTCAGCCAAGTATGGTGACCCATACTCAGAATTCATGCTCTGCATTTAACCCATCCAAAGTGCATGCGCGCGCACACACACACACACACAGAGCAGTATTGCCAGCCTGAGATTCAAACCCACAACCCTAGGGTTAGGAGTCAAACTCTCTAACCACTAGGCCACGACTTCCCCGAAGCAATCATTGACATCATCAAGTGAAAAATAAGAGTTATAAAATATTGTTTAAATTTACATAGGTAAATAAAAACGAGCCAAGGAAATAAATTAATAAAAATTTTTTAATTACTTTTGATTTTTTTCTGCATACACAGTCTGTGTAACACAGACAGCATTGAATTACTGTGGATGAAGAATTATGCTGAAAATCAATACAAGCTATTTGGAAGTGTTGTTCATAAAATTCTACATTCTCCACACCAAATGTTTAAGTTTTTTTTTTTTCCAGCATTTAAATGATGCTATTCCAGATTTACTTAACAATCAGCAAAAAAATAAAAAATAAATAAATAAATAATAATAATAAATCAAAATAATAAAATAAACAAATGATAATACATAATAAAAATACTAATATTGTAATAATGAGAATAAATTACAATTAAAATAAAATAAAAATTCTTAGGTTCTTTGCAGTATAATCAAACCCCAAGAGAAACAGCCAACGACACCAGTGGAATGACAAAACCCCTGCTTATACGTCTTGCTCCCTTGGCAGTCATGTACTAATGATAACTACAAGATAGAAAGTCTCAGACCAGAATAGTGTTGCAAATGGAACCACTGGAGTGTGACTCTTGATCTTTTCCCTTTGTAAAGTGAATTCCCTATATGACAGCGCACAGATGAGAACTCATAATCACCAGAGATACAGGCGATATAGATCAGACAGATCTTAAAGTTGAATCAGGCAGGTTTTGGGTCTATTGACAGCTTGATCTACAGTTTTACACAACGCTAATGTCTTGGTAAAGTGTCTCCCGGCAAATGTCAATCATTTAAATTTCATTTCAGCAGCAGAGTGGTCTCTGTAAATATTAACATTTCTGCAAAAGTCATGTTGTGAATTAATGAAGGACAAAGAAATTAATCCAACAACAATTCTTTGATTGGCAAAAATGAGAAATTTTGCAAACTGATTTTAACAGGCTTTTGGCTTATGCAATGAAAACCAGAGTAATAATAAAGACCCGCAGGAATCCTCGTACAAACGCATCCTTTTTACTTAAGCTTCTCACGTCCGGTTTTTATTCCATGCCTGAAGATACCTTGAAGCCTACATCAGCCGGGGAGAAATATATGGGACCTGAGAGCATCCATGAGTTATGAATGCTCCAACCACTGCACAGAAATATTAAACTCTATTGGAAACTGTTCAATAATTAAACACATGTACGGAATCTAAGCAATCCCACTGCAAGGGTGATTACTGCTCGCAATTCACGCATGGAGGAAAACCACTGGTCCTTCAGAACCATCACTGGCTTATTAATTTATAATGCAAATGGCTTTATTCAACTGAATGAACACATAAACAAACAGAGAGAAGAATTCCCTGAGATTTATCGGGACGGGGATCCAAAATAAATCCGATAAATTTGTGAGATTGGAATTAGACTGCATGAAGAACCTATTATTAGGATCACTGCACAGGGAAGATGAAGAAATCTATAAAGGGCTGTGTAGTATATTTCATTCATTTTATACTCTGCATAATGATTTCACTTAAGTATATAGTCATATGTTCTCTATAAAAACACATATTGCTGCATAAGAACTACAACGATTGTCTGGCTCATCAAGCATGTAAATGCACATGCTTGATATAATTATAGTCCATATCTAGCATCTTAGATTTTTTTAAAAGACAGTGAGTGACATCAAAATTCATGTTTAAGGTTTGACTGAGTATAATTTATGTTGTACAACAAACCATGTCACTTTAAGTAATTTTAACAGACAATATGTTATTCATAAATCAAAAAACACTATTTCAAAAACCTTTTGAAAACTCTATAGGAAACCCATGGTTCAAAAATGCAATTTAAGACTACAAACTGAAAAGCTCTGTTCACCAACCACGCTGGACTCTACTAATACTCTAATACTACTTGATGTACTGAAAAAAACAATAATATTGTGTGTGTGTGTGTGTGTGTGTGTGTGTTTGTATATATATATTTTTATTTATATGTTTTCTATTTGAATATATTTTAAAAAGTAATTAATTTCCGTGATTGAAAAGTGTGATTTTCAGCATCACTACTCCAGTTTTCAGTGTCACATGATCCTTCAGAAAGCATTCTAATGTGATTTGCTGCTCAAGAAACTTTTCTTATTATCATTAATGTTTTTGTGGAAAGTGAACAAAAAGTGCATTATTTTTTATTTTATATATATTTTTTTGTCTTTTTGGTCTTTACAGTCATCATTTTAATGCATACTTGCTGAATAAAAACCAACCTATTCATTTCATGAATTCATCATTCTATGATCCTAAAATTATGTGTAAACTTTTGTTTACAATTTGCAAACATGCCTACATTTTAAAGGCTGAAAGTGCATTATGTATTTACAGCACAATTACATGAATATCTACATATATTTATGAGATCATATTGCTGTTGCCATTTTGTAAATGGCGGTCTGATTCACATCATGAATAAACTCCCTTAACTGTGGTGAAATCATTGCTATGCACGGCCTCTTTTGGCTTATTGCTTTAATATGTAGAAACTCATTAGGTGGTCAATAATCTTATGCAACAAAAAACTCTGGCCACAATAACCTCAGGTCAAAATCCTATTAAAAGACTACTTTGCTATTCCATTCGAACCATTATTTAGTATGCCCCTGAGCTTTACCATTTAAATACTGTAAATTATTACAGATCCTTGTCATATATCATGTCATGGAATTAATTTATCTCAGTGAGCTTACACACAGAACACATTAAGACTCACCCAGTGCATCACAGCTGGTGAACTACCTGCAATTTCAGACCTGGGTGAGCCTGTGATTGGAATGTGTGCTGTCAGTCTGGCTTGAAAGACAATTTTTTGAACAGTCTGCAGATGAAATGTATGCCTCCATCATCAGCTGGCATTTCAGAAGTCAGAGGCATGTAATTAATGATGTCACTCATTGGGTATTGCACCTCCGGCATGCTGGGAAACACAGAGTCAGAGCTGAATGCAATAATGGGGCTTTTTCTCGTTGTGTCCAGGCCATCAAGTGTTGTCACCACAGTTAGAAAGAGATATGACCGTAGGTATGTGTCCATGCATGCATGTTATTTCCCTGCAGGGCCGTATTGCTGTGGGTACAAAGAGGAAGGCACACATAAAAATGAGCTACTTGTATGCCCTGTGTACCCCCTCCTTCCATTCTGTTCATGCTGGGCTTCTATATTACACCCACTCAAACAAACTCCCATCCCGCAAGAGCGCGTCCCAGTTTAATGAGGCCGGAGAGCACATATTTACTGAAATGAGAAACTCCCAATGAGGGCAATAACTCTTATGTGTGCAGATATTACCAGTTATATCTTGAGCACTTGCATTTCCAATGAGCAATCAGGGCTGGATTATGAATTTACAAAAACCGAAGAAAAAAAAATTGTTAGGCTAAAAGTTTGTAAGGAAGGGTAATACAAAAAGTTCTTAAATAAAACCTCTCTCTCTCTTACATTATATATATATATATATATATATATATATATATATACTGTATATATATACTGTATATATATAGTACTACAGTAATACAGTAGTATTTTCACCAACAAAAAATGGTTTTAAGTCAGTTATTTCTATCTTTTGCTGTAGTTTGTCAGTAGGAAATATCAATTTACATTTCCAAACATAATTTTTACAATTATTACAATTATTGCAATTAATGGCAAAAATAATGTTTGGAAATGTAAACTGATATTTACTACTGTAACAAGTAGTAAATATATATGTAGTATATATATAGTAATATATATATAGTAATATATATGTAGTAAATCCAACCACAGACCCCTAATTCTTCAAATGCAAATTTCTATATTCCAGTTGTGTATAAATTATTATTAAAATATATATGCAGTACATTTTACAGGGAAATACTATTTTGGTTTTTAGGCCACTCTCTCTCTTGTCATCAACTTCAGCTCTCCAAGTCCTACCTATCAAATCCCGACCCAGTTCACTGCTTTGTTCTTCTTATCGCCCTCAGACAATAAAGAGGAGAAAGGAACTTTGACTCTGGTCAAAAGCGGCTAATTCACTGCAAGACAGAAAAAGACTAAGGGTCACAAAGTCTATAATGGAGGAGTGAAAGAAATTAATATCTTGAAGAGCTAAAGGACAAGATCTAACGATGCAGGCTTAAACAGTTGACTACATGCATGCAATCAGCCCTTATTGATTGCTTTCTAAAATAGCTGAAAGCATAAGTATTTTTGGATGTCCATAAATGGCTGTTATAGATGGATTATGTGATCAGTGGGTGCAAATCACAGCTATTCTGCATCAGTGCTTTTTAAAATTTTATAGCAGTGTGAAGTAAACTCTTTCCTCTTTCTCACCAGAGCTGAATTATTCATGCATATACTGTATAAAAAAAAAAATAAAAAAAAAAAGTGAAGTGACATTCAGCCAAGTATGGTGACCCATACTCAGAATTTGTGCTCTGCATTTAACCCATCCGAAATGCACACACACAGAGCAGTGAACACACACACACACACACTGTGAGCACACACCCGGAGCAGTGGGCAGCCATTTATGCTGCGGCGCCCGGGGAGCAGTTGGGGGTTCGATGCCTTGCTCAAGGGCACCTAAGTCGTGGTATTGAGGGTGGAGAGAGAACTGTACATGCACTCCCCCCACCCACAATTCCTGCCGGCCCGGGACTCGAACTCACAACCTTTCGATTGGGAGTCCGACTCTCTAACCATTAGGCCACGACTTCCCCTGTAGCTGTATGTTTTAGCTCAAGTACATGAGCTGATGCCGAGGCATGCAGGTTTTTGGCTACATATCAGAGCAAATGGAGGAATTGGTGTATGCTGGGACTAAACTCTCTCAGTCATTTGCTGCAAGCCCGCAGATATCAACAAAAAAACGGCAGGCCCCAAAACCACCAAAGCCTGTGGTCCCTGCTCATGCGAGAGCTCTTCAACCACTGCCACAATGCCAGGGCCCAAACCCTCTATCTGCTGAAGGTGAACCAAAAACAACTGATAGCAGCTCTCAGTGATATGTGTCGGGTCCCCACTATAATAACAGCAACATTCACAAATGCCTACAGAACAAGCAGGAACCCAGTGTGCCTGTGGCTTTCTCTATTTCAGTTTTATCATGTGATAGAAAGTCTTAGGCCATCTCAAGCCGAAGGGCAAACTCATCTAATCTGTGGCTTGTTATGCATCAAACTAAGATTGATGTAAAGACACAAAGCACAGCCATCAAGTTAGCATCTTTAAACATTCGCTCACTAAAAAATAAATAATTTCTAATCAATGACTTTATAACCACAAACAATCTGGATTTTATGTTTCTAAACGAAACATGGCTTGAAGACAGCTGCAATGCAACAGTCCTTAATGAAGCAGCCCCTCCTAATTTCACTTACATGACTGTCTGCAGGACTGTTAGGAGAGGTGGAGGTGTAGCTGCTCTATTTAAAGATGTCTATCAATGCAAGCAAGTGTCATATGGTCAGTACTTGTCTTTTGAATATCTAGGGATTGTGCTGAAAGGTGCTCTACGCATTCTGTTCATTATTATTTACAGGCCTCCAAAATACTCTCCAGCTTTTGTTGAAGAGGTCACAGAAATGTTATCAATGATTTCCTCAGAGTTTGACTGTTTTGCTATTGCAGAGGATTTTAATATTCACATAGATAATGCAGAAAACATAACTACAAAAGAAATGATAACGGTTCTAAACACTTTTGACTTGACTCAGCATGTGCATGGACCCACACACAAAGGTGGACACACTCTAGACTTAATCATCAGTAGGGGTCTAAACATTTCATCCATTGTTATTAAGGACATAGCACTATCTGATCACTTCTGTATTTTCTTTGATATTTTGATGTCTGCTACAACCGAATCTAGATCGGTCTCTGTCAGAAGGAGATGCATTAACGAGAACACAAGTGTACTATTTATGGAGGCTACATCTTTAACACCAAGCATTTCTGCAGACTCTGTTGATATTCTCCTTGTTCCCTTTAACTCAAGTTAAGAATGTTATTGATGATATTGCTCCAATAATAGTCAGTAAGAAAACAGACAGAAATCAGTTTGGAGAAGATCAACAGCAGTTCAGACTATGAAAAGACAATGCAGAAAAGCAGAGCGGATGTGGCGGAAGACAAAACTTGAAATTCACGATAGCATCTATAAAGACAGCCTACATGCATTTAATGTGAAACTAGCCACAGCTAGACATAATTTCTTCTCAAACCTTATAAACAGTAACTTAAATAACACTCGTACTCGTACTTTTTGCCACTGTTGAGAGACTGACAAACCCCCCAAGTCAGATTCCCAGTGAAATGCTCTCAGACAGCAAATCCAATGAGTTTGCATCCTTCTTTTCTGAGATCATCAATATCAGGAAGGCGATTAGCACATCCTCAAGAAATGCAGAGGTCAGACAGATTAGGCCACAATATCAAAAAGGTACTATGTCTATTTTTGAAGCAATTGATAGCAAAATTCTGGAAGACATAGTGCAGCACCTAAAATCGTCAACCTGCTATCTTGACACACTTCCCAAATCTTTTTTCAAAAGTGTGGTTAACTGCTTAGAAGCAGATTTTTTAGAAGTGGCGAACACCTCACTTCTTTCTGGGACATTTCCAAACTCCTTAAAAACTGCAGTTGTTAAGCCCCTCCTGAAAAAGAGCAATCTTGATAACACCATTTTGAGCAATTTTAGACCAGTATCTAATCTTCCTTTTATAGGCAAAATTATAGAAAAGGTAGTTTTTAATCAGCTGAACAAATACTTAAACTCAAATGGATACCTGGACAATTTTCAATCTGGTTTTCGACCGCATCACAGCACAGAGACAGCACCTCATTAAGATAATAAATGATATTCACTTAAATTGTGACTCTGACAAAATATCGGTACTGGTATTGCTAGATCTCAGTGCTGCGTTTGACACTGTCGATCATAACATACTACTAGAGAGACTGGAAAACTGGGTCGGGCTTTCTGGGATGGTACTCAAATGGTTCAGGTCATACTTAGAAGGGAGAGGTTATTATGTGAGTCTAGGAGAGCATAAGTCTAAGTGGACGTCCATGACATGCGGAGTCCCACAAGGGTCAATTCTTGCACCACTCTTGTTTAGCCTGTATATGCTCCCACTAAATCAAATAATGAGAAAGAACCAAATTGCCTATCACAGCTATGCTGATGATACCCAGATTTACCTAGCCTTATCTCCAAATGACTACAGCCCCATTGACTCCCTCTGCCAATGCATTGATGAAATTAATAGTTGGATGTGCCAGAACTTTCTTCAGTTAAACAAGGAAAAAACTGAAGTCATTGCATTTGGAAACAAAGATGAAGTGTTCAAGGTGAATGCATACCTTGACTCTAGGGGTCAAACAACTAAAAATCAAGTCAGGAATCTTGGTGTGATTCTGGAGACAGACCTTAGTTTCAGTAGTCATGTCAAAGCAGTAACTAAATCAGCATACTATCATTTAAAAAAACATTGCAAGAATTAGATGTTTTGTTTCCAGCCAAGACTTGGAGAAACTTGTTCATGCCTTTATCACCAGCAGGGTGGACTATTATACTCAGAGGTGGAAAGAGTACAAAAATATTCTACTCAAGTAAAAGTACCATTACATTAATGAAATTTTACTTAAGTACAAGTAAAAGTACCAGTCTAAAAATCTACTCAAGTAAAAGTAAAAAGTAGCTCATTTAAACTTTACTCAGAGTAAAAATTACTTAGTTAGCCTACATTTTAACAGTGGGAGGGAGTCAAAATGGGACAGGCCAAGAGTGTCAAACTCAGTTCCTGGAGGGCCACAGTCCTGCACAGTTTAGATATAACCCTAATTAAACACACCTGATCCAGCTAATCTAATCATTTAGGTTTATTTGAAAACTACATGATATGTGTGCTGGAGCAGGGTTAGAACTAAACTTTGCAGGGCTACGGCCCTCCAGGAACTGAGTTTGACACCCCTGGGATAGGTCTATTAATCTCAAACTGGTTGTTTTTAATTAAAGGAATCAGTTATTTAGAATAATAAAACATTTGGGCTGTTATGGGCCGTGCAAATCATTATCAACAAACTCATCTTTTAATGCAGAGAAAATGCAGAAGATTCATTGGAAGTGGCATTTAGATGTATTACACTGTTTAGTGCAGGACAAGACTGCATTTAACCTGCAGTTACAAATGCATGAATAATGTTTTGATATACAAGACATAAAATGTTGAATACTCATTTAAAATGATAAGAAATTAATTATTAAAAAAAAAATCAAAAGATACTTTAAATGTGAAATTAAAATGGCCAGTATGTGTCAGCAAGTCACTGTTAATAAGTGAGTCATTGCGATTGAACCGAATCATTTAAACGGTTGATTCATTCAGGAACGAAACACTGTCACGTTGCTCAGAGACGCAAAACTGTGCTTTGGTGGCTGTGTTTGGAATTATTTTCTGTTGTAGAAATAGAGCTAAAAAAGGCAATATGGTGTCTAAAACGCAAGTCTCTTAATTAACTTGTTTACTGAACTGTTATATATATATATATATATATATATACATATATATGTATATATATATATGTATGTATATATTCATGATGATTTTTGGAGGAAAAGATGGCATTCTTTGTGTGATTTTGATTTAATATATGAAATTATATAAATATGTGAATTTTCTGCCCCTATATCTTCAATTTTGTGATAATTCTAAATGGATTTTAGGAGACTGAATCACACAGTGAAAGAACGCACTATAAATGCGCGTGCACATCATTAAAACAAAAATAGCACACTCCTCACCACTGTCTTTTTGGCTAATTTGTGCAAAACCTCTTGCTAAAATGTCAAAGCTTCATTTTAATCACCAATGCAACGATGCAATTATTTAGCTTACCTGTACATTCTTGCGAAGGGTTGATGTCTTGTCGAGATTTTATAAGCTGCTAGTTTGGTCTTCCTAGGCAAGTACAGCTTACACTGCATAATAGAGCATACATATGGCCAGGGGTTCACTTCATTTCCTTCGAGTTCAACTTCAGAATATGACGGGGTTTCGTTTTCAGCGGTGTCTGCACCACTAACGCCTGTTTTGACCGTCTGCATCTTTCTCGTGATTTTAGCGCCAGTTTGCCCTCCTGCCCATTATTTACTGACGTAGTTTCCAGGGAGCGATTTATTTATTTATTATTATTTAATTTTTTTACTCAGTAATTAATGTGTTTTAAAATGTAGCGAAGTACAATACTTCAAACAAAATATACTTAAGTAAAAGTAAAATTACAGATTTAAAAAATTACTTTAAAAAGTATTAGTACACAAAAAAGCTACTCAATTACAGTAACGCGAGTAAATGTAATTCGTTACTTTCCACCTCTGATTATACTATTATACTATATTATATTATTATATAAAAGACCATTAGACAGCTGCAGCTCATGCAGAATGCTGCTGCCAGGATTCTGACTAGAACCAGAAAACCTGAGCATATCACACTAGTCCTCAGGTCCTTACACTGGCTTCCAGTTACATTTAGGATTGATTTTAAAGTACTTTTACTCGTATATAAGTCACTAAATGACCTAGGACCGAAATATATTTCAGATATGCTCACTGAACAGACCACTCAGATTATTATGATCGAGTCAGTTAGAAATACCAAGGGTTCACACAAAACAAGGGGAGTCCTCCTTTAGTTACTATGCCGCCCGCAGTTGGAATCAGCTTCCAGAAGAGATCAGATGTGCTAAAACACTAGTCACATTTAAATCTGGACTTAAAACTCATCTGTTTAGCTGTGCATTTATTGAATGAGCACTGTGCAATGTCCGAAATGATTGCACTATATTTTCACTGTTTTTTTATTTTTTATTTTATGTAAAATCATTTTCTAACTGTTTTAGTTCATTTTAAACAAGTACATTTTTTAATAATTTTAAAAGTTTTAAAATTGCTTGTTTTATTCTTGTTATTATTTTTCTTCATTATTATTTTACTTTCTTTTATGTAAAGCACTTTGAATTACCATTGTGTACGAAATGTGCTATATAAATAAACTTGCCTTGCCTTACCTTGCCTTGCAAATGTGCTACAGATGAACTAAAAACATGTTTCAACCATACTGGATTAATATTTAATTTTTTAAGATATTCTTCAAAGGGGGAAAAACTGATTAGGTTGGCTGCTTGGGATTTTTTACTTATTTATTTTTTCAAATTAATCCATCTTTTCATGGAACACGCAAGGTGATCTGCTTTGCTGTTCCTGTTCCTAGATCAGTACCTGGAGATGATCTCCTGAGACTCAAACTTCTGAAAGGAAGAAAAAAATGGTGAAACTTAAAGGCCATGTTGCAGGTTAACCACCACTTTCGATAAATGGGTACATAAATCACTCAAGATATGTACTGTATATCATTTTTAAAATGTCTCAAAAATGGTCTTAAAGACCAGTTTTTTACGTTTTTGGTATCAACGTTTTTTTTTATGCAACTCTGTGATGACGTCACGTTGGAGAGAGATCGAGGAAAGGTAGCCTCAGCCTAGTATGATGCCGCGTTCCAGACAACCCGTAACCAGTGTTTTTCCAACCTTAAACCCGTCAAAGTGCACTGGAACGGCAGTCAAACCCATGACTTCCCACCCGTGAACTCGTGTCTCGTACTAGATCGATGTACTCTGAGTTCTGAGGTCACACAGCACGCGAAACAACGATGGCAGCCCCTACGAATAATACTGCCTATGGGTGCAGTGTTTATGCAAGTGGTACACGTTGAAAAAACGATTTTAGGTCAATGTAACGTTGCAATAAAATAAATAATCTAGTTACAATTCCTTGCGCTCAGAAAGTTTGGCATAACTTGCCTGGAACATTACAAAGTCGTTAGTCGTGGTATGAAATAGTGATTACGAGCTCAAAAACCTGCCTGGAACGCAGCATCAGAACTAACGTTATAGCGACTGACTGGGATGAGGAAGAGGTAGCAAGAACCAACATGTATGATGGCCCGCAGCCGTGTAATTTCGTACCTGCCAGACGTGAGAGGGCAAATGAGGAATTGCCAAGAACTGATGTCCGTCAAAGCTTATTAAATGCATGGTCCGAGGAGAATGAGTGGAGAGTTGAAGTGTCCTGGTGAGTTGCTATCATTTAGCATCGCAGCAATGAGCACTGGAGCTAGTCTACGAGCAGCAGTGCACAATAACAACACATATATTTTTTACTGTCATTGAATAGCAGTGAAAAATCAACGTTTTCTTTATATCTAGTGGCAGTGATCATGACGTTAGTTCAAATAAGTACCGGTAACCTTTGTCATAGTGTCGTAGAACTGGTAAACTTTGTCTTTGTCATCTAGAAATAAAAGGCATCATGCCAGCTATATGGACATTTCTAAGTGTTTATCTCTTCATCCGGTGAAAATGTTTTTGCAAACGTAGCTGCGTGTCTGTCGCTGTGTTTGGCAGGTGCTTGGGTGGGTGCCGTCCCATGGAAACTGCGTTGGAAAGCTTGTGCTGTAGGGAGGTGAGTGCGTTTGGGTCGCTGTTGGTCGATATCTCTCTATCTATCTGTCTGTCTATCTATCTATATATCTAGTCTAGCTATCTATATATATCTATGTATTTATCTATAATCTGCGCTATCTGAATACTCTCGTCTACTACTCGTCTCTCGTCACTCTCAATGCTCTCAAGGCGGGCTTTGGTAAATTCTCTCCCCAACGTGACGTGATGCAATGCATTGTGGGGGAAAGGAGACCGCTGTAAGATATTACCAACTTTTTCGTATTATATTCTGTTTTGTGATACCCAACAACATAAAATACAATGGATAACAGTTTAAATGTTTATTACCAACAAGGAAATTGCACAAATTCGTAAAAAATTAACCCTGCAACACGCCTTTAATGAAAAGTAGACAAACTCTGAGGGCAAAGTATTTTTTATTCACTAAACTGAATATACCTGATTCAGTTTCAAAATGAATGCAATTTCAAAATAAATAAAGGTTTTTTTTTATAGTGAGGACTTTAAGACTTATAAGATCATCTGAAGTAAATATGGACAAGTGATAAAAAAAATAAAAACTGCAGGAGACGCTTTGAATCTGTAGCTTTCTACAGTCTAATAATAATAAAGTGGTTAAACATTCAAACTGCTATCATTGGCATCTAGGTTAATGCAATAAATGACATGCAAAAATCAGTCACCTAAACTGCCAGTTACTGAATCTGCATAACCTCAAATGAAGGCTGACACATTTAAAGTAGGAGTCTGCATATGATGAACCATACGTTTAAGCATATCTTCTCATTGAAACCACAATTAAAAATGAAAGAGAAAAAAAAACTTCTTAACATAATGTAGCTGATTTATTGCAGTGAAAACTAAATGAAGGAATATGTCAATAAATCAAACATAAATAATGAAATAAATGACTTAATTAATAGGCATGTTAAACTGTTGATTTAATTCATGTTTTAAAATGTAGTTAAATAATAATAAAAGAATATATCAAAAAACAAATTTTAAATAATTCATGTTTAAAATGTGGATAAGACAATAAATAAAATACTGACAAAAAAGTTGCCAGTTGCTTTTCTTTGTCAATCAAGAAAAAAAAATGACATTGTACAGTTAATTCAGTTCAAGTGCCTCAAAATTGATGCAATGGAAAAGAGAATGAAAAATTCTCCAAAATTTATTTTGTGTTTCATGCAAGAAAAAGTCAGGTTTGGAGCTACGTGAAAGTTTTCATTTACAGGTGAACTAACAAACTATCAACCCAACTTAGAGACTAAATCATCTTCAATCTGTAGTGGAAAACTTTTTTTTTTAATCCAGGTAGGATCACAATTCATTATTTATTTGCCAGTGATAATAACTTTCAGAAACTTTACCTGGGGTTGTTTAGAACAGCACAAGTCTGAAGCAGCCTCAGCGTCCAAAAATAATTGTCTATTGCTCTGTGATGATGTAGGTTTAATTTAAAATGAACCATGAAACTGAAGACCTGTACATCTTTGTTTTGCTTTCACCACACACAGACACAGAGGAACATGGAAAGATTACAGACAGCGGTCTGCAGTTGTGTGAATTAATGGCCGTATCTCAGCGGTGTTGCTACTGGCCAGACATTCCTCTGACTTTTGTATTGTTATATCAGTGTCAGCCAGATTAATGGTAGTAATGGAGACCTCTCCCCAAACACTATAATCATAGCCAGAAGCCTGTTTTCTACATCCATCTCACAAGTGATATTTTAACATCCTCACACAAAGTTGAAACCTGCTCAATCCCTGTTGCTCAATGACTTCTTTGGCAGTCCAGAACACTGGTTCCACAAGCACAGTCATTATCTAGCCTACAGAGTATAATCAACAAAATCATGACCTGGCAGTTTAGACAGCTTTACTAATGAAGGCAGAGTTCTAGTTTAGTTTGCTGGTGATTTGGCCAGAGGAGAACTGGTTTCTCACAAAGTTTATCTCCATTTCTGTCACCTATTGGAGTTTGGGTACCTTTTTGCCTTTTGGTTTGCTTAGTTGGGGTTTAAAACGACACTTAATATTCAGCAAATTGAATTTGACGGCACTGACATGATTGGATGAGAACAAAACTTGAACTGAATTGAGCTGAATAATGACACAAATGTTTTCAGTAGAGCTTCTTTTTAATGGATTTGAATTTGTTCATAATTGATGACTTTTTCAACACTGACACTGTTATTGAATCAACCTGAATCAACATTGAACTGACTCGAGCTGAATAATGACACTGCTCTCATTAGCTGAGCCACTTATCTCAGAATTGAACTTGTTTTATAATTGACATACACTTTACTCAGTTATTGAACTTAACTGAATCAACACTGAACTGAAGCTGTTTAGAGCTGCTTTACTGCATAATCTGGACTTGTTTTATATTCTTTTAAGTTTACTTTGATTCTGTTACAAATAGCAGTGATCAAAATAGTGGTTTACAACAGCTAGTGCAGAAAAACAACAGTGCCGTAATATACCTCCACAGTTTGAGTGGACGGCCCTGACCCGCTCTCTCAGCATAATATAAAGACCTGAGGTTTCATCTCCGTAAGGACTGATGAGAAAATGAGACTCTTGGTGTGACAGAAATGCATCAATCACAAGTAGTACAGCCTTCAACATTCGGCAGAGAGGAAAAACTGCACCTAGACATACACACAGTGCTCTCTCTCTCACACACACACACACACACACACACACATACACACATACACACAGAGGGAATGAAAAAATAATCTGAAAACAGAAAGCTGAAAAGCAACATTCATTTGACCAATTTTATTTTTAAAGCTTGTGATGCCCAGTTCCCAAATCCTGAAGCTGAGATACAAAGTGAATCCCAAAGTGATATATTTATTGAATCAAAGATTTACTGAACCATATTTAAATATATCAAATGGTGATTTGTGACTTTCAGTTCAGCAAGCTGCCTCTGCACAAATACATATTCTGGCTCTCGGCAGCATAATTGGTTTTCAGATTGCAGTCAACCATCATATCATGTGGAACATTGAAGAATACGACTGAAAGATCCTAGTTAGATGCTTTCTAAGTATATGGGGCTTTTACTGTGCAACTGAGACCTTGAGATTTCAGCCATGAATGTGTGAGCGTCTGCTAGGGCATAATTATTGATCTAACAAGATAAGAAAAGCTCAGTACAAAATGAGTGCTTACACAGGTTTGCATCTCAATGAATGTTTCACCTCGAGATGAGAGTGTGTCATTCAGCAGGAAAGGCTGATCTGCTCACCTAGGTTTCTCAGTAATTACTCATATTGTGCAAATGCAAATTTGTGCACTGAATACATTATTTAAATAAGTCGAATTACAAAGCTTCTGTTTTGCTTCCCTGTCACTGTATGAAATTCTCTGATTTCTCCATATGTGTCACTTGCTTTTTTAGATTAAATTAGAGAATCAGTTCTGAAGTCTATGATAAATAGGGCTTCTAGACAATGCACTGCTCAAGTTCAGTTTAATTTGATGGTGATCATTTGTGGACTGCATTCATCAAGTCATTCCACAGACTTTTAATGGGGTTTAAGTCTGGGCTCTGACTATAGGACATGCAAGGACATTGCCCTTTTTCTACTTCAACCACTGTGCGCTCAGTTTTTCTGTGTGCTTTGAGTCATTGTTATGTTGGAGGGTAAACCTTCTTTCCACTGACAACTTTCTGGCAGACGGCAACAGATTTTCCTCAAGAACTTGACAGTTTTTCTCCATCCATTTTTCCTTCTATCCTGACAAGTGATTCAGTCCCTGCTGCAGAGAAACAACCCCATAACAGGATATTACCACCTCCATGGTTTTACTGTAGGAATGCTGTTATTTGGATGCTAAGCTGTATTGGATTTCCACCAAACATATCATTTTGTGTTCAATTTGATCAATAATTCAATTTTAGTCTCATCTGCCTCAATCTTCAAGGTGTTTTGTCAAAGCTCAGTCATGACTGCACGTGGCCTTTCTTGAGGAGTGTCTTTTTTTCTTTCAACACTCCTATACAAGCCACATTTCAGTAGAATTTATGATATTGTTGTCACATGCACACAATGATCAATATGTCATAAATTTTTGCAACTTCTTCAGAGTTGCTGTAGGCCTCTTGGTCGCCTCTCTGACCAGTTTCCTCTTTCATCCAGTTTGGAATGACGTCCTGATCCAGGGAGGGTCTGTGTTGTACCAAATACCTTCCACTTCTTAATACTAGACTTCACAGTGCTTCTAGGCATTAATAAAGCCTTTGAAATTATTTTCTCGTAACTTGTGCCAGTCCACAACTTTATCCCGGAGATCTATTGCCTTGCCAGTAATAGTTGATTGTTTGCTTCAGTTGCACTACCAAGGACTACTCTTCATGGTGAGCTAATCAAAATGATCACAGCTGATCACAGTTGAAAGTCCAATGTCTTTGTGTGTCATTGTGAATGTGATTAGCTACACCCAATTGAGTTAAATTTCTTTCTAACATGTTGGTGTTATATCTTGCACTTGGATGTTATAAGTTGCACTGAGTAAATACAGCTGGATAAAAAAAAAAATTACCCACCTTCATTTCAGGCTGCAAAACAACAGAATGTGATTATTTTAAAGGGGGTGATTCTTTTCTACACCCACTTTATAGCACACAATGGGTAGGGTGGCCATATTATGCGCCGTTCATATGGGACACGTTCCAGTCAGGATTTTAATAATGCCTAATATCCAGGTTTTGGCTATTTGCACTATGCAGGTTGATCGTTGTGTAGCATTCATGAGAGCTATAAAGAGCAGAGCAGACAGCTCCTTATGCTTTCGAATCGATTTCACGTGTTTGTTCATTCGTTTGACTTGAAGCATTGTGGCGCACTTTGGTTTCTTTTGGATTTGTGCGCAGCGATGCTTCAAGTCAATCGAACGAACAAACACGTGCGCATATTTGCATTGCTTTGATCGTTCCCTCTAGATCTCACCTTCTCACACGCAGCCCCATGATTGGTCGATTATGTGCAATACCTGCATATTATTGGTCAAACTGCTCTGGATGTTTTAGCCAATATTAAAATCCTGGCCGGGACGTGTCCCACATGAACGGCGCACCCTAACAATGGGTGAGAGAAATTCCACAGACACAGACTCCGTACAGGCCTGGTTACAATCCTGCTCTAAGGCATGTGCATGTGTGAGTGTGTATTTCCTGTCGCTGTGCTAATGAAAGCTCATTGACACTCTGATCACAGACAGTGCAGCCACTGGGGCACATCACTAATTAACACCGACATAATCCATGTCCCGCTCTGACCTTTTCAGGCCTTCCAAGGTTTGTGCTGCTGGCACCAAAATTGATGTCAATTATTTCAGATTTCATGTATTTTCACCAAGGAAGGTGTGCTTTGAATGGGCTCTTCCTGATTAGTATTTCCTTTGACGGGCACATTTTGACGTGATTACATTTCATCTTATACGGTAATTTATCCATAGCTTTTGGATATTGGCCCATAATTCAGAAAATGCTAGAAATTGCTTCTGTTATCTAAGCAAGCTAGGGGTGTAACGGTACGCAAAAATCACGGTTCGGTACGTACCTCGGTTTTAAAGTCACGGTACGGTTCATTTTCGGCACAGTAAGGGAAAGAAATGCAAACATTGAACTGCAGGTTGTTTATTACTATAAACTTTTTTTTTACATTTTGTTTACACTTTTTTTAAATACTTTTTAATAAAATATATATAAAATAAAAAAAGAATAGGAAATAAAATACTGCTGCAAAGTTCTCCACTAAATAAAATACTCTCAGTCTCAAACCAATATCATATAATACAATAGTTTAGATTACAGTGCAGCATTACCAATCCCAGCTTGTAGGCCTGTTCATATTTTAAAAATATAACTTTTCCAAAGTGTAAAGTGCAGCATCAACAGTTTCAGTTTTTAGACCTGCTCAGATTTCGTTATTGTGTTGGCCTGATCGGAATTAAGAGCAAAGGTCTGTTTAAATGCCGACGGGAGCTGCGTTGGAATTACAATCGTTTTTTTCCTAGTTGTAGTGATGTTCACACTCGCGTGATGCCTTTTGAAAACCTTAGGCCGGTGACTCACTGGCACATTGCACCTGTCAAACATAGTCTATTTTGCCGTCAATACTGTTGATGGTGTCCTTTATCAGTAGGCTTTATATTTATGCTCACCATGAAGTATAGATATTGTTGTCGTGAAGACAAGATCCTGGTCTGTCGGCGGTCTCCCTCTATGTCACGAATGTAGCCTGTGGGCTGGGTTAGGATTGGGATCCTTTAGTTCACTCTCTTTCCCTGACGCTTTACTTTCATGTTTAATTACATCACTAATTTGGGGGTGGAGTAGGTATTTAGTAAACCACTTAATGTGATTGAAGCCGGCTTATATATAGACACCTGGGGTCCTTAGACTGGAACCGTGTCAATTTACTGCTGGTTCTGGTGTGGTGAACCAGTGATTCAAGGGCTGTGTTTGAGTGTTCAGGTACGTTCATAAGCGTTTTCCTTGTTTGGCGTTTTCACTGGGGTTAAGTTCCCAAGCGACTGTTTGTTTTAATAGTGAGCGGATGAGCCGACGCTGACTGAGCTGCAGTGTAACATTTGTTTCCCTGTGAGACCGTGAATGGGCGAGCGAACTATGGCAAAGTAATGCCAAACGACTTCCGTGGTTAACAAGTGTCGACTGGATACCACGATTACAGTGGGATGTTTACATCCAATTTAGTGCTTTCTATTTCACTGTTAATGCTACGACAGGTATGTTTAATTTCCCTTCGTTGTTTAAACATATATGTATATAGGAGGGTATTTGTTTTATATGCTTGGTATATGAAGACAGCTCAATGCAATATTGACCACCTTTGTTTGAGGCTATTTTATCATGTAATGTGTGAAGATTACATCTAAAACGTGAAGTGTATTGAATGTGAATCATGATCAAACAAATATTCTTAATGGTGTGGTTGTGCTTACAGACCTGTACAGCTACACCTGAGTTGCTGGCTGCTGTTCTCCATATTGTGTGATTTGATTGTGTGGTGCTGCTTATAGTATATATTATTCTATTTTCCTTTTTTTTTTTTTTTTTTTTTTTCCTCTAGTCTTTTGGCGATTATGTTATTGTATGTGAGTGTATGAATTGTATGTCACAGGCTAGAGTGGTTTTATTTACTTTCTTTTTTTTTTCATTTGTATTTCATTTATTCCCAATTCTTTTGTTTATTTTTTTTTTATAATTTTTTTTTTGTAAACGACCTCGGTGTGGGTGGAGCCAGGGTAGTGTAAGAGACTTCACTGTAAAGTGGGTTTTTGTTCTTTTCTTTTTTTTTTTTTTTTTTTCTATTAAGACATTTGCAGTGCTGTGTAGTGTGAACCTTAATGTCTCTTAACCATACTTATTAGTGCGGTGAGTTTGCGGTGTGTAGACATTGAGTTCTAGTGTGTTCTACTTATAAGGCTCTGTGCCTCTGTCCACTGGTGGTAGTGAGAACTTGGCCTTCTCTTAGTGCTTTCTCAAACCGCTCTACTGGCTCCCATGCTGATGATTTGTTGACTTCTAGTTATATTTATTTTGTTTGACTTATTTATTTTTGTTTACATTTAGGCCAACCAACACCTTCAACTATTTATTAATAAAGATTGTATTTTTATACTCTTCTACGAACCTGTGTTTGTACCTTTTATTGGGGCAGAGTTCTTCTTGCTCTGACACTAGATACCAGCTAAACTCAAGGGGTGGCGTAGTCAGTTGTAGAATTAGGGGGCGCCACATCTTGGCGTAGTCGACAGGGTTATTTTTTTTTTAAGTGTTGTTGGTGGGTTGGCCATACTGAGCAGCACCGTGTGAGTGTGTGTGTGTGTGTGTGTGTGTGTGTGTGTGGAGAACAGCAGCTGGCAGCATGATGGACTCGGACAACGCCGGTGGAGGATTGGATGTGCAGCTGCAGCAATTGCGAGAGCGCGTAGCCCAGCTCCAAGCTGAAAATGAGAGACTGTCAGGTGCACAAGGAAGCGACGCTGGCGTGAGTGGTTCCCTGCCAGTACGAAGAGAGCAGGCCGTATATCTGCCCAGAGAGAAACGGTGCTCTAAATTCTCCGGCTCTGTAACAGCTGGGTCACTTTCTGTTGAAGAGTGGAGTGAAGAAGCACAGAGTTGCATTAGGTCGAGGTACATGTCTGATTTAGAAAAAGCAATGTTTTTGTATGACCATTTAGAGGGTGAAGCCCGAAGTGAGATTAAATACCGACCTGTAGCTGTAAGGGAAAACCCTACAGAAATAATTTTAGTGTTAAAAGAGGTATATGGATGTTCGAAGTCATATGTATATTGGCAGCAGCGTTTCTTTGATAGAAAACAACGAGAAAATGAGTCATTATTTGAGTTTTCCCATGCATTAATGGAGCTTATGGAAAAGGTGAAACAATCCAAGGGGGATTCAATTACTAATCCGGACATAGTGTTAAGGGATCAATTTTGTGAGAATGTGCGAGATCACATGCTGCGAAGGGAACTTAAAGGGCTGGTACGGGCTAATGGGCATTTGTCTCTCTTGGATGTAAGACGGGAGGCCACTAGATGGGTAGAAGAGGGTCAGACAAGTCGTGACCGGATTCACCGTGTACTTGGGCGTAGTAGTGAAACATCTTATATGTCTCAGTGTGACTCCACTGTTGCTCAACCCTCTGAAATGGCAGAGTTAAAGAAGATGGTTTTAAAGCAGCAAGCCCAACTAGATATGCTGGTCCAACATTTGGGACAGTCTACTGGTAAACCTTACGCCCCTCAGTTAAATAGGGAAGGCCGTTTTAAACGTGCTCCTAATGGTCAGCCCATCTGTATAAGATGTGATCGACCTGGACATATAGCCCGGTATTATCAATCTGCCCCTAGCAACAGTAGACCTATCTCTCACACGTTATCGGATTCCATCAGTCAGCCAGCGCCCCTTGCAAGTAGTTCTAATAGCCAGCTGGGAAACTAGAACCCCCCAGTGTGCAGAGCCGCACACTGGGAGGGGAGGTTTCTGGCTCTGTATGTCCTTCCGTTCTTGGACAGTTAGTGGGGAAATGCCCTGTGTTGAGTGTGGTAATGGGAGGTGTGGCAGTTCCTTGTTTAATTGACACCGGATCAATGGTTACAACTGTAACTGAGAATTTTTTTAGTAAGCATTTTAGCAATTCACAGAGGAAAGATTGCAAGTGGTTAGGCCTTAAGGCAGCTACTGGGCTAGACATACCTTACACTGGTTATATTGAGTTGGATGTGGTCGTTTTAGGACAGTGTATTCCGGGAAGGGGGATATTGATTGTCAGGGATCCACCAAATGGGGCCCTCCAAGATCGCAAGGTAGCTACCCCGAGCATATTGGGTATGAACGTACTTTCGGAGTGTTATAGAGTTCTCTTTGAGCAGCATGGTTCACAGCTCTTCCACTCCCCTCCAGTTAAGTCTGCGGCCCCAGCAGCTCTACGGGCCCTGCGACATTGTGAGATGGTCCAGACCCTCTTCAACGCCCCCAAGCCATTTAAGGTTAAAGTCCAGGGGAAGTCTCCGGTCCGCATTGGGGCTGGTGCCTTGACTATGGTTCCAGTTACATGCCCTCAGCTGGAGACCATTGAGTTCCTGCTCGAGCCGCTAGGTCTTGAAGATGGACAACTGCCTGAAGGTCTTCTGGTGTCTCCTACCCTGGTCTCTGCCAAAAAAGGCCTGTTGTATGCCCCTGTAGTCAATGTTGGGTGTACGGAAGTGTGGCTTTCTCCCCGTCGTGTCGTTGGGACTGTGCAAGCAGTAGTGGCGACCTCAGTTGGAAACAAATCTGTCGCCATTGAGCCCTCATGGGAAGAGTGTTGTGCTTATGTCTCTACTCAGGAGGCAGTCACTTGTTCAAGTGTCTTTGAATCTGTTCTCCCTGACCTTGAGGGGCTGACTCCACAGCAGGTTGTCCAAGCCAAGACCCTCTTTGCCCGGTATGAAAGTATTTTCTCCAAGGGTGATGGAGATTTGGGATGTACCTCCCTGATTGCTCATGAGATTCCGTTTGTTGACGATGCTCCAGTCTGTCAGCCCTACCGACGAATTCCGCCCTTTCAGTATGAAACCGTGAAGGCACACATCCAACAACTTTTGGAGAGCCAAGTTATAAGAGAAAGCAGCAGCCCGTACTCTTCTCCCATCGTCTTGGTAACAAAGAAAGATGGGAGCCTTCGCCTTTGTGTGGATTACCGGCAGTTGAATTCCAAGACCCGTCGTGACGCCTACCCTCTTCCCAGGATAGAAGAGTCCTTAGATGCCCTGTCTGGGGCAAGGTGGTTTTCCACCCTTGATCTCGCAAGCGGGTATAACCAAGTCCCAGTGGCAGATAAAGATAAGTTGAAGACTGCCTTTTGCACCCCGTTTGGCCTCTTTGAGTTCAATAGGATGCCATTCGGGCTCTGCAATGCTCCAGGCACCTTCCAGCGCCTTATGGAGCGCATGTTTGGAGATTGCCGTCATAAATCAGTTCTCCTGTACCTTGATGATGTGATTGTATTCTCCACTACGGTGGAACAACATCTTGAGCGACTAGGAGAAGTGTTTGCTCGGCTTCAAAATCAGAACCTGAAAGTCAAGTTGTCTAAGTGTCGATTCTTCCAGCATCAAGTGAGCTATTTGGGGCATGTGGTCTCTGCTGAGGGGGTGGCTACTGACCCTGCAAAGATCGGGGTGGTAAGGGAGTGGCGGCGTCCAGGCCATCTGGCTGAATTGAGGTCTTTTCTTGGCTTTGCAAGCTATTATCGGCGGTTTGTGGAAGGCTTCTCCAAGCTTTCAGCCCCATTGCACCATCTTGTCCGGAGGCTCAGCGGACCACGGCGGAAGGGGAAGACTCCTCCAGTTCCTTTAACAACAGCATGGGATGATGGTTGTGAAAATGCTTTTCAGTCTTTGAAGGAGAGACTTACCTCTGCCCCAGTCTTGGCCTATGCTGACTTTAGAAAGCCCTTCATTGTGGAAGTAGATGCCAGCCATGGGGGTTTGGGGGCGGTTCTCTCTCAAGAGTATGATGGGAAGGTTCGCCCGATCGCCTTTGCTAGTCGAGGGTTGAAACCCAACGAGAGAAATATGGAGAATTATAGCTCCATGAAGCTTGAACTTCTCACACTGAAATGGGCAGTGACAGAAAAGTATAGAGAATACCTGCTGGGGAATCATTTTACCATTCTGACAGATAGTAATCCTCTAAGCCATCTGCAGACAGCTAAGCTGGGGGCAACTGAGCAGCGGTGGGCCGCCCAACTTGCATCTTTTAACTTCACTATCCAATACCGCCCAGGGAAGAACAACCAAAATGCTGATGCATTATCCCGGCAATACCTGGACCGTTTTGCTGTTGGGACAGACGTCCCCTTGCTGGGAGCCCTGGCTGGGATGGGCCAGCCACCTGCCGTCGAGGGTCACTGTGGAGAAGTGGTGGCGCTGCCTGGCCGTACGCCTCAGGACCTAAGCCTGCTGCAAGAGGCTGATCCAGTCATCGGGCCGGTACGTAAATGCCATCAAGTAGGGCGACATCCAAGAGCGGAGGAGCGGGAGTTGCTGTCTCGCTCCAGCAGGGCACTGCTGCGTCAATGGAACCGCCTAGTTGAGAAGGAAGGGGTATTGTACTGCCTCATTCATTCCCCAGGTGGAGGCCCGGAGACACTCCAGCTGCTGCTCCCCCAGTGCTTGCAGGAAGAAGTCCTCCGTAGTGTTCATGATAATCAGGGGCACCAGGGCACCGAAAGGACCCTCCAGCTTCTACGGAGCCGGTGCTTTTGGCCGAATATGACCAGGGATGCTGAAAGGTGGTGCCAACGATGTCAAAGGTGTGTACTGGGGAAGGCTATCCAGCCCAGGGTTCGTGCCTACTGGGGCACACTGCAGGCTACCCATCCAAATGAGATCTTGGCTATCGATTTCACAGTTTTGGAACCTGCAAGTGATGGTCGGGAGAATGTTTTGATCTTGACCGATATCTTTATGAAGTACTCTCAAGCCTTTCCCACCAAGGACCAAAGGGCCTCCACTGTGGCCAACGTGCTGGTCCAGCAGTGGTTCCATCGTTTTGGTCCCCCTGCCCGTATCCATTCTGACCAGGGGCGGAACTTTGAAAGCATGCTGATTCAACAACTTTGTCAGATGTATGGCATCCAGAAGAGTAGAACCACCCCTTACCACCCCCAAGGCAATGGACAGTGTGAAAGATTTAACCGTACTTTGCACGACCTGTTGCGCACCCTGCCCTCAGCTGATAAACGACACTGGCCCCGCCATTTGCCGCAGCTGACCTTTTCCTACAATACGACACCCCACCAGACTACCGGGCATACCCCATATTATCTCATGTTTGGTAACCACCCAAGATTACCCGTGGATTTCTTGCTTGGGACTGGAGCAGTAGTGCAGGACGCTGGCAACCTGGAGGATTGGATCCAGAAACATCAACAGAGTATGCGGATGACCCAGGTGCATGTCCGGCAGAGATCAGATGAGTTGATACATCGACGAAACCAGGGCCACAATGACAAGGTGAATGACCCTGGACTTGAAGAGGGGAGGCTGGTGTACTTGTGTAATCATGTGCCTGGACGGAACAAGATCCAAGACCATTGGAACTCTGCTGTGTTTCGGGTACTACGGAGTCCCTCTGGGACTGGAACGGTATACACTGTGGCCCCTAGAGATGGAGAAGGACTAGTCCGGCAGGTGCACCGGTCCGAGTTGAGGGCTGTTCCGGAGGAGTTACCGTCAATGGCAGAGGCGGCTGTTCCGGAGGAGTTAACGTCAATGGCAGACGCGGCCACTCCTTCCATGAGACGGGCTGACTTGTCTGCCAACTCCACGATCAGGGAAGAGGAAGGGCAGGAAGATGTGGTCATTTTTCATCCTGAGGAGATCCAGGAGGCCCTAGATTCACCCAGTTCCCTTGCTCCTGCTGAAGTGGAGGCTATACCTGGAGACGTAACCATGACTCTGCGACGCTCAGTTAGATCTACAGCAGGCCAGCATCCTAACCCCTACCGGCTCCCTCGAGCCGTTTCCGCCGGGAATGAGGAGGGGATACTTCCAAGGGGTGATGACCAGAGTATTGGAGTGTGAATTGCCGTCGTCGGGCCGCCGATTCACTTGGAGGGGGTGGAATGTAGCCTGTGGGCTGGGTTAGGATTGGGATCCTTTAGTTCACTCTCTTTCCCTGACGCTTTACTTTCATGTTTAATTACATCACTAATTTGGGGGTGGAGTAGGTATTTAGTAAACCACTTAATGTGATTGAAGCCGGCTTATATATAGACACCTGGGGTCCTTAGACTGGAACCGTGTCAATTTACTGCTGGTTCTGGTGTGGTGAACCAGTGATTCAAGGGCTGTGTTTGAGTTTTCAGGTACGTTCATAAGCGTTTTCCTTGTTTGGCGTTTTCACTGGGGTTAAGTTCCCAAGCGACTGTTTGTTTTAATAGTGAGCGGATGAGCCGACGCTGACTGAGCTGCGGTGTAACATTTGTTTCCCTGTGAGACCGTGAATGGGCGAGCGAACTATGGCAAAGTAATGCCAAACGACTTCCGTGGTTAACAAGTGTCGACTGGATACCACGATTACAGTTTAGTGCTTTCTATTTCACTGTTAATGCTACGACAGGTATGTTTAATTTCCCTTCGTTGTTTTAACATATATGTATATAGGAGGGTATTTGTTTTATATGCTTGGTATATGAAGACAGCTCAATGCAATATTGACCACCTTTGTTTGAGGCTATTTTATCATGTAATGTGTGAAGATTACATCTAAAACGTGGAGTGTATTGAATGTGAATCATGATCAAACAAATATTCTTAATGGTGTGGTTGTGCTTACAGACCTGTACAGCTACACCTGAGTTGCTGGCTGCTGTTCTCCATATTGTGTGATTTGATTGTGTGGTGCTGCTTATAGTATATATTATTCTATTTTCCTTTTTTTTTTTTTTTTGTTGTTGTTTTTTTTCCCTCTAGCCTTTTGGCGATATGTTATTGTATGTGAGTGTATGAATTGTATTTCACAGGCTAGAGTGGTTTTATTTACTTTCTTTTTTTTTCATTTGTATTTCATTTATTCCCAATTCTTTTGTTTATTTTTTTTATATATTTTTTTTTGTAAACGACCTCGGTGTGGGTGGAGCCAGGGTAGTGTAAGAGACTTCACTGTAAAGTGGGTTTTTGTTCTTTTCTTTTTTTTTTTTTCTATTAAGACATTTGCAGTGCTGTGTAGTGTGAACCTTAATGTCTCTTAACCATACTTATTAGTGCGGTGAGTTTGCGGTGTGTAGACGTTGAGTTCTAGTGTGTACTACTTATAAGGCTCTGTGCCTCTGTCCACTGGTGGTAGTGAGAACTTGGCCTTCTCTTAGTGCTTTCTCAAACCGCTCTACTGGCTCCCATGCTGATGATTTGTTGACTTCTAGTTATTTATTTTGTTTGACTTATTTATTTTTGTTTACATTTAGGCCAACCAACACCTTCAACTATTTATTAATAAAGATTGTATTTTTATACTCTTCTACGAACCTGTGTTTGTACCTTTTATTGGGGCAGAGTTCTTCTTGCTCTGACACTAGATACCAGCTAAACTCAAGGGGTGGCGTAGTCAGTTGTAGAATTAGGGGGCGCCACACTTACAAAAGGAGCAGCACGCCAGTAAAGTGTAAAGACACAGAAAACGTGAAGCAGCCGTTACGCAACTGACACGCAGCAGAAACGCCACGCTCACGCCACGCAGCCAGTGTGTCGCCGGCCTTAGAATCAGCTGCAGGGTGGGATTTGCGCTGAACGCGGAGACTTCCGCCACTTAATATGCTCGTTTGGAAACACGAAAATGTATATGTTCCGCACACAAAATATTGCATTCAGTCATTCGGTACACACGTGCACCATACCGAAAGCCCTGTACCGAAACGGTCCGGTACGAATACACGTACCGTTACACCCCTAAAGCAAGCCCTTCATGATCAATGAGAAAAGAGTCTAGTGAACTTTAAAGGGCTTCTTTATTGAGTATATAGTGACCCAAAAATGCACTTGGATACTTAAGACACACATCAAAATGTCTGAATTCTATTGAGTTATATAAGAAAATATATTTAAAAAAAAGGCATCTCCAAAAATAAAAGATGCAAGAACTTTTCTCAGAACTTTTCAAATAATGCATGAGCCATTTTGTTTGTTTCAGTGTCCAAATGTTTTTTGGTGGCACAAGCAATGCATAACGTGCTTGGAATAACAGACGAGAACAACTTTTGGAGGAAAAGCTCAGGCAATGGTGCAAAAGACAGCACAAAAACAACAAAGAATAACAACCAAAAACTCTTTGGGTGTCAGATGTCAGCGCTGCCTGGTGTCTATTGTAATTGTTTCATAGGTGATAACAACATCAACTGATCTGTTTAAATAGGTCATGTTTAAATGCAAAAACATCTCTAAAGCGGGACTCTCACAGAATGTAATGAGCAATTTCATGAAGCCTCATGTGCACATTACTGTTCAGGATGGTAAAATATTCCTCAAAACAACCATTAACCCTAAAGACTAACCGAAGCATAATTACAACTTTAAGTTATTAAATGAAACATTTTTTTTCTAAATACATGTTAAGCAACATATAACTACATCTTATACTCATTTACTCACTATTTCTGCAATGTTTTTGAACAACTCCCACCAAAACAAAATATGATAAAACATAATTTTAAAACAAGTGGCTACCTCTAAAGACAAGAAACACATCTTCAGTATAAATACTTGGGTCTCTGGGGGTTAAACTTGAGTTGATCCTATACAACTCCTTCACAAAGCCTCACTGTACCTTAAAGGTATGGAACAACTGTCATTGTTCCCCGAAGCACCATAGTTCTGAATCTCATAACCATGGATCACATCAAACTGCTGAGGAAATGAAAAGATGCATCAGTTTGGAGAATTTATGATAATTTCATATTTGATTTATTTCAGGTTTTATAGTTAGCACATTTGGTGGCTAATATCCACAATCTTTTCTCATTGAGTCATTTCTGCGTCAGTATTGTAGCACAAGGCTCTAGGCCTACTTTAAACTAAGAAAATTGCTCTTTGAGTCATAGGTCTAATCAGAAAGAATGCTCCGATGATTATATCCCAAGGAATTCATAACTGGCAAAGATTTAGTACCACGGCACCATCAACAGGAAATGAACAACAACGTCGGTCACAAATAACCACGGAGGTTATTTGTAAGAATTTAGGAGCTGCAGTGAAAAATATATTGAATCCCAGCTTGTATATTTTCATCACAGACATCCTTCTGAGAGAAGGGAACTGGAAAACCTGTCTCTCAACATAGGTTTTTGCTTATGTTTATACAACTAACAATCTAACTATATTCTAATGGTGGGTAGAAAATAATAGCTTATGATGTTCAAAACAAGTCTGCAAATCAGCCCAAACATGTAAAATTGGTTAAAATGGACCAATTACAAAGTTTAGAACTAACTCACCTGAGATTATCACTTTAGATTCCAAACGTTCTTGACCTCTTGAGCCAATTTTAGTGATTCCTCCTCAGCTTGGTGAAATCTTTGACCATCATGACACCTGCACTGCTTACAGGCAATTTGCTGGCTAATGAGCTGATAAGGTGACTATTCATAACAATAGCAGAACAACAGTTAGCTGTAATGAAGTGCAGACAGAAAATATTGTTACCGTATTTCTGTAATTCATTTTCTTTTTAGTTATTCTGCTTAAAAACATTAGAAACAATTGATTAAAACTTAAGCTGTAATTCAATTTTAATGTATGAATATAAATATAATAAAAAATATTGCGTGATAGTGTAAAGTGCTTCACACTGGATTACAACCAAAACCAAAAGGATTTTGTCTCATTTCAGAAGACTGAAATGACTACTGGAGATTGTAGATGTGTGTGTGTGCACTTACCAGGGTTAATTGTCAGTCTGATACCTAAGTTCTCTGTTAGCCTCTCTGCCATGACTCAGACCTTTCTGTGGTGACATCTGTCATTAATGTTTCAGAGCTCTAGCACTCCGTTGAGACTGTTGCTTGTCTGCTGATGGGGCTGTATTGATAAATGAAAAGCATTAAGCAGAAGCTTGTTTGATCTGCTCTATGGAGGAAGCCCCAGAAGCTGCTGGCACACCAATTTACACTCATCATTTACCTTCCTTGTATGCTGTCTGTAAGCACTCATGATTATTTTGAACTATATATTGCTGATGTAAGGTCTTGGGGTGGACTCTTTTGGCAGCGAGTTCCAGTCACATTTTATATCCCAATTAAATTGTTTTGTAGTCCAGATAAGGTTATACAGTATATTCATATGCTCTAGTCAAAAAGCAATCAATCGACAGATCCATTTACTGCCAGACACACTCACCATTAAATGGTCTCATCTGTTTGTGCCACATTTATATGCACTGCACAGATGTCAATACGTTCTGTAAAATCAAAGCCAATAATAGACACTTTACAGTGAAAAGGAGGCAGGAGACAATGAAAAAAATCCTGTCCACGCAATGTGACGTATCAACACCCATAATTCCATTTGGCTCGCTCTTTATACTGAGATGTATTTTGTTTCCTTTTTCACAATTAACTGGTGGCGTTTCAGTTTAACATCAAGCTAACTGAAAAGAAAAAAAAGGGTCTAAAAAATAGAAATCATCAAAATATCACAAAGACTGATGAACTGCCAAAACAGCAGTACCTAAAGTATCTGATAATCTTCTTAATCTACGTTGCCAGTTAGACAAGACTGATAGATGGAATCAAATGTCCTCACCTCTCTGATGTCTCCTTGGCTTTGGTATTCACTTCTGCACTGATAGCTTCACTCAAACACTATCTGTGATCCTCTGGTTCAAAGAGACAGAGACATTCAAGAATAATGTTGTTTTTTGCCCGGGTTATCTGCACTAGTTGATCATCACACACTCATATTCCATTCATTGGACTCCCTCTGTGCTCTGGTAAGTATTGTGTTTCTTGTAATTCAAATGGCTGCCTGTATGATAACGCTAATGAGACTTTTTGCAATTAACCCGATGGTCTCGTCAGGTGGGCCTGAGGGGAAATTTGTGCTGATGGTGTCATTATGGGTTAGATCACAGCAAAAAGAAAATATCTGAAAAGGAAAGTCTACAAATACATTAGGAAAGAAGCCAGAGGACACAGTCGTGGTACTGCTGAACTACAACACGATTCAAATGGATGGTGTGTGATAAAAGTGGTGCTCCAACTTGACTGAGAAATCGTGTGTACAATACCTAATGTGTGTTATAAATTACTGGCTTCTTCTGACAGGGAATGGATGGGTTATGTTCGTGTGGTAATCTTCTTCAGTCTCTTGTCTCCTTCTCTTCACTTCCTTTTTTCGATGCCTAATTTGAACATTAAAGAGTTTTACTTTCTGCACAAAGTCTGTAGATTCTCACTCTCTTAGTTTGAGTCTGATCCATAAGCCTCTTCTATCTCACAAGGAACAAAAATTGACTCCTTCAATCTCATCCATTTGCTGTAGAAGCTGACCTATCATTCATGCTTCTGGGCTTTGAGTTACTGGGCAGGGAGAGTTAAAGTCATGCATTCTAATCACACACTAATCAGTCCAGATTACAATTGATACAGAGAGAAAATGGATTCAGCCCTTGAGATTCTGGAGTTTAATGGAGATGGATAATGCTTGTGATATCTTCTTCAAAGACCCTCAGATTGATTGTGTGTCCATCAATGCACAGTAAGTAGATATCCAATGACTGACACTTGAACATCAGTGTTAAAGGACAACTGCTTCGCTTCACCGGAAATACAGGACAGATTCAAAACTGGACTGTTAGCAAAACGTACAGCAATACCAAAACAAAAAGTATTTATTTTAATAATATACTACTGACAAACTTCATGTGCATCTGCAACTACATGTTGCAATATACATTTTAAAGGTAGGATAGGTGAATTTGGAGAGGCTAGCAATATCAAGCTAGTTTTGAAAGCATAAGATCCCACCATCCCTGCAAATCACTCTTCAAAGCCACGCCTCCCCCAAAACACATGACAAGCTAAACACTACTGATGTAGGTTTGAATGCAACGCTGTCAGATTCCCTCATGTCTCATTTACTGGTGAGAAAACATTTTAGTACAAAGCACATAATATCGTAGCCCTCGGACCGAGGGATATGATTGGACTAACATTTTATGGTCCTATGCCTTCCACAGAATAAATACATAGTAACAGTGATTGTGGGATGTGAAGAGACTTTCAACCAGCACAACAAAAAATGGTTTTGAACCAAATCGCCTACCCTGCCTTTAAGTTAGTTAAGTGTGCAGTGTTTTTGATTCACTAAAAGAACAAGCACATTACAGTCATTCATTCAGGGATCGAACTACACTGGATGTGCTATATTTTTTGAGAAACGTGTTGTTTTATGCTGTAGATTCAGCAGTGGTGCTGCAAGAATGACATGAGTACTACTCCTTCCCCTTAAATTGAATGAACGTTTGAGGACCACCAAACAAAACGGCTTAAAAAGTGAAAAATAAAACGGTTATTGGTTCACAATGCTAACTATCTGAAAAAGTAACTGTGACAAATCTTTGTGTAGCCTGCCAACTGGCCACAAGTCTAATATAGCTATCAATAGCTATAATAACTATATTAGTTTCCATGCCAACACAGAATAACATTGTTTATTATAAGCGTGCATTGAAGTTATGTTGTCTGCCACTTTAAATATGTGAGCTCTTAAGTTGGGTGGATTCTGAGTGGCTTGTCAAATTTTTATTGTTCATCAGCTGAAAAAAAAAAGAAAATTGTTCTGAAATTTATTCCAATGATATAGTTCTTTTGTGTCATTATCTGTGGCATGGACTTCACTATTCTTATAGAATTCAAACAGTTATTAAAAGTTTACTGTTATTGTCCTTGGTGTGAACGGCCCTTAATGCACTACACAATTCAGATTACTCATTTTAAGTGCTTCTCAGAGTGAGAAGAGGGACAGTGATGCTCACTTTCAAATGACATTCGCCCATTCATCAAGCAGATCCTTGAAGTGGAATTTGGCAGTCATAACAGGGATAATTAATGTGGAGGACAATAATAAAGCATATTTACCAGAGAAAATCAAGCTAATGCAACTCCTCAAGCCTAATACAGAGACAGATATGTCTTAATTATCAGTTAATCAGTTTAATTACGCATAATTATCCTTTTCTAATTATCCTACCATTTTGGTCCGCAGTTATATCATCAACATCCATGCCACAAAAGCCTTGTATTGTCAATTTACAATGAGCCAACACAAGATTGGCTTTCCAGATGACTGTTGGCCAACAATCAGTCATTAAATCATTAACCTGATTAATGTGTACAGGTCGTTATGATTACACAAAGATAAAATCAACTGATCACACAAAACGGAAAATTTTATCATAAGCATATACATGTGTTTATGGGTGACAATTTTTATTTTTTAAATGCAATTGAGAAAGTAAGTAAAAATATGCACTCTTTTTACAAGGAACTTTTTAAAACTTAAATTATAACTTCTTCTGCCTCCTACTGAGTAAACAGTATGCAATATTTAGCAGTTGTTGTGAAGGAGAAAGACACCTCTCTAATGATCTAATTCATTATTCACTGTGTGAGTTACAGATGGCGAGGGTGAGAGATTGCATCTATGTGCTAATGACGGCCTGTCAACGTGATAACGCCTCTCTATACAGCTTCCTTAGGATGTGAATGAGAGACTGCAGATGTTAATATATGCCTATAGAAAAAAATGGCAACATGCACTACACAACAAGACTACGTCAACAGCATGTGAGTCATTGTATATTCAAGTGTTGACATGCTAGATCCCACGTACTTCATGTTTGATTGCCCATTAAGACATCAATCAAGCATTCAAAAGCTTGGAATTTTTCATACGTACTGATGTCATATAACAGTCTGAGACTGCAAAATGACTCATGAACCTACATATGGGGTCAGCATTCTAGAAATTTTGGACCATTGTCTATTCTCAACAGTGTTCAGTGCACATCTCATACAGAAGTCACTTAAAAAAAAAAGCAGCTTTCCGTTGGTCAACAAACTTGTGTAACCAACTTGAACCCGTAGCAAAATCTGCATGGGGATATCTTCTGCCTGCACACAAATCACATGGATTCCTAATAAAATGCCTGGATTTTGGCCGTGAAAATTGGTCTTTACGAATGTTGCTTGTCAGATGGTACAATATGAGCACAGTGAGTAAAAACAATTTTCACATTAGCGGTCGTATTTCAGGCTGTACAATTATATAGTACTTCTTAAAGCTTTTGCAATGATTAACAGTGTTGACACAATCGTGTCATATTCCAACATCATTACTGACAAGCAATACTGAAGTTGACACGAGCAAGACTGTGGATCCAAAAGTATGTATACTGTCTCAAACTTGTAGGAGGAAAAGAATAATATAAAATTAGTTGAAAACTTTATGAGCCCTGGAATTAGTCTAGGACAGGAAAATTGTACTTTAGGCACAAAAGCAAAAAGCTAAAAGCAAAAACGGACTAGAACAGATAAATGTGATATAAAATGTGAATGTTTGCTTTATCATCTTTTTAGCACATCACCTTGACCAATTCACTACAGTTACTTATTTACTAAGCTTTATATATTCCATTGAGTGAGAATATGGCTTTGAAGTAGAGGCTGATTTTTTTTCGTGATTTCCGAGGGTCACGGGAATCCCGCCTGATTGGGAATAAAATCACTATTAATCATGGGATTGGGACGGGACGGGAAAACACTTGGATCCCCAACTTTATACACAAATATGGCCTACCTTTTATATAAATAAACTATAAACTAGGGGTGTGCGATAGGAAGATTTTTGATCGTGGACGATAAAAATTTCTCTATAATCTGCTTTTGAAGAAATGTAGTATTGTGCTACAGCGCACATTCTATCAGCTGCAGCTTGAATAAGCAGAAATCAGTAAGAAATCCATCTATATGTAGATAAAATAACTTGTTATTTTCATCACAAACAAAATTTGCACAGCAGAAAGTAGCAATTATTTTAATGCTGACAATGTTATTAGTTTGGCGTGTGGTAGGAAAAAAAGTTTGCACACAATTCCCTAAGCCACTTTGAAACTGTTATTTTATTTTATTTCATTTATTTATTTATTTTTAATATAGGCTACGTTATGAACATAATATTGAAATACACTGAAATACTTTATCCACGGAGTGAAGGCGGAGCGGTGTTCTGGTATCAGTGTGTGCGGAACGGAGCAGAATTTGTTGTTAAAATACTCCGTCATTTTTGGTCATACAGATAATTAAAGCACACAAGATGCATTTTCTGCCGTCTGAGTCATGTGAACTTGAGCGTGACCCATTAGCATGGATGATTTACATTAAATTTAATGTGTGTGCAATGCACATTGTGCATTATTTAAAATGGCTTTCAGTTAATTAAAAAAAAATATATATATATATACAGTACAGACCAAAAGTTTGGACACACCTTCTCATTCATAGAGTTTTCTTTATTTTCATGACTATGAATATTGTAGATTCACACTGAAGGCATCAAAACTATGAATTAACACATGTGGAATTATATATGGAATTATATACATAACAAAAAAGTGTGAAAAAAATGAAAATATGTAATATTCTAGGTTCTTCAAAGTAGCCACCTTTTGCTTTGATTACTGCTTTGCACACTCTTGGCATTCTCTTGATGAGCTTCAAGAGGTAGTCACCTGAAATGGTCTTCCAACAGTCTTGAAGGAGTTCCCCGAGAGATGCTTAGCACTTGTTGGCCCTTTTGCCTTCTGTCTGCGGTCCAGCTCACCCCTAAACCATCTCGATTGGGTTCAGGTCCGGTGACTGCGGAGGCCAGGTCATCTGGCGCAGCACCCCATCACTCTCCTTCTTGGTCAAATAGCCCTTGATGCCTTCAGTGTGACTCTACAATTTTCATAGTCATGAAAATAAAGAAAATTCTTTTAATGATAAGGTGTGTCCAAACTTTTGGTCTGTACTGTATATATATATATATATATTGTGACGAGTCAGCTGCCTCCTCCCTGATTGTCACCGGCACCCCGTCCTAAATTGCCACCCTTCACCAGGCTCCCGACTGGAGTGGGTGTGTGAGAGGAGGGGCGCTGGACGAGTCAGGGCTGGCGGCGTGTGATTGGGCACACCTGAAGGAAATGGAGCCTCATCACCGCCGCTGTTTAAAAGCCCAACGCGCCTCTCCTCGGGAGACCGGTCTCTTCCCCGTGCATGCACACTGATGTCCTCGTGGGTCCAGGAAGGGTGCGTTGAGGGACTCCCGCGCCACTGGAGATGTGAGCTGCCGGACCCGCGATCCGGATGGGAACCGCACCCGTTTACATCGCCGACGGGCCAGGATGCCGGGCCGTCCATCCCCTACCAGCGCCGCGGCCAACGAGAGTTATGCGGCCGCTAGAGGAAGCCGCCGCCCCTCGCGCCCCAGACCGAAGAGGGTAGCGTGTGCGGCCGCCCCTTACCTGGACCTTTCCTCTATGAACACTGCCCGACCTACACAAACCCCGCAGCACGACGAGGACACCAGATTCCCTGTTTATTTTGGACACTCTTCCCCTTTGGCCACTTTTATCCCCTGTTTTATTTGATTTCTGTTAATAAAAGCCTCTCCAAGGCCTGACGCCACGCCCACTGTGTCTGTCTTGTGCTCCTCCCGTCAGAGTGGTGGAGAATGCGGGCAAGGCGGAGCCTAGACAGCGCAGTTGGGAAACATCTCGTGACGTCATTCCCTGTCGCTTGCTAACGTTCGTGAGAAACCGGACTGGGACGGAGGAAAACCGGGGACAGCCTCCCAGCCACAAAAGGGGTAAGTGACTTCTCTGTAATTGTCATTTTACCCTGTGGTTGGTTGAGGCTGTCACTAAAACCCGGTTTCTCTGTCCCTGTTCCGACGCGCTGCGAGAGGGAGGACTGCCTGGAGAGGAATCCCCGCCCACTTCGACCATTTGGAGCCTGGTTGAGGATGGTAGCACTCCCGTGTGGGCGGCGCCCTGATGACGGGGATGTCGCTTGGGAGGGGGAATGTGACGAGTCAGCTGCCTCCTCCCTGATTGTCACCAGCACCCCGTCCTAAATTGCCGCCCTTCACCAGGCTCCCGACTGGAGTGGGTGTGAGAGAGGAGGGGCGCTGGACGAGTCAGGGCTGGCGGTGCATGATGGGGCACACCAGAAGGAAATGGAGCCTCATCACCGCCGCTGTTTAAAAGCCCAACGCGCCTCTCCTCGGGAGACCGGTCTCTTCCCCATGCATGCACACTGGTGTCCTCGTGGGTCCAGGAAGGGTGCGTTGAGGGACTCCCGCGCCACTGGAGATGTGAGCTGCCGGACCCGCAATCCGGATGGGAACCGCACCCGTTTACACGGCCGACGGGCCAGGATGCCGGGCCGTCCATCCCTTACCAGCGCCGCGGCCAACGAGAGTGATGCGGCCGCTAGAGGAAGCCGACGCCCCTCGTGCCCCGGACCGAAGAGGGGAGCGCGTGCGGCCGCTGGACTCCAGCCCTTACCTGGACCCTTCTTCCATGAACACTGCCTGACCTACACAAACCCCATATATATATATAGACACACACACATTTAATTTTTTTATTTTACTAAAGTTGCTGTGATGCTGTGATCTGAAGCCTACTGTATTTTTAATTTATTTTATTTTTTACTGTAACTGACAGATTCCAGCCAAAAAATATACAACCTGGGAGTGGGCGGGAACGGGATTCATTCTTCCGGGATTTAATGGGATGGGATTTTCCCCCCAGTTTTTTCGCGGGATTGGGATGGGACGGGAAAGATTTGAAAATCCACTTCCCTTGTCACATCTCTACTTTGAAGAGCTTGTGTTCTCATATTTATGATTCCCTAAGTGAAAATACTATAGTACGGTATTAGAATTAAAAAAAATCAAAGAGAATGAAAGCAAATGGGATATAGTCACATAGTGTTTGATAAAACAGTGCCCTCTTCACATATTGAGCATGTTGTGTCATAAAAACAGCTTTAAATCCATGCAACATGTTCAGTCTCATTCTGTACCACAAGCACTTTCAGTCCATGCTGATCTTCAGTGGTCTGTTTCCTTCTAGCTGCTCCTTGGTAAGATGCTCCTCATGTCCGAGAGCACCATGGATCTGTAGTTGCCTTGGTTTGGATTGGTTCCACCTGCAAGTGGGCAAAAGAAGCACAGATTTGATGAGCAGCGCTTGAGAGAGCCGGTTTGTGGAAAAGAGGTAGAACAGGTTTATAACAGCTTTAGAATAGATTTGATATTTGAGTTTGATATTGTTATTCCATTCCTAATTATCCTGCACACAAGAGTGGCTAAAATCACCCTGAAAATTGTGTACTGCTGTATGAAATCATGCAAGATTTTACACATTTTAAATATTGTGCCAAATCTCATTGCCTTCAGTGACGAAAGGCATTTATTAATGAAAGACGTTTACACAGACGCTATGCGAGGAGTGGCCATACTTTCTTGTACTAAATAAACAATGTGCCGCCTAATACACTCTGACATTTAGCTGGGGATAAATAATATAGTTTAGACAATGCCAAATGAATTACATTTTGTTTACGATGAGTCAGCGAATGCAAGTCATAAAGCTATGCCTCAAGTTACAAAAGGACACATTGGTTCATGGTGAATGGATGAAAATGAGAGAAAGGATAATAAACCTTTATGAGTTTGCTGCATTAAATAAAATATGCCTGCAGTGTAAGCAGTTTTGTGATATAACTGCAGACCACAGCAGTTGGTATGGCAATGACAAACAAAACAGATGAACTCACAATGCTTTAAGAGCAAAAAAAAACTAATGACTGTAATAATAATAATTTTGTAATCATAGTCCATTACAAAACAAATGCAAACCACTTTTATCCACTGCTGATGAATGCTAGATAATGCCATACATTTAATACAGAGCATCTTTCAGTAGAACTGAATATAGTCAGATAATAATTGACAATAAGTGAAAAAGTAAACTAAAGAAACTAAGGAAAAATGGATAAAGATCATGAACTGCAATATGCTGCACTGATGACAGAAAGACTTTTCCATTGCAATTTTACATACAGTTAGCGTAGATTACGTATGACCTAGTGTAAGATAAGATCTCGTTAACTGCAGTCTTGGTGAACATGCAGGAATACTCCACTCGAAAATTAATTCAACATCAAACCAGTCCAAACTTGTAAGAATTACTTTTATAGAAGTATGTTCACATTTTGAGGATATGAGGAAGAAAAAAAAACCCGTCTCAGGTTACGAATGTAACCATGGTTCCCTGAGAGGGAACGAGACACTGCGTCCTCTAGGGGTCGCTTTGGGGAACACCTCGTCGTGACCCGTGTCTGAAGCATACTTTGAAAAACGGTGGAATGGCCCGGGAGCAGAGCAATTGGAGGAAGAAATACGCCTGTACCATGGCATCCAGCCCCAGTGGAGCTGGATGAGTCAGAGGAAGCCAAAGGGGATAGTGCAATGCTCTCTCGAGTCGCAAAACGATCCACCCAAGTCTGGCCAACCTCTCCAACTCTGCTTCATCACCTTGGTGCGAAGGCGCCATTCCCCGAGCCTCAGCCCCTGCCTCAACAGGATGTCTGTTCTCACAGTGCATCTCAAAAACAGTATGTAGTACTGGAGCGCTCTGGTGAAAACAAACGAGAATTCAGTCTCATATGAGAGGAGGACTCCGTGCTCAGAGTAGCACGCTCATAGGCGACCCTTTTTCTTTTGGAAAAGGGGAACGCTGCTAAACTACCACGAGAATTGCCCAAACAGCCCCTCATGTTGAGGGAAGCGATGCTTGAGGTGTATAACAAATACACACAGGCTGAATGAAGCCCAGGGAACCCAGGGCTAATCATCTTAAGAAAGGGAACGAAGCGGAGAGCGTAACCCCTACCGTACAGGATTTCAGAAAGTGCGCAGAGTCTTGCGTGCACCCTTACCACTTACGTGGATTTCAGAAAGTGTGCAGAGTCTTGCGTGCACACTTACCAACGTCGATTTCAGACAGTGCGCAAAGTGTTCACATGCACACTGACCACCATGTGGTCTTGAGAAAGTACACAGGCTTAGCGTGTGTACTGAAAGGTTCCTAGGCATCGCAGAGGCGCTGGATCGCACGGGAGAGGCCAGCTCCAATTTTCCAAACCTCAAGCGCGGGGAGCATCACCTGAGGCAGTACATACAGAAAGACTTCCGTAACTACCACCTCCACCTTCCCATTGGACATCCATGAAATTCCCTGCAGTGCTGCAAGGAAACTCACAGAGTTTGTTAATAGACATATAATCACCAGCAATATAACACCCATAAGCAGATAAAGAAAGGGTTACATACTCACCCACCCTCCTGTATCGGAGTCCCGCTTACGGGGCGCCCCCTTTTGGTCCGGACCATCAGTAAGGTGGTTACTATGAATATAGCACCAACCAAAAACATCATAGGTCCAGCATAGGAGACTGTTATGTGAGAAATTTTCCACCTAACCTCGATCAGGTGGAGAGCTGGTGGTTACAGGGGAATTAGGCAGGGGAGGATAAAAGCAGAAGTTAAAAACATCCAAAGGAAGTGAGTAAGTAAGTAAGTAAGTAAAATTCATTTATATAGCGCTTTTCACATATAAAAATCACAAAGTCATTCACATTAAGGTGTAATACAATAACAATATAAAAAACAAACAGGAAACACAACAAACAACCATAAAAACCCCTCAACTAACCAAAAGCCTGCTTGAAGAGAAGAGTCTTCAGTTGTTTTTTAAAAGAATCAACAGAGTTTGCACAACGCAAAGAAAGAGGCAAAGCATTCCACAGCCTAGGAGCGACTGCCTGGAATGACTGGTCCCCTCTAGGACATCGCGCAAGTAACTACTTAGGTATCGCTCCGATCCAGACAACAACGCTACCTGTCTGAATCACATCCCTCAGGTCCTGCTTACCTCTTCGTGACCCACGATTCCTCCTGCCCTTGGGCGGGGGAGGAGCGCGAGCCACGACACTAGCCTTCTGTGCCCGTCTTTGATCCTCAGATCGAGATGGGCCAGGACCCCTTTGTTGTTCGGGCTCAGACCTGGACCTTCCTGGAATGAAGGATTTAAAGGCAGCTGAGCGAGCCCTTGCCTCCCTGAACATTTCGACCACCATCTCGACGGAGGTACCGAAAGGTTCACCCACAGATGTCTCTCCGTTACCACCATGGCCACCTTAGACCTACCCATGGCGGAGGCGGCTTGCTTGGTAGCACGGAGAGAGGGGTCTGTGGTGCGGCGCAGCTCGGCTACCTGGTCAGCTGAAAGGCCCTCGCCTGTATCCAGGTCCTTCAGCAGGTCAGCCTGGTAAGCCTGAAGCACTGCCATCGTGTGCAACGAAGCCACAGCCTGACCTGCTGCTGCGTATGTTTTACCATTTAAGCGGGAAGTATCCTGGAGGGGCTTAGATGGCAAAGAGGGAGATTTAAGAGAGGATGTTTCCCCCACAGAGAGATAGCTAGCCAGCGTCTCTTCTACAAGGGGCATCCTCTCATAGCCGTTTTCGTGCATGCCCTCGATATTAGCATAACTTGTATGCTGAAACCGATGGATGCGAGAGGAAAATGGCCTCTTCCATTCCTTTTCGACTTCTGCATGTAAGTCAGGCAAGAATGGAAGGCTCACCTGGGCTGGAGGGCTATGGTCAGACAAATAACGCTCATCGAGGCGACCTCGCGGCGTCACTTTTCTGGCACGCTTCCATGGCAAGTCTAATTTTGCCGTGGCGCGATCCACAACCTCTAACAGCTCCCCATATGCAGGGAAGGAGGATTGAGAAGGCTCAGCCTCAGCTTCTTCGCCACTCTCAAATATCTCCTGCTCTTTCTGGGTAGAACCCAGCAGAGCACTAACTTCAGTATCAGAATGGGTTAATGACAACGCATCTTCCTCCTGAAGTTCAATCTCGTCTGCCGCCGAAGAGTGTGAAAGGAAAAGTCCCCCTCTACACTCCTCAGCGAGATCCACCTGTGATCCCCACGAGCTCATTCTCCTCCGTGCCTCGGCAACGGCGGGTCCTGAGCCGCGGGAACCAGATGGCTGTCCCTCTTTCTTCCAAAAAGAGAGACAAACGAGAGCAGAGCTTTTTCACAGAAAAACGCTTGCAGTGCACGCAGATTGCCCCCTCAAGGACATCGCGCGCGTGCTCTTCGCCCAAACAAGAGACGCAAAGACTGTGTGTGTCATCAGGTGTCAAATAACGCTGACATGGATGCACACACTGTTTAAACGCCTTGCTAGTGGATGCCATGATAACAATGATAGATCGCTCTTACCGTTTTGGTCGTTTCTCAGATGCACGCTTCAAACAAAACAGTCAATGAAGACGAAGAAGATAAGTGACGGGTCCTACGGGCGCGTATTTATAGTCACACCGGTAGTGACGTCAGAGGCTGTCGCTGGCCAACACGTTAGCGTTTTTCAAAGTATGCCTCAGACACGGGTCACGACGAGGTGTTCCACAAAGCGACCCCTAGAGGACGCAGTTCGTAGTTCCCTTGACAGGGAACATAAACGATTCCATATTCCAACTTGGCACGTCACAATTGCTGACAGTACATTAATACCAGAGGTGTTTAGTTTCACTGTTGTCAAACATGATGTGATAAAATATAAATATGCAATTTTGGGCTTTTGTTGCATGTCAAAAAGCAGCTTGGAGATTCTGCTTAATTTATAATTTTGTATTGTGTAGAAGAAGAAATGTAGAAGAAAGTGAATGATGACAATCTTTTGGAGGGTTTCTTCACACAATTAATGACAGCTGTGGAGTAGCAAAACAATAATATAAAACCACAGAGCCACTAGGAAGAACGAATGTGAAAAGTCCAGATGTTTCCATAAAGCTGAAAAAATCTTATGCCTTCAAATTCATTTAAAACTTGGCATGTCACTTGTTAGAAGAAGCAGTCGAGCAGCTTCTAAGTGTCTTGTTTCTTTTCTCATTAGATTAGATTAGATTTTAGCACAGTTGTTGCTGCTAGGAAACATTGTTTTGCTTACTGTGTTTACTGTGGTAAATGTATGCTGAAGTCGCATTTTTTCTCGCGTGTATCACATGACTTTTCAGTTTCAGTTTGCTAAGCATAAAGACGTGGCCTGCTGAATTCAATAATGAGGTATCAGACGAGAGTATAATTGTCTAGTACACTGCAGCAGCAGTTGTGGCAGGCCTTGTGTGAAGACAGACAAGTGTAAAAACAGACGAGTGCTACAACAACTCGGTCCACATTGCTAAAACAACCTGGTCTTGCATTTGGCCGTATACAACATTAGGAAGATTAGGCTCTTCCTATCAGAGCAGGCCACGTAACTCCTTATCCAAGCTCTTGTTCTCTCCAGACTGGACTATTGTAATGCTCTCTTGGTGGGCCTACCAAGCCTCTGCAACTGATATAGAAAGCAGAAGCGAGTGGTCTTCAATGAGCCAAAGAAAGCCCACGTCACACCTCAGTTTGCACTGGCTGCCAATAGTCGCTCACATCAAATTCAAGTTATTGATGTTTGCCTACAAGAAAACCACTGGTTTTTCACCAATATACAGAAACTTGCATTCTGCAAGTGAATGATGCCTCATAGGGCCATCCCAAAGAGGCACAAAATCACTCTCACGGACCTTTTCCTGGACTGTTACCACATGGTGGAATGACAATCTCAATTTGAGTCATAAAACCTCTATAGACATCTTTTTTTGTCAGCTCTGAACAATTAATACTAGCATGTACCTATTTTCTAATTTATATATATATATATATATATATATATATATATATATATATATATATATATATAATCCTGCAAACAAACAATGACTTTAGTTGAGTTTTATTTCTGCAATGTTAAATCATCTAAAATGGATTCATTGTACATTTACTCTGTATTCAGCTTTAGAGAGACATTCTGAGGAATTGTTACAAGTAATTTCCATCCAGATCTTTAATTTAGATGAAACATAGATAAGTTTTGCAATTCTGTTAATGTACAAATCCTCAGAAACCTTTCAGAAATTGTCTGAAACCTTTTCTCTATTGAACAGGGTACACTGTGAACACCGATGCACACGCAAAAACAAAAAAGTTTTAAACTTTTAAGACTGAAACTAGGGCAAGAATGTGCTAAATCTGATTTACTGCAGACACGCTTGCACACTGTAAACCTCAGCGCTACCTTAAAACATCACTGCCTCAGGATTTTCTCACCTTAAAGGACTAGTTTAAATTTTGTCATTATTTACTCACACTCATGTCTTTCGAAACAGACTTTCTTTCCTCTGAGGAAAAATTTTCAGAGTTCATATAATGCAGTTTTCTTCTTTTTTGGAGCTTGACTGTCCCAAATCCCTATCCACTTTCATTAAATGAAAACAGGTAGGGGAAAGGAGCGAGAGCAAGAATAGTTTTGAGAAAATGCAACGTTTGCACCATACATTTTTTAAATCAATCGATATGAGATGCTGGAAAAATAATAAATAAATAAATGAGTCCTTCTGAATTCTATCATGATGCCCTCAAGGTCTGATGAAGTCATTTACGTGATAGAATCATTAATAACCACAAAACCAATCATTGCATCATTTAATAAAATGCTTAATCAGCATTTTTGTTATTTTCCAGTAAAAATATCTAAATAAATTTTTTAGATGTAAAACTGCAAGATACGAAAATTATTGTTTTTGTAAAATAAATTAATACTTTTATTTAGCAAAGAGAATTAAATTTATTAAAAGTGACAAAGACATTATTTTTGTTACAAAAGATTTCTATTTCAAATAAATACTGTTTTTTTGAGCTTTCTATCTATCAAAAAATCATGAACATAAAATCGTATCACTGTTTTTTACTATAAATCTAACAAAACAGTGTGGCTTATGCTAGTATTTTCACTGGAAAACAAGACAAAAATTTATAAAACATGATTTTGTATGAATGACAGCAAAAAAAAAAAAAAATGTTCCTGGAGTTCATACACAAAAAATAAATCAAGTCGCTCTAATAAAAATATGCAGAAATCCCTTTTATCTACAGGCTTAAGGTATCTTTGTTTTGTTTCTGTGGTGGTGAACTGAGCTGTGGTCATATAATCCTCCCTTAGAAGCTGTTCAATTATTCTGTGGTATCATCGATGGCGTTCCAGTTTTGCCAAGCGTACATGCCTTCTGTACATTCAGACCACTCCAGCAGGCAATTTATAACAGCATCTGTGTCTCTCCTCCTGCTTTGTCTAGAATTAGAATCATTGTTCCTGAGTGCCCAGACACGGACGCCTCTATGAAGGAGGTGACACTCAATTTAAAAAGAAAATCTTCTTTCCTTCAGTTTATGTCCATTCAAAACTAGTTATAAGTTTCAGAACTTCAGGTATCTGTGTAGCAACTACAGAATTTTTTTTTCTTAGTTCTAAAAAACCTTCTATATATATATAATTATCATATTTTGCCACATATTAACTGAGACACTATAGAATTTTTTTTATTGTTTCAATAACAATTCATCCAAATAAATTATTTCAGGATTTTTTAATAAATAGAAATAGCAGATATTTGAAATGTAATTTTTTTGTAACATTATAAATGGCTTTACTGTCACTTTTGACCAATTTAAGTTAATGCAAGAACACACTGTACTGTAAACCTTAACATGGTACTCTAACCTAATGACCCAATATAATGAAAAAAACAAACAAACAAGTACCACACTGTTTCTCTGTGTTTTAGTGTAACAGTTTGATTTGTAATGTAAGAACAAAAAGGTGGACAAACATTTTACTGATGCTAGTGAATTCTGAAACCTTGTTTCTGCTTTCCCTTCACATCACACTATAGTAAAAATACGCAATAAACTACATTTTTGTATAAAGCAATGCTTTTCTTCCCCAAAACATCTTCCATTCTAACAACAGCAGTGAATTTACAGGCACACAGAGAAATACTTTTTTTTGTCATGTCCAGGCCTATTGAGAGTGTTCAAAGGATAAAATATAAAATATAAATAAACTAAACCCAGAAAACACAGTTATTCTTTAATATGCTTGCCCTTGACTGCAGGAAAAAGGTTATATTTGACTAAATCTGACAGAAGAATCGAGGCAGTGATTTGACACCAAGCATATAAACCCTGGAGAGAGTGCAGCTTTGAGTAATCACTGCATTTGTCTGTGAAGATTGTCAGTCATTCAGGTCAAAGCAGAATGTCCTTGCAACTTTATATTTCTACCCTGGTAGTGTCAAACTCATTCAACCAGAATAATGATTCACAACATCAGTGATGTGACTCCCACAGTAAAACATCCACACAATCTAATAAAGCACAGTGTAAATGGAAGAGAGGTGAAATGCTTTAATTTTTTAAAAGTATTATTATCATTAATATGCCCCTAAGTAAATTCAGAAAAGTTAGTGCCATTGTTTGTCCTTTTTGACAATGCTTTCTTTAAATGGAAACTTTAAAGCTTCTTTCTGATGACAGCTAATTGATAAATAACTCTAAATAAATTATAAATTTGGGAAGACTGGGACACTAAAAATATCAGAATGCCAAACTGCTTTGCAAAATGCATACAGGTTGGCAAGTCTGCTTGGTTATTACAAATGGAGAAGATTGAAGTGGTGTGATTAAAATGAAGTACTTAAAATACAGCACCTGAGAGGGAGTGAAGCCAGACATCTTGAAGGCAGAAAAAAACAGAGGAACCTCAGCCTTGAGCAACATCTCGACGTAATGAGCGGTGCAGGAGTAGATTGGATGAATGCCTTACTGAGCGATCTCTATAGGGAGATGTACCTAAAGCACACACACACAAAAAATCCTTTAAAAGTGTGAAGATGCACTACGCATGGTGCAGTGTAAATGATGCTAAGCTGCATTAGTTATAGTGTGTTGTGGCTGAAAATGAAGTGCAAATGAGATTTGAGAACTCTGCAAAGGGCAAGATCTTCAGTAAATGATTTTATTTTAGTCTGTTCTTTACACAAAGCTATGATATGACTTCAGAAGATTTGTACATAAACACAAAACCATTTTTTTTTTAGTAAAAAAAGCAAAATATCCCCTTTTGTGTTCTTCAGGAAAATGGTATGTGGATGAGTAAATAATGATAGAACTGTTGCTCTAAGGGTGCTGGCCACCACAGAAAACAACAGAACACCACAAATGCAAATGACATGACCAAAATTGTATTAGCTGCCTCTGCAACCTCCTGTTTAGAGGGGCATGTGACATGAGGACTGCAACTTCTCTTTTTTTCTGATTGTCATCATTATCTCTTAGCTCAATGATTTACATGCATGGCCACTCTGACAGCACAGAAATATGGAACTGTAATCAGACAAACCCGTGTGCGTGGAGCTTTATCATATCCCGCACATATTTTTACAGCTGAAACTCTATTAACTGAGCTCTGTTTACTATCCGCTGTTCCAAGAAAGTGAGAGAGATTGCTCCAAATTTTATGGGGACCACAGTAATGACTTTTGCCCCAGTAATATGATGATATCCAGCATTTCCTAGCAGTATTAACTTTTCCTATGCAAATGGAGATTAGAACGATAATACAGGTCGAAACGCTGAGGTCTGTTTAAGGCAAATGGATATGAAAGCTACACAAGCATATACATAATATAAATTCAGAACATTACTAAACATGAGAGAGATGCAGCTGTTATTAGTAGTACAAAATTGCAACATGGGCTAAGCTTGAGACATTTAAAGGAATAGTTCACCCTAAAATATATATTTTATATATATATAACAAAACATTGCTAAATAAAGGTTTAAAGACATTATTAAAATGTTATCTAACATCAACTTACGTACATTTACATAATTATAACTTTCTCAAGGAAATATTTCTTAACTAATAAGAACAAATTTCACAACCAAATTAAATTCAGTTTTATCACGCATGTACAGTCTCTCCCTGGGAAACAGCACAGAATGAAGGTTAATAGAGAGTTACATTGTGCTGAGCACTAGAATGCATTTGCTGATTACAGTCATTGTGGACTGCCTTAAGACAAAATATATCTAAATGGGTTCATATTGAGTTTAACTAGGGTGCTGACATACCGCAGAATGCCATTGGCTTTCAGTGAAGCTGAAATAATTTCTGAATATACACATTGCAAAAATCATTTGCCTAATCAGTATTTTTGTTCCGTCTTCCAGTTCAAATATATAAACAAAATACATGTATTTATTAATAATTATTAATAATGACATTTTTATGTTTTACTCTCATGATAATAATAATACTAATATATAATACATTTCTGCATCTTTTAAGACCAACAAATTAAGAACCAATCCTTAGAGAACACAATATGCCAATATGTTCTTTAAATGTAAATGTCTAGGAAGCAGAAAATGAGATCAAAATCCTAAAATACAACTTCCACCAGATCTTCATTTAATTTTCAAATTAATTTTTAATACTTTTTAATTCACACACAAAACAGTTTGACGGGAATATGGAAATAACATTTACTGTATATTTTGTTCAGACTGTAAAAATCACTGTTCTTCCGCAAAATTTCTGCCTTGTTTCCCAATGCAAACGTCAAAAGATTTATAAATTAAGACACATTCATTTCAGAACAAATCAACATTAGATAATAAGTCTTATTTCTCAGAAATTGTTCAAAATAAAGTGATAAAGTATCAAGTAAAATAAAAATAAATGTATCATTAAACTAAGAACACATACTGTATCTTCCAATGGGCTAGTGAATAATTTAAAAAGAAACCAATTTCCTACCCATCTGACAAATGATTCTTCTTGTTTTAAGCACAAACACACTTCATTTTGACACTTCATCCACATGACTGTGAATGAAAGACTTTCTGCTTCGATGTATGACCCTTTTAAGGCCTTCATTTTTGGAGAGGAGTATTAAGAATTTAAGACTTTGTATACAGTATATATTTTAGTATGTATGTATTTATTTTTATTTTTTACGTATACATTAGTGTCTTAACAAAGCACTTAAATGCTGATTCACAAACCCTAAGCTACAGTACCTTATTACCTGAGGGATATCCCCACACCTAACTGCTCCACAGACAACAGGCTTCGAGTCTTTACACTGTGGTCCACCACCTAAACAAAAAAGGAAAGAAAATAAATTACTTCCCATTTGCACCTCCTCTTCAAATACCCATTGATTTTGCGTAAATGGAGCACAGAGTAGCAAAAGAGCACTGCAAAATGTGCTGTTAAATAATACATTTTCACCCACAAATCAACATTAGCTGCGTAATCTACATTCATCATGCTTAAGAATGGCCTTAATTGAGTGAATGCCCTTGGTGAGATGGAAATGGGCCCACTGATATAATTATGGGGCCATTTCTCCATCCTCATTAATATAACAACAATGTCAGGATTCTAATGATGACATAATGCAGATAGATGTGCACCTTGTGAAGTGACTGGTCTTGACTGGCTGACAAATGAACCAATTGGAAAGAAGGGTTTAGGCGGAATGAGAAATCATACTTCCTGCTGCTCACATCAGTCAGGAATTATAAGATGAAGTGTGACAACCCACACCACTCCACCGCTAAATAAGAGGGGATGATACAGATCCAGAGGCAGGCGAAGGGAGGACATGAATGCTAAAGTAACATGACACCATAATACTTGCCATGTCAGGCATCCATACATACATCCTATTTGGGAAGTTTGGAAACATTCTGAAGTCTGATTAATTTATTTTATATTTACTTATATCTACTTTCTATAGTAAAATCAATATTTAATCCATAATAATCAAAAAGTATTAAAAAAGTACTAAAGCATAAAGATGCTAGAAACATTTTCACTCGTAGTCTCCGACTTCATAAATTAAAGAAGATGCTAGTCATTAAATTAAAAGTTCATGAGCATGCCAGAACCCAAACCACTAATAATCTCCAGAGCTAACTGACCCCTGACCCTCACCAAACTTAAAAATGAGTTATCAATGGTTTTTCAAAGTATGAAAACTTTAACTCTCGGACATTAAAAATAATATTTTATGTTTTGAAAGATGTTTAATTGATTTAAATGAATTCATTTGAAAATACAAAGCAAAATAATAATACGTTTCAACAATAATATGTTGAGAGGAGTGTGAATTTTGCATTACTCAAGCTCAAGCCAGCAGATATTCCTTGCAGCTGGGATTTAAACAAAAGTGCATGACCAGTATTATTTCTGAAAACCATATATGTTTAATGAAAATGAAAACCCCACAGAGTCAACGATTCGCCCATTTTCTAAACAATTCTGTTTGCATGAATAGAAAGCTGACAAATCCCGTCCAGATGGATTTTTACAAGAAGCATACCATTGCAAACTAACAGCATGTCCTAGGTGGGATGCAGAAAGTTTCAAGCAGAAATGTTTCTATCACAATAACATCCAATCAGAAAATATGTCGTGTTTAATGTACAGTTATGAGAAGCAGGATTACGATACACAAAAGTATATTCATATATACCCTTGTGGTATTGTGTGTGGTTTTTTTTTTATTCCAAATTAGCCTTCAGAAGTGAATTATATCTCTGTTACCTGTTTGCAAGTTGGTCACATGAATAATAATAATTAAAAAAAATCCTTTCATTAAAGTGCTGTTGTCTTGCCTTTGTTTTCTGCCTGTGGAAAGAAGCATTCAGTGGATGAAGATGAGAGATACAGCACAACCCTCTTCAACAGATCAGCAAAGTACTGTGAGAGAAAAGAAACCTGAACCATCAAGGCAATTTCCTTTGAATCTAACCTCAAATCTCCAGCAAATGATAGAGAAATCAAAGAATGTCTTGAGCTACACTATATTGAGTTTAAAAACAGATCTTCCCTGACTCTAGCATGAATTTTGTTGTTTGTTGAAATACAACAATACTTAAAACTCACAATGCACAATGAGAAAATACGCTGAGTGACTGTTACATGAAAATTGCTTTACAATAAGCCAGAAAAGCCTAACAGTGTTATATAAGAACTAGTGACATCTAAGAACACTGTAAATAAATGCAAATAACTTTGGTTTAAAAACCAAGCGTGCACTTCACATTGTAAAAAATCTATTCTGTATGTATAGAAACTGGTCTTGGAGAATTAGAGATCCTGAATACATAAATGTACAAGTTTTATTTTCCAAAATAAAGTACATTTAATGCAAGAGAGCTCTCTTATGTATTTAAAAGGGTCATATCATACTTTTAACATTTTTATTTGTTTTCCCTCCAGCCCACTTTTGATTTGCCAAAGCAGTCATAAATTATTTTATTTTTTTATCACTATTTTCCACTCTCTCTGGCCCTTAAATTAAACAGGCTGTTTTGTGCTGTTGTGGCTTTAGGTCTTCTATGTAAATGCACTCTTTGCATGTGAAATGAGTAACACAACAATGACTCAAAATAGTTTGTGCTGCCCAGTCCTTCACCAACAACCTCTTAGCAAAGTCTGCATTACATTTTGACAGAATCACTAAACAATTTGCACTGCAATTTGCTGCTGAAAACAACAGGATTGTAGTAGGATAGTATTGCTGCTGAAAAGAACTGGATATTTAGTTCTTCTGGTGTTTAGAAGAAGGGCCTGTGCCTGAGACCCTCTTAATAGTTATCCTACTTCATCCTTATTACCTCACAGACAGTGGCCGGGCAAAGATATTGTTTTAAACAGAAATTTAATTTTTCATTTTGACCCCTTTAAATGCAGTAAATGTGAATTTGAATGTGGGTGAGCTGAATGTGGGTCATACCATATCCAGTGAGAGTGTTTGTAGCCATGAACTGTCTTCTGCAGTCATCCATCCTGCTAGCATCTCTCTCAGTTTCTTTAGACGAGGCCAAGAAAGTACTGATCTCTGACTCTGAGAAGAAATGTGTTCATTTTTTAACAGTCAGAACGATTGTCTTTTGGCAAATACATTCTATAAATTTAGCCAATATTCATCATGCTCATTCATTTTGGGCCATTTTACACATTTTGGATCAATTCTTTTTTATTTTTATTTTTATCATCTTTTGGTAGACAATATAAAAAAGACAGTAAAATAGCAAAATGTAAAATATCATGTTGTCAATTTTAACCATGTTTTCAAATATAAAAAAGCATAAACATTTATTTAAAATGCATCAAAAAATAAAAGATGTATCAACAAAATACAACATGCCAGTCATTGTTTAAACATGAGCTAAAATGATAGTGCATAATGAATAAAATAAAGTATTTTTTTACTCAAACAGTTTTCATCAGAAATATCATTTATGAACAGTATGCATCAAATGCATCTACTGATTGCATGCCCTTTGCAAAGTCTATGACAGTTTATGGCACTCTGTGACTCTGACTCTGTAACTACTAATTGTATAACTACTTGGCCTTCAAAATGACAATATAATCAGTCAAGCCTATAATTTAAAGAAAGACCAAAATAAACACCACTGAGACACTGAATAGGCCTTCATGCACATACTGACACTTGTTCCTAAAGGAAAAGTGTTTACTAGGCAGTAATAACCTCTAGTCTCTATTTATTGAGCTGGAAACAGCTGCCACATTTAAATAAAGATGTACTGCTTGTGACAGTAAAAAAGAGAAATTAGTCTGTCATAAAGAGAGAAAGTGTCCTTGAAGTTACTATAGAGTGAACCATGTAAAACACTGGATTAAAGGGGTCATATGATGCGATTTCAATTTTCCCTTTCACTTTGGAGTGTTACAAGCTATTGATGCATAAAGAAGATCTGTAAAGTTGCAAAGACTAAGGTCTCAAATACAAAGAGATATTCTTTATAAATGTTAAGAGTCAACCATCCCCTCCTAAAATGCTTAATTCTAACACGCCCCCACATGTTTATGTCACGATGTGGGAAGATTTGCATAACGCTGCCCAAATGTTCATGCAAAGAAAGAAGGCATAACTTTTATTCTTGCTGTTGTCGCCGGGGCCATGTTGTGGAGTCTCATTGTGTGAATGAAAATGAATAAAAAGACAGTATAAGTCATTATAATCAGTAATTATGTCCCCACGGGATGCGTCTCCAGTACGCACCAATGCATAAATTACTTGAGTTATTGGGTTCATAAACGTGCCTGACTCTCCCTCTGATGCAAAATAAACCAATATCCTGAGTTATTCTGTTACTCCAAACAGTACTGAACTGCTAAAAGAGAACAGATGATGGGATGTGCACGAGCAGAGCAGCTGGACTGAGTCTCGTCCTGATGCGAGACGGCATCACAGTGTTAAGGGGTATAACATATCCGTCACATGGTATTCAACCAATCTCAAAGCACTGTCCCCTTTCACTGGGCTAAAACACAACTTTCACTAATGCATCTACTGCCTTGTTTACAAATCTCTTCATATTACAACAGAGGCTTTATCTTCAAAGCTCTTTTTAGAAGCATAATATTTGTTTTTCGCAACACTTCCTCACATGATTCCTTATACATCTGAAATACAATCCACATAAGCAACTGCCAAATCAGCTGTAAACCCCACCATGGAGATTATGTTGATATATAAATGCTGATATTTGAGACCCCATTTCTGTTTATTAAACAAATGCAAAACATGCTAAAATATATTCACTGGGGCAATGACAATGTCAGCAAAATTGTACAAAAGCATCCTGTATTCAATAACAGACTAAATCAAACTTCACACACCTCTTCCTAACAGAATAAACTGATTTACACTGTAAAAAAAAAAAAAAAATGGAAAAAAGTGTGCTGCCTAAAACCAAGTTACATCCAGTGCCACTTCACTTTCATGGTACTGTATCTACAACATGAACAACTCAACACAGTTTATTATACTACACACAACTAATAAGCAATTAAAAAGGATATGTTCTCACTTTCTGCAGGGCTCTGGGAGGAAGTCTTCTCTCAGATGGACCACCAACTGAACCGATTCGAACTAGAATATGGTTTCTTTCCACAGACAGTCCATCAATGATGAATTCACTGAGGATGATGAAGCAAGTATAAACAAACAATATACAGAATCAATATATACTGTGTATCTAGCTCAAATTGCATTCAGCCTGTCTAAGCCTACAGTTTTTTTTTTATCTATTACTTTTAGAAAGTGACCGTTTGTTGACTCTGAATTAGTGTGTTGTGCTGAACTATATTCAAGGGAATAGGGGAAAATGAGAGATGGTCACTCACCCTTCACCCGAGGGCAGCTCTGTGACATTGTCCCGCTGACCCTGCAGCAGTAACTCAGAGAGGTTATACTGAGACTCCAGCAGAAGAAAAGAATCCAGGTTACAGCACAGCATGCTCAAGAGCCTGGATGAGCACAGATGGAATAAAGAAGTGTGGAAAACAAATAACAAACAACACTACTTCAATTTTCAGGGGTTAAAGCAAAAAAAAAAAAAAAAAAATCCTGAGCCTTTTTTCCAGGGGCGAGGCGGGGGTCCTTTCTTTAACATTTGAAAGAATACTTTGGCAAAGTTATTGCTTTCCTTATTCAAACTGATGAAAATTATGAGCTACATCACTGCTTATCAGCACTAGGGGTGTGACAATACAGAGAGATGAGACAAAATACAGATACTTAGTTTACCAAAACAAGAAAATATTTTAATCCTAATTTTACGAACTTTTCAATTACAAAATATTTGTCTTTTAATTACAAAAAGTAAAACAATGCAGTTGTATTTTGAAATATTTTAACTAATCAAGGGCTGTAACTAATGATTATTTTGGTAATCAAATAATCTGCTGATTATTTTGAAATTTTAGTAATCTTATATTTTGTAGTAACACAAATAGACTTAAATGAAAGCCAGTCTTTATGACTATACATAAACTAAAGATGAGGCAATAGTAATTGTCTCAAATAAAACATTAAAATCAAGTTATTACATGGATTTATTGAACAACACTTAAAAAACATAATGTAATCTTCATATACATATTATGAAATTGTGATGTACAATAAATGGCATATTTAGAAACAGGTTGATGAATTCTCCTGTGTTGGCAAAGGTTTATAAATGATTTATGTTACAAATCTAGTGAGATAATGCACACTGTTTGCCCAGACTAATTCAAAGCACGTATAGAGAAAAAATTTCAAACAGCCAGCAGTAGTTCTTTGTAAAATATTGGTGAATATTAAATTTTAACTCCATGACACATTACCAGGGAAATTAGCGTGGAAGCCGTGAGAGTAATAAATTGTGAAATCCAGCAGAGGACCGATAAAATGAGGATATTCTGTATGATTGGAGAACAGTGACACATATCAATTCTGGAGGAGCCTGAGGGACTGAGTTGCTAGAATGGTGAAGTGACATAGATTTTTTCTCTCTAATGGTTTCTAATGATGTGATTCAATGCAGCTGAGCAAAGCTCATTGTAGAGGATTTTCAATGCAGCCAATAAATGGCACTGTACTGTGACGGAGATTGAATCAGTGCAGCATCAGCGCTTTGTCTGAAGCTAAAAACTACAACAGTTTTCAATCTACATTCTCTTACCACAGACTCCATCCAATGTGAAGGCAAAAGACAACTAGCTGTGTCCCTATTTGCATAATATGCTACAGTAAATGTCCAAAAGTACGTACTTCGGAAAGTAAATACTGAGCATGCAGTAAGTAGCCTATTTAAAGGATTAGTTCACCCAATAATCAAAATTATGTCATTAATAACTCACCCTTATGTCGTTCCAAACCCGTGAGACCTCCGTTTATCTTCGGAACACAGTTTAAGATATTTTAGATTTAGTCTGAGAGCTCTCAGTCCCTCCATTGAAACTGTGTGTACGGTATACTGACCATGTCCAGAAAGGTTAGAAAAACATCATCAAAGTAGTCCATGTGACATCAGAGGGTCAGTTAGAATTTTTTGAAGCATCAAAAATACATTTTGGTCCAAAAATAACAAAAACTACGACTTTATTCAGCATTGTCTTCTCTTTCGTGTCTGTTGTGAGAGAGTTCAAAATTCGGCAGTGTAGTGATATCTGGTACGCGAACGAATCATTTGATGTAACCGGATCTTCTTGAATCAGTTCACCAAATCGAACTGAATCGTTAAAACGGTTCACGTCTCCAATACGTATTAATCCACAAATGACTTACGCTGTTAATTTTTTTAATGTGGCTGACACTCCCTCTGAGTAAAAACAAACGAATATCCCGGAGTAATTCATGTACCGTATTTTCCGGACTATAAGTCACACTTTTTTTCATAGTTTGGCTGGTCCTGCGACTTCAGGTGCAACTTATTTATCAAAATTAATTTGACATGAGCCAAGAGAAATGAACTAAGACAAATGAACCCAAAGAAAACATTACCGTCTCCAGCCACGAGAGGGCGCTCTATGCTGCTCAGTGCTCCTGTAGTCTACACCGAAAATATAGAGTGCCCTCTCACGGCTGTAGACGGTAATGTTTTCTCTTGGTTCTTGGTTCTAAATAAATGCGACTTATAGTCCAGTGCGACTTATATATGTTTTTTCCTCATCATGACGTATTTTTGGACTGATGCGACTTATACTCGGGTGCGACTTATAGTCCGAAAAATACGGTACTCAAAGAGTACACTGACTGAACTGCTGTGAAGAGAGAACTGAAGATTAACACCTAGCCGAGCCAGATAACGAACAAAAGATTGACTCGTTATCAAAAAAATTATGACATAATTTTGATTATTGGGTGAACTAACCCTTTAAGTGTTTCCACACTGTATTGCTGAGACTGGTTGTAACTGTTGATAGCCTGTAATAAATTATTTTATTAATTCATATTAGTAAACATCAATCATTATCAATATTAAAATTCTATCTCAGCTTAAAAATGCAGAGTCAACTCGGGATGTGTCTTCATAAAAAATATATATATAAAAAATAAATGCTAGCTGTTAAGTCAGCAGCCCAAGCTTCTGGACTCAGTCTATTGTCTGCTAATGGACAGAGACTGTGATCAAGGACGGGTGAATTATCCAAAGCATAATAACTGTCAGATGTTAGCATAGTGATAATCCTAACAGCACTTGGCTCTTCAAAGTCTAGGCAGAGCTAGATGTATTTATGGTGGTCTGATGAAAGATTCTGTGATACAACACAAAGGGCAAGAGAAAAGGATATGGAAGTAAAATAATGACTTTTTTTCTTTGAAACAAAAAAGCATGCTGAATAGCACTATCTGAAAAAATAATGCATTGAATTAACAGTTCTTGCATTTTAATGCCTTGTATTTCCAGGGCTTGCATTGTTAGGTCCTGAAATGTAGTATAGTTGTTCGTTTAAGCTGTGAATATTTCAATTAAAAATATTTCACACACTTTTTCATAATAAAAAAATCAATAATTCATATTCACGTTCCAGAATTCACTTCCAAAATATTAAATCGGTTAAAAAATACGATGTATAATATTCAACAGGCAAATTTCGGTCCATTTTATTTCACTTTCCAAATTCGCTTCCACAAATTCAGTGGTTAAAATTCGGCAGATAATTCGCCCTTTCACATCCGGGAGCTGCAGGAATAGCAGTAGAGCACAGAGGCATGATCTCTATCTACTGTCAGTCGCTCACCAGCAGGTGGTGCAAGCGGCTGTTAAATAAGGCCAAAGCAACAGGTGGATTAAGTAATACAGTTACAAAAACTGATCTGCAGAAATTAAGCAAGCGCTAAGTAGAAGTTTTGATTATCGGGGCATTTGGAAAAGCTGATTGTGCGTATGTTTATTTCAACCTCTTTTCTGTTACCAAGTAAGCAGCATTCGAAGGAGATTATTATGGTGTTTTACCCAACGCTGAATTACAGAACTAACATTACATCTAATTAAGACATATATTGCTTTCGGTTGTTTAGTTTGCCTAACTTTGTGTCATGGCTTGTGAGTCGCTGTGCTGTAGGCTAATACTGGGGATCCCCTCACGTCACATTCCAGGATTCCCCAATGACGAGTAATGCTTCTCAGTCAAATAATACTGTGATATAAGACCTCAGATCTCAGAATACATTTTATTGATGATTATGCAAACTATATAGACAGTTAAGCAGATGTAAAATATGAACGAACGCTCAAGGTTTCACGCGGTTTCCCTCAGAAATCTGTTAAAGAAAAGAAAACACGTGGCTCAGCGCACTAACAGTGACAGCGATTTAAAGACAATCTTACTGATGATGCAAACTATATACAGACAGATGTGGATATGAACGCAAGTTACGGAACAAGAAAAAGTGCATGTTATATATATAAAATAATTTAATTTATTTAAAAAATAATTAATGAATGAATAAGGGGCAATTCACATATCGCGCCTAATAACGCGTGGAAAAGGCTATGTGCGCCGCTTTCTCCTTTTTTCCAAAGTGCTCGGGCAGAAGCGCTCCTGAGGCTAAGCAACAATGACGCGTTCTCTCCATGAAGACGCGGAAATTTCAGCAAAGGATAAATGGATTTGCAGCACAAAAAAATCGCTTTCAGTAGCTCTGCTACTAAATTTATTTCAAAATGGCAATCCATTCAAAGGAGATTATAATGGTGTTTTACCCAACACTGAATTACATAACTAACATTACATCTAAGGAAGACACATATTGCTTTCGGTTGTTTAGTTTGCCTAACTTTGTGTCATGGCTTGTGAGTCGCTGTGCTTTAATACTGGGGATCCCCTCACGTCACACTCCAGGATTCCCCAATGACGAGTAACGCTTCTCAGTCAATTAATACTGTGATATAAGACCTCAGATCTCAGAATAGATTTTATTGAGGATTATGCAAACTATATACAGGCAAGCAAATGGGATCAAAAAGAATCCAATGCGCTGCATTTTCTTTATAATTGATTTCCATTACCACTGGTCTATAAAGTCGACAGTCACACAAAGATATCAAGACCATGATTAGTTTTAACAATATGCAACCAATTTATATTAACATAAAAAAATGAGTTAAAAACAATCTAGGTATATTCTGAAAATGTAAACTGAAGAAATTATTGACGTGCTACCGCACCCAAGGGACCGTCTGACAATTCCACTGACTGGGTTAAAAGGTCCGATGTGTTTTAATTAAAATTCTAAATAACACAGTCAAATTCTTAATCTTGTATTTCTCATAGTGATTTTCTACAGGTGAGATTTTGCCAATACCGCCCTTCATATATTTACAGTATACAATTATTTACATATTAAAGATCCCTGGAAAGGGTTTTCATGTTCCAACAGTTGTAGTACATTGCTAGATACAAGACTGACTAACTAGGGATGGGCGTTTTCCACAAATATCACATTCGACTATTTGAGCTCACAAAAAAAAGAATATTCGTTTATTTAAATTAAGTTTAATGAGTCAGACATTTTTCAGCAACATTTGTTTTCGTCATTTTGAACAAGCTTACACACAATAAGCTTGAACATTACACATCGTGTTTTGTAGCTGAAAACCTTTAACAATGCGTGCAAACAAATAAAAGTACAGATTAAAAGCAAAAAAATAATAATAAGTGAACAAAGAAAAAACGTAAAGCAGCCTGCAGCAATTAGGCTATTGTACACTTAACTTTTAAACTGTCAGCAAATCTTTTTTTCTTTTTTTCTATTCTTTCAAATGTTCTTGTTAAGAAATACGGGCATGTAAACATGATTGGGGGAAAGTCGGCTCCTTAGTCTGTTAACAATAAGGCCGGCCGCGGAGAAAACGTGCTCTGATGGCACAGACGTTGACGGGACTCAAAAATAACGGTGTGCTAAGCGAATAAGTTTTGTGAAACGCTTCGTGTTTTCGTTTACCACTGAATGGGATCCTCATCTGGTGGAATACATGGAATACATGGCTCCAGCAAGAACTGTACCCACTCGTCTCGGCTGGACTCTCTGTAATCATCGCTGAAGTACTGGCTCAGCCTTTTCCAGCCTTTTCCTGAGTTGTTATTGCATCCTCTTTATCGTTGGTGACGGCGGCTGCATCCGCACCACTTGCATCAAGGAAAATGTTCTGATAATGTTCAAATAAAGTTTTTTTTCTTACTTCTCTCATGTTTTCATCGAGAAACCTGAGATGTTTGTGCCGAGGGTCTAGGGCAGACGCGAGAAGAGGAGTTTCCACTGTATTCTCCAAGTTAGCGGTGTTTATTCGTTGCATGAGAGATGCTGCAACAATGTTCTTGAATTCGGTCACTTTCTGTGATTCTCCACGGCATATTTGAAGTACTGTAGAAGACCGCAGTTCTTAGGGGGCGTTCACTTATCGCGTCTTTTGCATGCTCAAGTTCGTTATTTCCAATGTAGGCGCGCGGTATGCGCGCTCATAATGGAAGCGACGCGGTCGCGATGCGCACGCGGTGCGACGCGGTCCCGTTTTTTCCAGGCGCGTCCGAACAGCATCGAGTTAAAAACATCTCAACTTTCAGAATGCCGCAAGCGCACCGCGGGTCATGTGACAAGAACTAAACATTCAGCTTCATCCTTTCCCGTAACAACGTTGAAAGCTCAGCCAAGATGAAGGAACTGCTGAACATAGCTGCTTACTTGGTAACAGCAAAGAGGTTGAAATAAACATACGCACAATCAGCTTTTCCACATGCCCCGATAATCAAAACTTCTACTTAGCGCTTGCTTAATTTCTGCAGATCAGTTTTTGTAACTGTATTACTTAATCCACCTGTTGCTTTGGCCTTATTTAACAGCCTCTTGCACCACCTGCTGGTGAGCGACTGACAGTAGATAGAGATCATGCCTCTGTGCTCTACTGCTATTCCTGCAGCTCCCGGATGTGAAAGGGCGAATTATCTGCCGAATTTTAACCACTGAATTTGTGGAAGCGAATTTGGAAAGTGAAATAAAACGGACCGAAATTTGCCTGTTGAATATTATACATCGTATTTTTAACCGATTTAATATTTTGGAAGTGAATTCTGGTACGTGAATATGAATTATTGATTTTTTAATTATGAAAAGGTGTGTGAAATATTTTTAATTGAAATATTCACATCTTAAATTAACAACTATATAAAATTTCAGGACCTAACAATGCAAGCCCTGGAAATTCAAGGCATTAAAATGCAAGAACTGTTAATTCAATGCATTATTTTTCAGTTAGTGCTATTCAGCATGCTTTTTTGTTTCAAAGACATAAGTCATTATTTTGCTTCCATAAAAGGATTTTGATAATCTATTATGTGTCAGAAATGCATCAGCAGTAATAGAACATATGCATATACATAATATACTTTATGTTTGTATTTATATTTTAATATATTTTAAAATGTAATTTATTCATGTGATGGCAAAGTAAAATTTTAAGCAGCCATTACTCCATTACTACATCAATATTAAGTTTTTTATCTTAACTAAGAAAATCAAATGCTGTTACAGATCAGATGCATAACTAACAATGCTGGTTAACCTAATTTATTTTTATAGTGCAAAGTATCAAATTTGACACAAGGGGGCGATTCATCTATACACGTCCCAGATATTGGAACTACAAATAAATTCTTGAGCTGAAGGTCTTAAAAACACACCCTGAGTGACTGAGGGCGTGAACTACATGCTGAAATTTCGCAAATGGACCATATTCCACTTAAACACAAGTGTGAGATTGATTCATACAGCATGTGGGTCTTTCCACAGACACAACAATCACATTTTTGCCATTTCCCACAGACACACACCCAATGTGCTGATCAAACAATGTGTGACTGTTTTTTTAGTCTTCATTCCTCTAGGATGGTGTAACCTAGCGGATGTAGCTGGAAGGTAATATAACTTTTTAGCAAATGGACTTAATGGACCAAAAACAAAACAAACACACACACAGACAGACCCAGACCATCCTAACAACTGCATAACAAAATATTAAAGGCTCAACACACTTTCTTCAGAAAACGATGTTTGTAATTGGTATTTCCTCTCTATTTCTCCTTATTATTCTCCTTTTTTTCCCAACTTTTAAGTGTGTAAACAATATTTCTACTCAACCCATTATTATGAACTGTTCCCATATAGGCTGGGTGATCATGAAAATGATCAACATTTATTTATATTTTTTACCAGAATATGCCTGAGGATCTCACTCTGGTCTATGCCACAAATTATATCTTAACTTTATTAAAGGAACACATCACTTTAAAAAAAAAAAAAAAAATAGAGTTAAACAGTTGAGTTTTACCATTTTTGAATAAATTCAGTCGATCTCCGGGTCTGGCAGTAGCTAGGGTAACCAAACGTGCCATTTTCCCAGGACATGTCCTGGCCAGGATTTCAATATTGCCTCAAATATCCAGTTTTTGGCTTTGGTTTCCTGTTTTCATAATTAATGAAGGTAATGATCGTTTGACCAATAACATACAGACATTGTACATAATTGACCAATCATGGTGCGTGAGAAGGTGGGATCTACTGTACAGAGAACGGTCAAAGCGTTGCAAATACGTTTACATATTAGTGTTAGACTTGAAGCAGCATTGAGCATACCGATCGGTGTATGACATCAAAGTACCATGAGAGCGATTCAAAAGCACAAGCCATCCACTCTCTAGAGCTCTCAAGGTACTTTGTCATACAACCATTGGTCTGCACAGCGCAAACAAATTTTCCGCAGCTAGCCCCCAGCTAGTTTGTGTAGTTGCACCAATAGCCAAGTCACGTATACATGTGAATCAACTCCAGAGGGATAAGTATTTGGCACTGTAAAGAACATCATAGCCAATACACAAATCTGAATGGCTATTTAAAATTATTAAATTATGTTTTAGAAAGTAGCAGCTGCTTTATTTATGGGGTTTCCAGGGTAACGGCTGACTTTTCTGCAGTTTAGCGCCATCTGCTGTCAGAGATTGAATGTGCTTTCATTCAGCGGGTATGTCATGTGTTCCTCCTCCATGTGCTTCTCATGCGTGTTTGTTTACATCAGAGCGCACATGGTGTCTTTCAAGCAGCATACAGCGGTGTTGTGCATTTTGACAAGTTGATGGGAATAGTATTTTTAAAATGCATTCCAAATTCGTAATAATTTGTAATATATAATTAATCACAGTATTTAGAAGTGCCCACGATAACAATGTCATGCATATTCATTAACGTGATATATATTGCATTACCGAGTACCGGCACATGTCTGTTCTCAACAGGGAAAAACAATGCTAAACGCATACAATAACTTTTGCGGTCAAAGGCCATACATCTAATTGACATCTACAGTATTTTGGCACTAGCCTTATTAGCCAGATGCCAAAATTGGCACGTTGCTTTGGAATCTGCTTATCTGTGAAATGCACTTGCAGAGAGCGTAAACATGGTTTGTGCTGACCACAACATGTTTTCATGTAAAACCAGCATGAATCTACTGAAAGTCTGTTGGGTTTTTCAAAAACAACAGGAACAAAACACATCATAGTAAATCAGCAAAAAGGAGGGCATGTATAAAACAGCTTATATTATATAATAAATTATATTGTTGGGCTGTTCATGGTTATATTAATACATGATTTTTATTACTACCTTGTTCTTAATACTCAAATATTTTACCTTTTTAGAGATCTACGGTTCTCATAATGATAATATTGACATAGTCCTTTTTAATCTAAATACCACAGGGGAAGTAGGGGAAATATTCGCTGCAGCATTATTTATCTATGTAAATGTGATCTCAGTCTGCAGTAAGTGATCTAAAGAGCTAAACCCTTTCTGTTTTTTATGAAAAAAAAAGAATTTAGTTTTAAACTATGGTAATTCCTTGCATTGAAACAAATGCATTGAAAAGTGCTCATTTTAAATAAGTAGGTGGATTACACCAGTCAATTCTACTTCCTTTGAGGGCCTGAGAACTTATTAATATCCTGGTATCACCCTGTCTGGCATTAATTCAGGATAATCATGGCACACAGAACACAAAGGCCTGAATCAATCAGCCATTGATCCCCAGAGAAGAACGAATGGAGAAAAAGAGGCTAATCAGATAATAAAACTCTATAAGGACCCTCTATCAGTTCTGTGCCCTTCCTGTCCATTTACTGGTAGAGAGGACCGAACTATTGATCATACCTCAGGCCAAACGTGTGAGATTGCTCATAGTTAAAAAGGGAGTGAATCTTTGTGTCAGAGTTAATAATGATGAGGCGGTCCATCAGGTCCTGACAGGAAGAGTGAGTGAGTGATTATCAAAAATGCATGATTTAAAAATAATTGTGACAAAGACCACAGCTAGTTCTGGGATATGCGGTACATCATCGGTCAAAGTCTGCCCTCAAATGATCATGATTAGAACTGCAAAATTAATGTGAAAAGTATTGAGAAATCACTCAATACATCAAGGTCAGTGAACAGTGGACGGTTCATGGTTGTGGGCTGAGACTACCAATGTATAGGCCAGTTTGGGTTTGAGAGGCAGGCTGTCTACTCTATTTTACTCACTAAAACTGATGTGGCCATCTCTCTCAGATTGTACTCCATCTTGTTAGGAAACGCTCGATGTCCCAGCAGCTCCCACACAGCATGAGGTGAAGAAAGCAGATTCACTAGAGACAAGAAGGATTGCACACACAGACACAGACACACAGACACACATACACACACACACACACGTTTGTTTTTGTGAAAAGTGGGGACATCCCATAGGCGTAATGGTTTTTATACTCTAGAAACTGTATAATCTATCGCACTTCACCAACCCTACACCTAACCCTAACCCTCACAGGAAACTTTGTGCATTTTTACTTTCTCAAAAAAACTCATTCTGTATGATTATTAAGCGTTTTGAAAATGGGGACGTGAGTTATGTCCTCATAAGTCACCCTCTCATTGTAATACCTGTGTCATACCCATGTCATTATACAGAGTTGTGTCCTGATATGTCACAAAAACAAGAGCACACACACACGCACATCGCTAGTTCACTCATAGCCATTTCAGATTTATATTTTTCAACATAGAAAGTGATAACTTTTAACCCATATTTTGTCAAATATATATATATTTTTTTTAAGGTTAATCAAAACAATAATTAAACATTTGTTTTTATGCATTTTGATGAAAAAAAAAACCTTTAAAAAGCTAGCTATTGGATAATGTTTATCAAGTAAAATGGGTTGTAAATGTAATTTCATCTTGACTTTCAAGTGGTCGGTGGTTGATTGTGTGTACTTTTACTAAAATCATTTATTCATGGAATTACTCAGTGTAGCTTTTACAGGCACACGGTGGAAATAGGAAATCAAAGCCTTATCTAAATCTCAATGAAGCGTAGCTTTCACTTCTAAATAACTGTAAATAGCAAACCATTTCTGAATATTTTTTGCAAGGTAAAAGATGGTGGATTCATAACCTTAAGACAGCTCCTGTCGATAGGGTCCATTGGAGTAGATTTAGGATGGACCACCCTTGCATCCTCTCTACCATACTCCAAGGCTGACCACAACTCCACCACAATTGTCTGGACAAATACTGTGATCCCAGTCAAAGTTAAACTAGTTTGAAAGCCTCAAATCCTAAATTCCATGTTAAAACATTATCCTCCATATTAAGAAATACTGTCTCAGTAAGTACCATGATGTACAAGCCCTAAATCAATAGTAACAAAAATGTAAATATTACAGATACACTAACAATGTACAATACATTCAGTACATTTTTAACAAGTCCTTTTGCTGTCTGTAGCTATGAGCAGAAAATATAGAAGATGCTGCTCTTAACTCTTAACTCTCAAGATGTACATTAAATTGGTCATATTAAGTGTTCTAGCTACCTGAGCTTAGCAAAAGCCACGATGCCTGGGGCTGTAGTGGCCACCTGGGTCACCATCACACCATAACCAAACTTCTCACACCTGCTAACCTGAGATTAGAGAAAGAATGGAGGAAATACACATTCATAGATAATTCGGAGTCTGGAAATATTTAATAACTAGCAACTTCTCAAATAAATAAAAACATTCCTTGTGTCCCGTGACAACTGAGTAGACACAAGCAATAAAAACAACTGCTTGCTACAAAATCGTTTTTATAAAATTAAAACAGATTTTTTTTTTTATCCTTTTCTAATAATCACTTTTTTGAGTGGACTTTTTTTACTTACTTCAAGTATCACAAGCCACTAATATTACTGTCAGAATAAAACACATTTGTGGCATCTGCTTATAATACCTGTAGTTTTTTGGTGAATCTTGAGAACATGTAAGTGACACACTCATTGATGGCTCCAGTTTGTTGGAGGAGCAGCAGTCCTTTTGGTGTGGCAGCGAAATTCAGCAGATTGTCCAAGAGCATCTGTTCCCAGGCCACCCTGCAGAACCAAGACAAAAGATTCAGCAACAATGCTAATTCTTTCCTTGAATGTAATGGTGATTCCTCACGCCGCTCTAACTCATCCTGATGAAGGCAGGTGAACCCCTGGGAGGTTTCATTATTGACGGCATAGAACTTTACTGCTTCTTCTGTATTCTACAAATCCTATTCACGCAGCCAACAGATTGAACGTTCAGCAGCTCTTCCTAAATGAATAGTGTTTTGCTTGGGGAACATACACTGAAGGCTCTAAAGCTTAAAAAATGGAGGCTCTATTTTGGCTGTGAGAGGACTGATATTTTTAATAGGCAGTTGTATACGTTAAATATGTTTTAGTGAAATTTTATTTTACATTACAAATAAATGAAAAATGTGTAAAGTTACACAAATTAAAAATGTACACCAGGACAAACACTACTGTTTAAAAGAGCTGGGGTCAGCAAGTTTCAACAACAAAAATGCTGTTATTCTGAACCATTTATTTATTATTTATTTTTGCTTCTACAAAAAGTTAAGCAGCAACTTTTTTCAACATAATAATAATAATATAAGAAATGTTTCCCAAGCACCAAATCAGCATATTAGAATGATTTTTGAAGGATCATGTGACACTGAAGAGTGGAGTGATCAGTGACAGACAGAGTTATTTGATCTATGGTAAAATTATTACTAATTAAACTTACCAAAATTCTGTGCCACTGACACAGATTTGACACAGATAACACTCATACAACCACAGACAAACATATGACTAAATATGATGAAATCCTGGCTTTTATATGATCATTGACAGGATAACTTGATGATTAAAGCCCACAAGTGAGGGCCATAGTGAGGCTAGTGTGCATAAAGGTCACCTTTCTCCAGGCTTTAGTGATGTACTTATGCAGGCTGTATGGCCGTAGAACTTGCAGCCCCTCGCAGGTCTTGTACATCTGCCGACAGACAAAGATGAAGGCCCCGCTCACGGCGGGAGGAATCTCCAGCTCATTGAACACATGCAGCTCTTTTGCCAACAGCCTCTGGGTAAACTGCACAACCCCATGTACAGCTGAAATACTGTGTAAATAACGGAACATATTACAATAAAGTATTATTATACTTCTATACCACATTAAAGTGCATGGATCTGTGAATATTATTTCTGTAATAGAGAATGTGCTTTTAACTGCTGGATTGGTATGGCCAAATCAATGGTGGTATACAACCGCAGTGGTTGACAAACTGGGCTGTCCTATTCTTTTCTATTCTATTCTATTCTATTCTATTCTATTCTATTCTATTCTATTCTATTCTATTCAACTTTTTGTTTCTTCCACAAAGTACGCTGCAACTCATCTCACTTAAGACACAGGTGCCAAAGGTTCCTTTCTTTTATTAAGAAGCTCGTTCTTTCATCTATGCATGCTGATGATATATATGGCATGAGTGCCGACTAGCTCGAGATGACACTAGCAAGAAGAAAAAATAATGAATGTAAACTGAGAACAGAATTAGATTTACTTACTTTCCACCCTCGGCCGAGACAAGATTTCTGTCATAAAGCAGGAGTGATAAACCTCGTTCAGTGGTAGCGATCCTCGCCAGCATGTCTGCAACGTTAGTCAAGGCACTTTCTAGGGAATTTAATTTAGGCTGCAACAAAAGACAAATTGAAAATGCTTGAGGTAAACAGTATAATGCATATAAAATGCTGCAGATGAGGTCTCTGATGAGATGTTATATAGAAGGTTACGGTTTTATTTCAAGATTTTAATTAACAGGCTTCTTCTGTAGTGCTATAACTATAAAAAATATATTGTTTACGTTTTTCTTGATGATACATCATGGAGATGGCATCATTTGCTTTGTTATACTTTCTTTCACAAAGTTGCTATAGAATCCATCTGACATTATTGCATCATTGTTATTTTTCAAAAAATGATGTACATGTACACTTTTCAAGTTTAGGATCAGCTGAATTTTTTCGCTGTGGGATGGCCCTGACTGTAGATACGCATTATGTTGTAATGCAGGGGTTTTCAAAGTGTGGAGCGCGCCTCCGCAGGGGGGCACCAGAGAATGTCAGGGGAGGCACGGGGAAAATGATAATTAATTAAAAATATAATTGAATTTAATTATTATAAGTAATTTTTGTTATATTTGAAAGTTTTTACTAAAACGATACTAAAAAATAAAAAGTAAAAAAATATGAAATATGAAAAAATATGAAATATTTTTTTCACCCAGAAGGCCGTAGCTGTGAATTTGCTGATGTTTGGTAAGCCCGCCAATACAGGTATATGCTTATTAATACAATGGAGCAGTTTCTGAGACCCCCCGATTCAAAGCCTTCAACTTCAACTTCAGCTCAACTTCCCAATGGCGTCTTCTCTACGCCATAAATGCTCGTCTTTTCCACGTTTTATGCAATGAATTGGGTGCGCATTACAAACAGCTGCTTCTGCACACCGTCCAATGGCTGTCTCGGGGCAGAGTTCTATCACGACTTTTTCTGTCAAATGTTCAATCACCACTGAAGCAGCACATGAGTGATTCGAGTTCGATCGCAAGGTTGGCTTATTTGTCTGACATACTTGAATGCCTCAACACGCTTAATACATCATTGCAAGGCAGCGACAATGTGTTTTCGGCATTTGAGCAAGTGTCCTCGTTCCGGAGAAAGCTGGATCTATGGGCCACTCGTGTGGAGAAAGGATGCTTGGACATGTTTCCTACGCTGGCTGACTTCATGCAAGAGGCAGGCCCGACAGTGGTTCCAATTCAGCCTTTGGTCGCTGAACACCTAAGGGGTCTGTGTCAGCAATTCACACACTATTTTTCCAACGAGACAATCCAGGACGAGTGGATTCGCAATCCATTCAAATTCAAGCCAGCAGAAAGTGACGCACTGTCTATACAAGACGAAGAGGCTTTGATTGATCTGACTAGTAATCATGAACTGCAGCAAATGATTACACACTCTTCGATTGGACATTTCTGGCTCTCTATTCCAAATGAATATCCTGAACTTACACAAAGGGCACTGAGGAAAATTTTACCATTCGTTTCAACGTATTTGTGTACGTTATTACGTCTTCAAGTGGAGGATGACCTTTGTCTGTTTCTGACGTCACTGCAACCACGAATTAGTCTTTTCTGCGCAGCAAGGAAACAAATGCATACCACTCACTAAGGTAGTGATATAACTATGTAAGCATATTAATCAGTAGTAGAGATGTTTAAATTTTGCCATTGTTTAAAGTTCTTTCCACACTCTCTATTACAGGTCATCTGACTGTTTTGACTGGGGTGGACAGTTCTTGCAATTTTAAATTGCTAAAAATAAATAGCCATCATTGTTTTTGTTTCAGTATTCTTAGTTTTAAAAACCTTATTTTAACCTACTTGTTATTATTCGAAAAATAACTGCACTTTTCATGTTAACACAAATAATAATAAAAGTGAGTTAACAGTCTGACATTGTTCTGTGTGTTTATCTTTGTGTGTGTGCGTGTGTGTGTGTTGGGGGGGGGGGGGGGCGCCATTGAGAAGCTGTGTCAAAAGGAAGGCCCTCTGTCTTAGACTTTGAAAACCCCTGTTGTAATGTAACAATAAATTAATAAAATTAAATGGAATTGATGTCATATTAACATAAAACCTCTAATGATAGTATATCCTTGCCTGTAAAGTATTTAAAAAATTCTCCTGTTGTGAAGAACTAAAGTGTGAACTACTTGTCTCACAAATTTTTCAATATAAATTAAATAAAAAAAAATAACAAATATATAAAATTGTAGAATAGGGCTGGGTGATAACAGGAGCCAGCAGAGTTTCTATAACAGGGATTTGGTATAGACACTCCACAGCACACTCAGTGCGGTCACACAGGGTCCTTAACACCTCCATCACAAGATTAGTGGGGGTCAGGGAGTCTAGAGTATACACACAAACAAACACACACATACACCCCTCTGTGATAACTCGTTAGGAGCTTCAGGACACCCTGGTTGTTACTGCAGAACTCAGTTAAATTAATGATTTAAAGTGCAGCACAAATGGTCCAATGATCCAAACCAAGAAAAAACAAGAACAACTGGAAAATACAGCCTAAGTCTTTTAAAAACATTATGTGCTTCAATATGTTGGGGAAGTCGTGGCCTAGTGGTTAGAGAGTATGACTCCTAGCCCTAAGGTTGTGGGTTTGAGTCTCGGGCTGGCAATACCACGACTCAGGTGCCCTTGAGCAAGGCAATGAACCCCCAACTGCTCCCCAGGCACCGCAGCATGAATGTCTGTGTTCGCTACTGTGTGTGTGCGCACTTTGGATGGGTTAAATGAAGAGCACAAATTCTGAGTATGGGTCACCATACTTGACTGTATGTCACATCACTTTCATGTCATTTGTGATTTATGCTACCTAGTTAATCCCTGGTTCTCTCCTCATCATATACACCAAATTTGTAAGACTCTTCTTTCCACTAAAGGCGGCCGTACACGGTGCGAATTCGGATGGTCGGAAGATTCGTATGTTCACGCACACGGCACGATTGAGTTTATCTGAAAATCGTATGGACGAGATGATATACGACACGATTTTACAACCTGTGAATTCCAGAAGCAATCGCACGAAGTTGATAGACGCGTTCGACTTGAAGCACCGCTGCACGCACAGAAGGATCACTGTATGACATTAAAGTACCGCGAGAGCGATTCGAATGCATTGGATATGTGTGCTCTCTTATCTCTATCGCTCTTCAAGTCGAACGCGTCTATCAACTTCGTGCGATTGCTTCCGGAATTCGCAGGTTGTAAAATCGTGTCGTATATCATCTTGTCCGTACGATTTTCAGATAAACTCACTCGTGCCGTGTGCGTGAACATACGATCTTCCGACCAGCCGAATTCGCACCGTGTACGCCCGCCTTTAAGGAACCAAAATGAGAAATGTTGAATAATCTGAGGGTCACTGTTTTTGATGCGATTAGAATAGATGTGGATTGAAGGTTTTTAAAACATTAAAACATGGATATTCTTTAAAAGTGCATTTTTAATTTTAAAGAATATCCATAGAATGTGTTCCTTAGATGTAAAAAAAAAAGAAAAAAAAGAGAAAAAAAATTTAGATTTGAAATGACATTTGAGTAAACAATAACAGTTTGGTTGAAAATAAACATCCTAATTAATAATCAGTCCCACATAATAATATAACGTAAATTTATAATGTGCAGTCCTGTAAGTTTTCTTGATAAGGCTGACTAATTTATTCTTTAAAGAAGTAAGTTCATTAACCAGAAGTAGATATAACAGAACCTTATCCTGGTACTGAAACAGTAATGGCACTGTGAGATAGATGATTTGACACACCTATTAACACTAACATCTACATAACAACTGTCATAAAAATCACATGCTTAGACTTTTAAGGCGTGGTTGAGATTTTCAGTTAGATTCAATCAGAGTTTATCAGTCTAGCACTCTAATGACGCACCTGCATGTGTCGTCTCATCGCAGGATGGGTGTTGGTCCATGATATTGATCAGAATCACAACCAAGTCGGTCAAAGTTATCGGATCTGAAACAGGCCACAAATTAACCATGTATATAGATAGATTAGTGAGTCAGACTTGTTCTCCACAAACATTATCCACAACCTGGGTTTGTTTCCTTCCCTTTAAACCTACCTCTCCGCTTCTTTACTGTCAGCGGAGAAAAAAGGGCGGGGAAAACTCAAATCAAACAGGCAGACGCAGTGAGCTATCAAACCATCCAAACACACATTCACAACCCCAAAAGGCAGGTGATTAGCCCCAAACCCTGACATTTACTATAATTGGAAAAAATTTCCTTCCATTAGTGTACATCACAAGCCTCCCGAGCACGCACAGAGAGTGAACAAAATAAACGAACTCCAGCTCTTTAGAAGTGTAGAGAGTTTTTTGAGCAGGGCCTGAAGGGCAAAACACAAGAACAACTCATTCGCAGAGCATGCTCTAAATGGATTCAGTAATTTGCATATGACCTCCTGTTTCTAAATTAGCACTGAAATATAAATTTAAATCTTTAAAGGGGTCATATAATGCTCCTAAAAAGAACATTATTTTCTTTAATGAAATGTGTTTATGAGGTTTTAGATTAAAAAAACACAGTATTTTCCACATACTGTACATTATTGTTTCTCCTCTTATTATAATTTTTTTAAAATTATTATTCATTTAGCTGATACTTTTATCCAAAGCGACTTACAATTGCTATATATGTCAGAGGTCGCACACCTATGGAGCAACTAGGGGTTAAGTGTCTTGCTCAGGGACACATTGGTGTCTCACAGTGGATTCGAACCCTGGTCTCTCACACCAAAGGCATGTGTCTTATCCACTGCACCATCAACACTATGCCCTCATCAGTCTGAAAAGAGAGGTGTGCTTTGATTGACCAGCTATACAGTGTGTTTTGATTGGCCGAATACCACAAGCATGTGATGGAAATATTATGCTCCTTAATATATTATGATTCCCTGTCCAGCCGGAGCGATGAGACATAAACATTAAAACCCATTATAAATGTGATATAAAAATGATTTCTAGTCATGCCGTCTTTTGGAAGGCCAAACAAAGTAGTTTAGCTTTCTCAACGAAATCGTGTCACACACCGTGGCCTTGAATGAGCCACGGCCTAGAGTGAGCGGAGACTTGAGTGAGCAGAGGCGGACAGGCTTGAGAATGGCACGGCTGGCGGATTCTACGAAGGAGCTTGCGGCAACCACATGTGATGATCCCCGGGCTGGACTCCGCTTCATCCACAGTCAAAGCCGATCTGGCAATCCACAGTGCAAAGTTGATGTATTTTCTCAGCAACCAGCACGGATCAGGTCGAGGCATGACAAAGCGGATATCGTCCTCTTTTGGAAAGCCAAACAAAGTAGTTTCGCTTTCACAACCAAACACACATCGTGTATACAACATGGCGGCAGCAACAACAACACTATAACGAGAATAAAAGGTACGCCTCCTTTCTTTGCGTTAACATCTGGGGAATTTTATGCAAATCTTCCTACATAGTGACATAGAGATGTGGGGGCGTGTTAGAACGAGCCATTTTAGGGGGGTGTGGTTGACTCTTAAATTTTATAAACAATATCTCTTTGGATTTGAGACTTTAGTCTTTGCAACTTCCCAGATCTTCTTTAAGCACCAAGAGCTTGTAACACTCCAAAGTAATTGCATCATATGACCCCTTGCATCATTGAACAATGTAGTAATTATATACAACCCGAATTCCGGAAAAGTTGGGACGTTTTTTAAATTTTAATAAAATGAAAACTAAAAGACTTTCAAATCACATGAGCCAATATTTTATTCACAATAGAACATAGATAACATAGCAAATGTTTAAACTGAGAAAGTTTACAATTTTATGCACAAAATGAGCTCATTTCAATTTTGATTTCTGCTACAGGTCTCAAAATAGTTGGGACGGGGCATGTTTACCATGGTGTAGCATCTCCTTTTCTTTTCAAAACAGTTTGAAGACGTCTGGGCATTGAGGATATGAGTTGCTGGAGTTTTGCTGTTGGAATTTGGTCCCATTCTTGCCTTATATAGATTTCCAGCTGCTGAAGAGTTTGTGGTCGTCTTTGACGTATTTTTCGTTTAATGATGCGCCAAATGTTCTCTATAGGTGAAAGATCTGGACTGCAGGCAGGCCAGGTGAGCACCCGGACTCTTCTACGACGAAGCCATGCTGTTGTTATAGCTGCAGTATGTGGTTTTGCATTGTCCTGCTGAAAAAAAAACAAGGCCTTCCCTGAAATAGACGTTGTTTGGAGGGAAGCATATGTTGCTCTAAAACCTTTATATACCTTTCAGCATTCACAGAGCCTTCCAAAACATGCAAGCTGCCCATACCGTATGCACTTATGCACCCCCATACCATCAGAGATGCTGGCTTTTGAACTGAATGCTGATAACATGCTGGAAGGTCTCCCTCCTCTTTAGCCCGGAGGACACGGCGTCCGTGATTTCCAACAAGAATGTCAAATTTGGACTCGTCTGACCATAAAACACTATTCCACTTTGAAATAGTCCATTTTAAATGAGCCTTGGCCCACAGGACAAGACAGCGCTTCTGGACCATGTTCACATATGGCTTCCTTTTTGCATGATAGAGCTTAAGTTGGCATCTGCTGATGGCACGGCGGATTGTGTTTACCGACAGTGGTTTCTGAAAGTATTCCTGGGCCCATTTAGTAATGTCATTGACACAATCATGCCGATGAGTGATGCAGTGTCGTCTGAGAGCCCGAAGACCACGGGCATCCAATAAAGGTCTCCGGCCTTGTCCCTTACGCACAGAGATTTCTCCAGTTTCTCTGAATCTTTTGATGATGTCACCTTTATTTATATAGCGCTTTAAACAAAATACATTACGTCAAAGCAACTGAACAACATTCATTAGGAAAACAGTGTCAATAATTCAAAAATGATAGTTAAAGGCAGTTCATCATTGGATTCAGTTATGTCATCTCTGTTCAGTTAAATAGTGTCTGTGCATTTATTTGCAATCAAGTCAACGATATCGCTGTAGATGAAGTGTCCCCAACTAAGCAAGCCAGAGGCGACAGCTGCAAGGAACCGAAACTCCATCGGTGACAGAATGGAGAAAAAAACCTTGGGAGAAACCAGGCTCAGTTGGGGGGCCAGTTCTCCTCTGACCAGACGAAACCAGTAGTTCAATTCCAGGCTGCAGCAAAGTCAGATTGTGCAGAAGAATCATCTGTTTCCTGTGGTCTTGTCCTGGTGCTCCTCTGAGACAAGGTCTTTACAGGGGATCTGTATCTGGGGCTCTAGTTGTCCTGGTCTCCGCTGTCTTTCAGGGATGTAGAGGTCCTTTCTAGGTGCTGATCCAACATCTGGTCTGGATACGTACTGGATCCGGGTGACTGCAGTGACCCTCTGATCTGGACACAGACTGGATCTGGTGGCCACGGTGACCTCGGAACAAGAGAGAAACAGACAAATATTAGCGTAGATGCCATTCTTCTAATGATGTAGCAAGTACATAGGTTGTTATGGGAAGTGTTTCCGGTTCCGGTTTACCTAATTAATGCAGCCTAAAAATCCTTTAACGGATTTGGATAATAAAAGCATATTAGTATGTTATGTGTATGCCAGATTAAAGAGATGGGTCTTTAATCTAGATTTAAACTGCAAGAGTGTGTCTGCCTCCCGAACAATGTTAGGTAGGTTATTCCAGAGTTTGGGCGCCAAATAGGAAAAGGATCTGCCGCCTGCAGTTGATTTTGATATTCTAGGTATTATCAAATTGCCTGAGTTTTGAGAACGTAGCGGACGTAGAGGATTATAATGTAAAAGGAGCTCATTCAAATACTGAGGTGCTAAACCATTCAGGGCTTTATAAGTAATAAGCAATATTTTAAAATCTATGCGATGCTTGATAGGGAGCCAGTGCAGTGTTGAAAGGACCGGGCTAATATGGTCATACTTCCTGGTTCTAGTAAGAACTCTTGCTGCTGCATTTTGGACTAGCTGTAGTTTGTTTACTAAGCGTGCAGAACAACCACCCAATAAAGCATTACAATAATCTAACCTTGAGGTCATAAATGCATGGATTAACATTTCTGCATTTGACATTGAGAGCATAGGCCGTAATTTAGATATATTTTTGAGATGGAAAAATGCAGTTTTACAAATGCTAGAAATGTGGCTTTCTAAGGAAAGATTGCGATCAAATAGCACACCTAGGTTCCTAACTGATGACGAAGAATTGACAGAGCAACCATCAAGTCTTAGACAGTGTTCTAGGTTATTACAAGCAGAGTTTTTAGGTCCTATAATTAACACCTCTGTTTTTTCAGAATTTAGCAGTAAGAAATTACTCGTTATGCACTGTAGATGATGAGATTTGCAAAGCCTTTGCAATTTGACGTTGAGGAACATTGTTTTTAAAGTTTTCCACAATTTTTTTATGCAGTCTTTCACAGATTGGAGAGCCTCTGCCCATCTTTACTTCTGAGAGACTCTGCTTCTCTAAGACAAAGCTTTTATAGCTAATCATGTTACAGACCTGATATCAATTAACTTAATTAATCACTAGATGTTCTCCCAGCTGAATCTTTTCAAAACTGCTTGCTTTTTTAGCCATTTGTTGCCCCCGTGCCAACTTTTTTGAGACCTGTAGCAGGCATTAAAATTTAAATGAGCTAATTAAGTGGATAAAAGTGTAAAATTTCTCAGTTTAAACATTTGCTACGTTATCTATGTTCTATTGTGAATAAAATATTGGCTCATGTGATTTGAAATTCCTTTAGTTTTCATTTTATTAAAATTTAAAAAACGTCCCAACTTTTCCGGAATTCGGGTTGTATATATATATATATATATATATATATATATATATATATATATATATATATATATATATATATATATATATATATATATATATAAAATTTATGCATTTAGCAGACGCTTTTATCCAAAGCGACTTACAGTGCATTCCGGCTATCAATTTTTACCCATCATGTTTTCCCGGGGAATCAAACCCCCAATGCTCTACCAATTGAGCTACAGGAACACTATATAATATATATATATTATACATTTCTATATAATATCTATATATTTAAAAACATATTTCATTCTTTTTTCTTTCTTTTTTTTAAATGTCACCTGTACAAGTTTCTAAGATATTCCACAGTTACAGATTTTACAAGTGTTTTGACCTTATAAAGATAAGGCAGTTTGATTCCACTGAAATATGACATATGCAATCTGTAGTAATACTACATGAGTAACCGAAGTGACTATTCTGTGGAACAAACATGAACTGGCCTTGATCACAGAAACTAGACAAGCATCTTTTGAATACCGCTGATGTTTTATCAATGTTTTACAACTGTGGGTGGTTTGAAAGTCTGGTAGCTAAGGCTTGTGAATATAGCAGAGAATAACGCAAGCAGACAATACTGTAAATATGTTTGGGTGTTTTTTTCCCAATTGAGTCTTCCAACTACAATACAGAACCAGAGTTCTGGGAAAGTTCTTCACAATAACTTCATAAACCCTTGGAATTATCTCTGGCAATGATAATCTAGCTTGTTGACCATGAAAGGACGGTCTGTAATAGCACACAGGGGGAAAACACAAGCCAGTTTGTAAGATAAAGTATGATACTACATGTGCACACTGTGGGCAAAATTTCTTCTCAAACTGAATCACAGGAATCAAAGTAATATATGCACTGTTGGAGATCATTAACAATCTGGTGAAAAGAATGCATAAAATCCATAATTAATATCTTGAATATATACTATTATTAGCACTGAAAAAACTCTGCATTTTACCCATTTCATTTAAACCAGCCAATAAGTGTTGATTATGTTTGGACTTGAATACTGGAACTGAATAGAACTGAATTTAAGAGGATATACTGTATACTAAATTGAGTTTTCCTGTTTTAAGAATAAAAGGTCCGTTCATACCAAGAACGATAACTATGTTCATGAAGTTTAAAGAATCCAAATAACGGATTTTTAGCAAATAGGAAACATATTCCGAGTGATTTCACAGCTTTTCTAGCTGATGAATGATGAAAAATATTTACAGGCAATTAAAATCGTTACTTATTTAAAGCATGTGCAACATGTGCATGCTTACAATAAAGAAAACATTATCATCCATTAGTCTAGATGCTAATATAGTAATTATTATTATAAGAAAAAGAAAAAAACTTTTTTTTCTCCCTGGAAAGTAAAGTCAAAATTACTAATTTAGAAAATGTTGTGTGTTTGTTGTGTTCTTTTCGTTTAGTTTATTCTTTAATTAAAAAGTTGTCTCACCATCCATTTCTTAAACAAGGTGGCATTGATATCGAGCAGAGAGATTAAGTATATGGGCTCCAGGGATTTCTCTGAGCCGGGTCTGCTCATGGCCTGTTCAGAATGCAGAGCGAGAAAAGAGAGGGTGTTCTCAATGATTTCCTCCATGTACCTAGAGCACAGAAAAAAAAAGAAAGAAAAAAAAAATGTTCATATTCAAGCCAATCTGACACAATCAAGATATAGCATACAAATATTCAGGAAATGTGTTTGAAATGTGAAAGCTCACTTCTCAGAATGCTGTCACTTCCTTCTGAAAGTCATTCATTAATCGCATCTAGATTGACCAGAAACAAAGAAACTCATATTTATACAAGCAAGCGAAACTTTATTCATATATTTTTCCAAGCCAGTTAAACTTTATTAAGCTTTATTGATAGGAGGAAGGAAATGTCACATACTTGTTTGAGAAGACGGGCCATATCTGGTCTGTTCGCATCAATACTTGTAGAGCCACTTGGAAAACTCAACTTATGGTAGAGGAAACTAGCCTCCAAGCTTTTCGCTGAAAAGAGATGTTGACACTTCATGAAAATGAACTGACGGACTGTACATTCACGTATATACTGAATATTAAAACATATTTCATACTGCTAAAATAAACTTAAGATACTACCTATGCTAATGTAGACATCCTTAGTCACATTTAACGGAGAAGATGAAAATGTCTTTGCAAAAAATTGAAGGACTTTATCCTGTGAAAGCAAAATGACATGTTAATAACAGTTTATTTAAGTATCACTGAGATACTACTATGATACTATGTTTTTCTTTATATTCTGAATTAGTTTTAGTAATTCTTGTGTATTTTTCTCATTTTTATTTATTTATTTTTTGTCTACACAGTATATATTAATAATAAATTGAATATAGCTTATTTAGTTACTATAGTTCATCAAGTTTAACAAAGTTTATTTTTTTCATTTAACAATTATTTTATTTATTTATATAAGTAATGATTTTTTTTATTTATTTTAGTTTAATGCCGTTTAGTTTAGTTTAGTTTTATACTATATATACTATATAGTTTTATAACTATAATAACCCTGGTTCACAATACATATAATAAACACCCACATACTGTGCGATTTAATACTGTTGGTGGAACAGGTCATGGCCTCCATTTCAAATGACACCTCTGATCTAGAAACTGCTTGAAAATGTTGTCTGTTTTGTTGTTGAGGCACTTATCTCTTACACTGAGCTCAGGGTCAGGGTCAGTGAGTGCAGCAGAGAGGTTTCGGCGCAGGCCAGTCCAGCTTTCACAACTCAGGACATCAGAGGGAGGGGCATTCCACAACGACTGCAAAGCTTCCAAGCGAAGCTGCGATTATATAGATCAGGATGACTGCTTCATCTCTGAATCAGAATGACAGTTCTCTCTTTCTACAATTGAAACTATGGGACGTGAGTGTATCAGAGGAGTTTTCACCTCTCGTGGTCTACCGGGGTCAAGCTTCTCAGCAATGACTTGCAGTTGTTCATGCTTGATGAATGCATAGCTCTACGTGTTGAAATCAAAGACATTAGTTAATCATTCAGTTTATAGTATGAACGTACAGTGATAGTATGTGAAAGGCTGAGATAAACAGGATAATATTCTTGTCAAAGAAACAACAGCAGCCTCTGTAACTTATTTAAACCTATACAAAAACAACCTAATTGAATGAACAGTTGTCAGTGTAATGGCTGCTTGACTGCTCATGTTGGCTCTTTCTGTCCATTTCCTCTTTCTTCAGCGGATCTTCCTCAAATTTATTGATCAGTGATTCCACAACCACCATCATGGTCTGTTGTCATCATGGTCATCAGAGTCTGCATCATCTGTTTATACCTACAGATTTTTTTAAAAAAAGCACATATGAACTAAACTACCCATACACAGAGATATCAATTTAACCATGAAAACATAAATCTGAAATACAACTAGCTTCTATATTTGAATAAGTATGAATACACTACTAATGTATCCAGTGTTTCCCACAGACTTACATTCAATGTGTGGTGGCACTTCCCCCGGGGGAAATAGAAGTTATATATAAAACAGAAAATGTGCTTATTGAAATTGCACATTAATTCTCTGCCAGCAGGAGGCGCTTTTTAGGAGTGGCAGAAACAGATGTTTCCCCGGTAACGAATGTAAACAAAGCAGCGCTGAGCTCATAAACGCTGCTTTATCAGGTTGTATAGAAAAGATTTCATGAAAATGACATAAAAACTTTTGACATCAAAGACAGTCAGTGCCCTTCAAAGATACATTTATATTAAAAACACCTGCGCCCCGTTTTGACTTTGAAGTGTGCAGAGCTCATGTTTATTCAACGAAGTCAAAGCATTCAGGAAAATCTATTTGTAATAATATTTCACAATATACCATCTTTATTAAATAAATGGTAGGCGAGCATTTTAAAACTTCAAAAACATTTTTTTTAAAACCTTACAGGCCACCAAGCTATAAACTGTAGATTATTTTGCCGTAAACCTTATATATTGTTTCTATAATATTTTGAAATTAGTTTAATATCCTATTGTTGTCGCTGATCCATTGATATAATTTCCCATGCTTTTTGAAAGGCATTAAATACACAGTCTTGAGCCTTTGTTACTGTAATGTTGTTATTCATTCTGGAGATGGTTGGTTTGTTTCGTGGCTTAGAGCTTTTTATTGAAATTATTTTGCTAATGTTTATGGAGAAAATTACTATGGAAACAGCAGCCGAAATTGAATTTCTTTAAAAATATATTCTATATTAGACTTTATCATTGCATTACATCATGCAGTGAGCAAACATCCACAAAAGCATCTTATCATATCAAGAAACACAAGGTCACAGGAATCCTAAAAACACATACTGTGCGGAGTCCCTAGTCATAACAGCGTGAACCTGGGTGAAAAGGAGTAGGAGGATGCTTAGGTAGCTAGCTTGAAGCCAATGGGGCTGTCAATAAGAACAGGTCCAGTCTAGTCACTCTGATGTTAAGGTCTTTATTTCCCTTCCAAATCAGGTATTAGGAATGGATGTGTATGCAGGGGTGTATGTGTGTGAGCGTGTGGTTTCTACAAAAAGGACAGAATTACAATGATTTAGTTAACAAACATAACATTGAATTCACAGGAGATAACGTAATTTAAACCATGCATAAGGCCATCTACTCATACTATAAATCTCAAATACATATCTAAATAACTAAAGAACATGCGGAAGCAGGAAATACAGCAAAATAAACACACTTAGGACAAACTTAAGAAATACAGAATAATAGTTAAGTGTCAAACAAAAGCACTTACATGGTCAAATACACACACAGGCAAAAAAAAAAAAAACAAAGGAAAAAGAACTCAGTCCTCTGCACAGTGCATCCATGTGCACCAGAATGAAGGTGCTGTGGGCACAGGTGCAATTTATAGTGTCCTAATTGGCTTGAGATCAGGGGGGTGGAGCTAGAAGTTAATCGTAAATTAACAAGCCAAGAGGGGTGTGGCACATGATTGGCACCTTGAAGCTTAAGGACACATAGCTTTTCAACACTGGGTGTCCTGCACGGACCCAACAACATGACCGTCACCCCTGATAAAAATCTCAGTCTCTTCTTCTATAACTGCTCCCGGAGGTTATGCAAGTAGATCAATCAAACAGTAATCACAATCAGTCTTAAAGGGATAGTTCACCCAAAAATCAAAATTATGTAATTAATAACTCACCCTCATGTTGTTCCAAACGCGTGAGACCTCCGTTTATCTTCGGAACACAGTTTAAGATACAGTATTTTAGATTTAGTCCAAGAGCTCTCAGTCCCTCCATTGAAGCTGTGTGAACGGTATACTGTCCATGTCCAGAAAGGTAAGAAAAACATCATCAAAGTAGTCCATGTGACATCAGAGGGTCAGTTATAATTTTTTGAAGCATCGAAAATACATTTTGGTCCAAAAATAGCAAAAACTACGACTTTATTCAGCATTGTCTTCTCTTCCGTGTCTGTTGTAAGACAGTTCAAAACAAAGCAGTTTGTGATATCCGGTTTACGAATTAATCATTCGATGTAACCGGATCTTTTTGAACCAGTTCATCAAATCGAACTTAATCATTTTAAACGGTTCGCGTCTCCAATACGCATTAATCCACAAATGACTTTAGCTGTTAACTTTTTTAATGTGGCTGACACTCCCTCTGAGTTCAAACAAACCAATATCCCGGAGTAATTCATTTACTCAAACAGTACACTGACTGAACTGCTGTGAAGAGAGAACTGAAGATGAACACCGAGCCGAGCCAGATAATGAATAAAACATTGACTCGTTCACGAGTCAAGAACCGGTTGCATCGGTTTTCAGATCACCAGTACTTCACAGTTTCGATGGAGGGACTGAGAGCTCTCGGACTAAATCTAAAATATCTTAAACTGTGTTCCGAAGATAAACGGAGGTCTTACGGGTTTGGAACGACATGAGGGTGAGTTATTAATGACATAATTTAGATTTTTGGGTGAACTATCCCTTTAACATGTACTGGAAGAGACATGTCTGTTACTTTTGAAAGTTCTTGTCAGTTTTCTCCAAATGAAGCAGAATTTCCTCAGCACATTCTACCGATGGTGCTCCTGAGATTCTCTCTTTGACACTTTTCAGGAGCTCTCGCAGCAGGCTCTGGAGCACTGCCTCATCCTCGCTGGAGAACTGAGACAACGCTTCTCAGGGGTGTGATCAGCTCTTTTCTATGGGGTATCTCATGCTTAGAAAAACAAGGTGTGAAGTAAGATGTGTTTGACCTGTAGTAACAGTGGTGGGAAGTATACAAAGTCTATTCAGTATATATTCCCACAAAGTTTAGATTCCTGGAATAACAAACAGTATTAAAACAGTATTGATGGAGTTTCTATGTATGGTGCACACTTTTTGGCTGCCTTTCATTCAGTATCCCACTCAATCCACTAAACAGTAACAGAAATACGAAAATAAATGTGAAATTATGTGTAACCACAATTTGTACATGTCTATAATAAAACTAATTTTGCACATTAGAGCCATTTCCAAATCATAAGAAATATGGAATAATGTAAAATCTGATTGGTACATACACACAGGGCTAACTAATATAGCTAAAATATTAAATATAGGTGCACTAATAATATTATTTAGGCTACATCATATCTCTACATCGTAGTAATGCATTATACGCTAGCTATGTCATTTAATATTATGTAAGTTAACGTTACTTAAAATGTAGATGTTCAGAATTCAAGTGTTGGCATTTAAGCTTGTATTTTCTCATTAAAAAAAAAAATATATATATATATATATATGCAAAAACAATACGATTCACGGCACGACTGTATGAATGTATTCCATGTCTAGCAAAGATTACGATAGCGCATCTGCAAAAATAACTACGATAAAACCATAGAAACGCGGAGAGAGGTAAAGTTAGCAAGTGTTTGACGCTGACTGAAGACGCTAGTGTTGATCACATGACCCTAGTGTATCACGTGACTTTTTGTTTTCCTGATTCACTTGACGTGACGAGACCGAAGAGGAGAATCTGGTGAAATAGCACTCGTATTAACAAACAAAGTCAAGCTAGTTGAGTTTAAATTAACTCGTTGAATCTAAAAGATTGGTTTTTTTTTAATTGGCTGCTAATTTAAAGTAAAGAATTGTACGGATCTCAGCTTTTAATGGCCGCTGTTGACAGCTTCCAGCTTTTGTATCGAGAAATTGCCAGATCATGCAGTTGTTATGTGGAAACCCTCGCGCTTGTGGGTGCTTGTTACACAGTCAGCAAGGCTGTGATATTTATGAGGGACTGCTATAGCCTGATAAGGCTTCATTTTATTCCTCGTCTTGTGTCCCATAGAGATCTTAGTCAGCAATATGGACAATGGGCGCTTGTATGTGGTAGGTTTAAAAGTGAATAATCATCATGTTTCATTGTCTAATTCACTCATACTAAATACATGTTATAAAACCACATACTGATTTTTACCTTTTCCCTTGATTTTCAATAGATGCTTCAGAGGCAATAGCAAAAGCATATGCAGAGGAACTGGCAAGGCATGGCATCTGTGTGATTCTGATCAGCAGTGACATCAGTAACTTGGCTGGCACCGCCAAAACCATTTCAGACACTTACGGGGTAGAGGCCATTTTAATGGAAGCTGATTTCAGTCAAGGGCCCTCGGCCTGCCAACCTATTAAAGATGCCATCCGCAGTAAAGATATTGGATTCATTGTTAACAGCCTGGATGGGTCTCTCAACCTCTGTCAAGACTTTACGGACCTCTCTGAATCTGTAGTTTGGGATACTATCAATAGAAATATAGTAGCTGCCACTCTTGTCACCCGCCTGGCACTGCCTGCTATGGTGGAAAGGGGAAAAGGAGCAGTGGTCAACATTTCCGCTGGGAGCTGCTTGTGTCCGACTTCCAGAAAGGTTGCTATTTCTGCATCTACGGTCAGATCTCTGCTTGATGTCTACTCATTTTTCAAACAGTGCTGCGGTGATAATGTATTTTTGTAGGCCAGCTGGGAAGTTAACATTACCCTTGTTTTCCTGAAAAAATCCCAATAGGATTTTTCTGTTGACTTTTGTACTAATGTGAAAAATAACCTCCTTGACCAAAAAATTTGGTTAATCATGATAATCCTCATTTTGAAACCTAAATACAATTGCTAAAATTTAAACATAGGCCATAAATGAAATATACTATGGTCACACAACTTTAACGTCTCCAAATTCCAATTCAGTCTTTACTTTTTTTTCTGAATGTTTGCAAGAGTGTGACAATAAAAACAGTGAGGCTGTAAAAGCAGAATAGTGAGTAGATGAGTTTACCAGTTTGGCTTGATGACGTTTAATGTCACTGACAACCTGTGTAGCCATGACTTGTTAGCAACTAGCTTTTAAAAAATCACTTGGGGGTAGTACTGGTGTATTTTATATTTTAAAATAAAACTTTCCAATAACTTGAGCTTGTATTAACCATATACCTTATTTCAGACATTTAACAATTAAAAAAAACAGAAGTGCTAAAATGCAACTTGTTCTTGGGTTTTGGCCTACAAAAATGTCATCCCTGCAGCACTCTATGTCCTGTATATTCTTGATGGATTTTTTTTTTAGAGATACTTCTTTGTTTAATTCCCCACAGGCTTTTCTTGATAACTTCAGTCGCTCTCTGCACTATGAATATGGTCATCGAGGAGTCTTTGTGCAGAGTTTGCTGCCTTTTCGAGTCTCATCTCAAGGATTTGAGGGTACTGGTCCTGCTGGCTGGCTGGTGCCAAGCCCACAAGTGTATGCCAGGCATGCTTTTTCAACTCTTGGTGTCTCTCACCGAACCACAGGATACTGGCCTCACACCATGCAGGTTATCAATCAATCATAGAAATTGTTATTTTTTTTAATAAAGCAAGGTATGTATATTTAGTAAGTCTATGCTATTCTTTTTCTAGTTTCGACTGGTGCATTGCATGCCAGAGTGGGTATGGATGCTGGGATCACACGTCTTTACAAGAGCCAACTGACAGGGATGTTTCCCCTCCATGTGAAGGACCTGGTTCATGAAACTGATGTTGCAGAGTCTATTTTGACTAAGCTTAGAATAAATAAGTGATTAAACTGTTTAAAATAATAATATTAATAATAATAATAAAAAAACTACTCCCCCTGTCCCTTTACTCCCTCATACTGAGTTCTGAGTGAAATACCTCAGTTTTTCAATATATATGTTTGCACAAAAGTGGTTTAAATGGTTGGAACATGCTGACAAATCTATAATGTTTATGCACTATTTATTTTTTCTTTAATCCATTAATATGAATTTTGCAAAGGTCAGATTCATATATTTAGGGGGGCAAATTGTAAATTAAGTATTTATTTTTGATTCCAAGTGTTTTTAAATATACTAGATATACTCAGTAATGGATCTTCATTGTACCATTATATAGCTAGTGTTTGGTTATTGCAGTGTGTCACATTTGGTTATTGCAACTATGAAATTATCAATAAAAAGCAATGCAGTTTAGTGAAAGACTACATGAAATTGTTTGATTTTCAATGTTGTTAAATTATTTTGTAATATACGTATAAAAGTCTGAGATTTATATATGATGTCAGCATGATTAGAGTTTATACAATCCATTGTATAAGCTCCAGTTATGCTGACAGCCAGTATTATCTTTGAAAGTGTAGATAAAGTAAAATGTTATGTCTCCTCTGCCAGGAACACACAATGCACTTTACTCACGCAATCTCACTCATATTAACAGAAGTAACTACCATACATTTACCATGAATAGGATGTTTTTTCAGCAATGGATTTATATGATAATGTCAAAACTGAAATACAGCATGGAATTTATTTTAGAAATAGATGGAATTAAAGGTGTGTTTAATCTAAAAATAATTTAAATTTTCACGCTACAGTATATACGCCCAACTTTCGACCGTCAGTGGCATTAGTTACTGTCTGGTAATTAGAGGAATGGAGCATGTTTAGGAAACCTGTTTGAAAACAAATATGTTTGATATTCAGATGGGAGTAGTCCAGAGACATAAAGTACAATATATAAAAGCTATTAGCCTATGTAATGCATGCCATATAGACTTGCACAAGAAACCCAGTTGAACGTGATAAATATTCCAACTCCAGATGTCAAGGCTGAAAATTGTTCGGAGTCTACACACTGATAATGTGATAATCTTTGTTTTGGTTCAGAAGCTGCCTCTTCGATAGGAAGAGGAAGGCTTAGAGAAAAACTGTTATACACATCTCTCTTCGAGCCCTCGATGAGCGGGTGAAACTTCCTCTCCGTCTTCTTATATTTGGTAAGCGAAGCGAGTGTTTATTTGTTATTTATCACTGAAATGCTTATAATATTCTCTCTCACTGCTGTTCAAAGGTTTTTAGTCAAGAAAGCAAATGGATTTATAATGTTCAAAATAAATTTAGATTTTAAATAAATTCTGAATCCAGAAAACAATATTTCACAGTATTTCAGTTTTAATGCTTATTTGATTAAAAAAAAACTTTGGTTACCATAAGACTTCTTTCTCTAACATAAAAGGGTCTTATCAACCCCAAACTTTTTAACAACAATGTTAAAGAAAAGAAAGAAAAAAGATTAATATATTTAACTTAACCTCCAGATCTCTTGCCTTTGTAATTTTATTGTTGTATTTTTTTATATTACTGTATTTTTTAATCCACCACCCCCACCCTCCATTGATTTTATGTACATTGTGTAACTTGTGTAAATGCTTCTATTCTGCATTTGTATAATTTCATATAGTTTGTTTCTTTACATGCCATATTAAAGGTAAAAAAAAAACAACCTTCACTAAAATGTAATTCTCATTCTGAATTCCAAAGCAGACGAGTATTTAAAATTTCAGTTTTATGCAGACTGTAAAAAACATCAAGATGACTTGAAGACGGAAAAGAGTATTGCCACTGTCACTATCAATGTTTTGAGTTTTCAGCACAAAAACCTTGGTTCCCATGTACATTGTGGAAAAGAACCTGGTTTGTCTCCTGACTTTATGATAAAAAGTTTTTTACTGAATCCATCAATAGTGCTTGCATAAAGTATGTGAAAACAAATGATGAGCATCACTGCATATAAATTGCAGCCGAACTGCACTGTCCAATTAACAATAATGGCTTTTCTTTCAGGAATTCAATTAACGTTAAAGATGGGTGAGTGGGACTTTCTCGGAAGACTGCTGGATAGAGTCCAGACGCACTCAACGGTGGTGGGAAAAATCTGGCTCACTGTCCTGTTTGTGTTTAGGATTCTAGTCCTTGGCGCCGGTGCCGAGAGAGTTTGGGGCGATGAGCAGTCAGACTTCATCTGCAACACAGAGCAGCCGGGGTGCGAGAACGTCTGCTACGACCAGGCGTTCCCCATCTCACACATTCGTTTTTGGGTGCTGCAGATCATCTCTGTGTCCACACCTACTCTGGCCTACCTGGGCCACGTAGTCCACGTCATACATGTGGAAAAGAAAGTGAGAGAGATGATGAAGAAAGAGCTTCAGAATGAGCAAATCAATCTGTTCCTCAAGAAAGGCTACAAATTTCCTAAGTACAGCAGGGACAATGGGAAGGTCAGAATTCGGGGGTGTCTCTTGAGAAGCTACATTCTGAGTTTGCTTTGCAAGATACTTTTAGAGGTGGGTTTCATCTTGGGCCAGTACTACCTTTATGGCTTCACTCTTCAGGCCCAATTCGTCTGTGTCCGTTTTCCATGTCCTCACAAGGTGGACTGTTTCTTGTCAAGGCCTACTGAGAAAAGCATCTTCATTTGGTTCATGCTGGTGGTGGCCTGTGTCTCTTTATTCCTAAATGTGATTGAGATCTTATATCTTTTCGTCAAGAAGATCAATGAGTGTCTCAGCCACAAAAAGGACTACACCATCACACCCGTGACCCCGGTTGTGAATCGGAAGGACTTCAAAAATACAGATCAGGTGATTCAGAACTGGATGAACCGTGAGCTGGAGCTTCAGAGGAGGGAACCTGGCAATGAGGCAACTAAGAGTGTGGCTTCAGAGGAGCATAGTGCTGACGTGCAAGAGGTCCATATCTGATCAGCAGGTCTCTGTACACAATGGCTTTCACACGGTCAGCTTGACAAACAGCAACTGATCAAAGTGACTTGTGCATGGTCGAGACCCCCAACTTCAAGCACGCTATGACCCTCTCTCTCTGTTTAACAAATCAATAATGTATTGCTGAAAGTTCTTCTGTTTTTGTTTGTTTTTGCTTTTTTTCTCATTTAAGTTGGAAATTGTACTCTGTAGAAAGATTTGATAAAAGTAAAGCTTCAAACTGTGCCTGTAAGCTGTATTTTTGTCATTTATTTCTGTCAGTTTCGGTAATTAGGGGAAATAAAATAAGGCTAAAAAAAAAAAAAAAAAACTGAAGGCTAAATTTATTTGATCAAAAACAGTGATATTGAGAATTATTATTACAATTGTAATAATAATTACATGTTATGTATTTTAAAATGTATTTTTTTCCAGAATTTTCCACAGCCATTACTCCAGTCTTCAGTGTCACACGATTCTTCGGAAATCAGTCTAAAGCTGATTTGCTGCACAAGAAACATTTCTTATTATTATCAATGTCAAAAAACAGTTGTGCTGCTTAATATTTTTGTGGAAATCATGACCCCCACCCCCAGTTCTTTGATGAATAGAAAGTTCAAAAGAACAGCTTTTATTTGAAATAGAAAGCTTTGATAATATTATAAATGTCTTTAGTGTGATAAATCTTAAACAATTTAACAATTTATTGGATCCTTGCTGAATAAAAATATATACTATATATATATATATATATATATATATATATATATATATATATATAATATTTATATTTATATATATATAATTTATATTAAAAAATTAATAGATGCTTTATTATTTTAGTTGGAATACTGTAGTTGTGTGGGTTAGAGACTTATTACATTATTGTTGAAGCCTTTCAATCATTAATGTGGCACTCCTGTGTACTTGCATTCAAGATCTTGTTCTTTTACCGTTGGACAACGTAACAGCATTCCACTTTCGGCTATTATGCAATCTCAGTAAAGCCCAAAAATCAAGGTTCAGCTATTCTCAGCTATCACTTGATATGCGGATTAGTTTCTAAAAGGAAGAGGTGCAACTCACTTAAGGTAACTGTGAAATCAATAAAACACTTTTATATATTTTTGTAAAGTATACATAGTTTTAGGTATGTACAATAGTTATTTACCTTGTGGTGTAAAAAGACAATATTTAAAAATATCTAAATCATTTTAATCCGACTAATCAGGGTAAGCCTTTAATTACTAATAACTAATTATTTATCTTAGTAATTGTTCTTTACCTTAAAACATTGTACGTTTTAATATGGTAAATGTTTTAAAGTATTTGAAGTAACATTCTTTTGAGTTTTTGAAAATTTATATTTATCAGTAATCACAGATGTTTAGTTAGTGAATAAGATTCAGAAATATCAAGTTATTTCCCCATGATACAGTAAAAAACTTCTGATAATTCAATTTGTTAAACATTTATTTACATTTTTTGCCAGCACCATATGTTAATGTAATCCAATTATTCATGCCATTTATAGAATTTATCAAATTTACAATTAATTAATTAATTAATACTTCTTATAGTTATAACCTCTTTTTCATGTTTTGCTTTTCTTTATGGGCACAATAACTGAACTTTTTTCCGTAGGCTATTAATTATTAAGTATATTAATCTATTAAGAGTTTACAATTAATGAAGACCATCATTCAAAGGCTTATTTATTATGTTAGACCTAAAGTGGACCTTGTATTTCATGTTTTCTTGTCATCCTTTTTTTTTTTTAGGAAAGTCTGAGCATCAGCAAACATGGGAGACTGGGGATTTCTCTCGTCGTTATTAGACAAAGTACAGTCCCACTCCACCGTCATCGGCAAGATATGGATGAGCGTCCTTTTCATCTTCAGGATCCTGGTGCTGGGAGCAGCGGCTGAGAGCGTTTGGGGTGATGAACAATCTAATTTGGTTTGCAATACGATGCAACCTGGTTGTGAGAATGTGTGCTACGACTGGCAATTCCCAATCTCGCACATCCGCTTCTGGGTCTTGCAGATCATATTTGTATCCACTCCAACTTTGGTATACCTGGGTCATGCGGTGCAAGTCATTCATGAAGAGAACAAACTCAGAGAGAAAATACAAAATCTTGGCGACGGCCACATGTTGAAGGCACCCAAATACACAGATGACAGAGGTCATGTCAAAATTAAAGGAAACCTGCTCGGCAGCTATCTAACCCAGCTGTTTTTTAAAATCATCCTGGAGATTGCATTCATTGTCGGACAGTATTATTTATACGGCTTTGTAATGGTAGCCAAGTTTACATGTTCCCAATCCCCCTGCCCTTACACCGTAGAATGTTTCATGTCTCGTCCAACAGAGAAGACCATCTTCATCATCTTTATGCTAGTGGTAGCCTGTGTGTCTCTGCTACTGAATGTCATAGAGGTGTTTTACCTACTGTTCACCAGGGTCAGATGCCGGACCAGCAAGAGACAGACACATAATGTCACTACAGGTAAAAAACCTGGAAGTCTGGCATCATCCTGGATGACCTCTGAAGACGCTTTGAAGCAAAACATAATGAACAAGCATTATGAGAGCGGACAGAGTCTTGGAGGAAGCCTGGATGGGGCAAAAGAAGAAAAAATGATGGAAGACCATTAGATTTAGATTTTTTTTGTCTCTCAGAAATTTCACCAATCTGCCACATTTAGAAAAACATCTCTACCATTTGTTTTCCATTGCTCTAAGCTTATGGTCCAGTATTTATACACTGAAAAAAATAAAGTATTGGTATGATACTCCTCAAACGGAGTGTGTTATTTAATTATTTTATGATTATTTTGTGCACAATGCATGTTTGACTTTTAATTGGATAGTTTTGATGTACAACAGTGAAAAAAAATATACTGTTGTATGATTGTATATATTGTGTGTAAATATATGTATAAGAGTCAGTAAGTGACTTAAGCACTGTCTGCATATCTTGTTTGTGTGATGTTGTGATTTTATATATTTTCCGTTACAATGAAACCAATTTAAAGTCATTTGTTTTCTGAATGTAAACTGGTGTCAGTGATGTTTAACGAGCATAATGACAATATCCTTCTTGGAAATAAAACTTTTAAATCAACAGAGGTTTCTTTTTTCACTGGATATATTCTCCCGTTTAAAAAAACTTTGTGGTGTAAAATAACAATATTTAAGTATTAACCTGACTGCAATCAAGCTAAGTGCTTATTTGCTAAAATCAAATAAATGTCTTAGTAATTGCTCTTAACCTCTAAGACATAGAATGTTTTACCATGTCTGTACAGATTTACATAATGAATGCACAGCCGGTGCTTTTACATAAAAATCATATATAAATACAAAAAAATGCATGTTTTGACTTCTGCTCCACCTCTTTGTATTGCACTGCAAGCTGCATTAACAGAGTCACATTATCTTTACGTTGATGTATGTTGTTCTTGCATATCTCAAATATGACCACGCTGCTGATTTTTATCACTGTTCTTTTAACTGACACTGAGCATAGCATAGAATAGCTCAGATGATAAATACCCTAAAGCACTAAAAATCAAGTATTCATTATGTTATAAAAGCTCCTTGCCTTGTTTTTGTTTCATCATAAGAGAAGAGAATATTTATTCTCTTCTCTTATGATGAAACAAAAAACAGAGCGGTTTTACTTCACAGTTTTTTTTTGTGTTCAGAAATTTCAGTAATGTTATGAATCACAATGACAAATCAACCTCTTGTGAATAAATTGAACTATTGTTTTTTTTTTATTATCTATTTATATACACATGGGTATGTGAGAATACAAAGGTGCAGAGATCTTGTCTCATAAGTATGCATTGCCCTTAGATTCTCTAGCATGATTAATAATTAACTTGGTGCTCATTTTTTTTCCTGTTATCCCAAATATGGCCATGGAACTTTAATCAGACATCAAGAGGTGGCAGCCAAAAAAAAAAAAGACATTGTGAAATCCAGTGCACTGAAGTTCAATCTTTACACCCGACACATGCCACTTAATCATTGAGCAACACAGTCAGCACAGCACTGAAACACAAGCTGTCACAGGTAATAATATAGATTTTATTTTAAATTTGCATATGGATCTATCTGTTTGCTCATTTATATGTGAAATTGTATATTGTGAAGTTTAGTTAAGGGTTTTAAACAGGTAACAAAACATTATAATCTATTAATTTTAAATTGTACTGATATACAGACATATTTTGGTGATTGCTGAATGTTAACCATTCACTCTTTCAAAGTGAATGCTAGATTGGAAAAGTCAGTCATTCACATCGTTAGAACAGTTATTATCTTGAAACATCTGCTTGCTAATTAGTTGCATATTCTTTTCTCTTTGTAATTAAAACGCAAATGTAATTACTTGCCTAGAATGTCTAGAATTGTTTATGGTTAAATATGTCTTTATGTTTATTTCCCCCCCTTTAGGATAACTAAACTAAAGTCCAAATAGTTTTTTACTAAGTAAATGTATTGATGTTCAATTCAAATTCATTTTAAAACTGCACCTTGAAAGTTCATATCTTCATATCATATCAAAAATCTAATTGTTGTCACAGTCCACAAAAGTACTGTGGCTAAAGTTTTTTGGTAAATACATAATTATTTAATTATTCTCAGATAATCTTGTCTATCTGCTGAAATTCGCACGTAGCCCCTGTGCAGATCCAAAAAAAATAAAATAAAATTTAACGTTTTAGTGCATTTATGACATTATTGATGGCAATCAGCAACTATTGGTCATTGAATAATGACTAAAAGTTCACCTATGGAAGAAAGAAAACCATGCAGTGCTGAGATGAACTTTCAATTTTGGGAGAACTATTCCTTAATGGGAATTTGATTACTTGAAAGTAACTATGAATCACATTATGAGGCCTAATGGTTAGAGAGTCGGACTCCCAATCGAAAGGTTGTGAGTTCGAGTCCTGGGCCGGCAGAAATTGTGGGTGGGGGGAGTGCATGTACAGTTCTCTCTCCACCCTCAATACCACGACTTAGGTGCCCTTGAGCAAGGCACTGAACCCCCAACTGCTCCCTGGGCGCTGCAGCATAAATGGCTGCCCACTGCTCCGTGTGTTCACTGCTCTGTGTGTGTGCACTTTGGATGGGTTAAATGCAGAGCACAAATTCTGAGTATGGGTCACCATACTTGGCTGAATGTCACTTCGCTTGTGTTTGTTTGTTTATATATTTTTTTTTTATTTTTTTCTCTTTTTGTCAAGCAATTTTTTCTTAGTTAGTTTTGCCTTTGTTTTCCTTTAAAATTTTTAAAAATTCTTAAATCAAGATACATTTACTTGACTTGTTTAAAATTAATCAAAATTCAAAAATCACAAAATAAGTTTATGCATAAAACAAGAAAGAAAAAAAAGTAAATGGATTAAGAAAAATTTTATTGACTTTTTTCACATTGCATTAAGTTTATCTTTGCTCACCCCACTACTGTTTTTTTTTTTTTTTTCGCTTTTTCGCTTAATTTTTCATAACATTTTCTGGAAAACAAGACTTAATATCTTAAGTCATTGAGCTTCTCTTGCTTACATTTAAGAATGTTTAAATATTTGTACTGGAAAACAAGACAAACATACGAAGAAATTATATATTTTTTTTTGCATGGCATATGGGGTTTGGATGATGGGATGATAAATAAATAAATATATTTTGGGGGATTAAACTGACTTTACTTAACGTGCTGTATTTCTCCCCTAGTTTTTCTGGCAGAGAAGATACAAACGGCACAAGCATGGGAGAGTGGGGCTTTCTCTCCAAGCTGCTGGACAAAGTGCAGTCTCACTCCACTGTCATTGGGAAGGTGTGGCTCACTGTTCTCTTTGTCTTCAGGATCATGGTTCTCGGAGCTGGGGCTGAAAAGGTGTGGAGCGACGAACAATCAAAAATGATCTGCAACACTAAGCAACCTGGTTGTACAAACGTCTGTTACGATCACACCTTTCCAATCTCCCACATTCGCTTCTGGGTACTTCAGATCATCTTTGTGTCTACTCCAACACTTCTATTCTTCGGTCATGTTCTGCATATCCTCCACAAAGATAAGAAATTAAGACAGCAGATTAAAAGCTATGAGGAAAAGCAAGGCCTCAAACATTCCAAATACACTAACGATCATGGCAAAGTTATAATCAAGGGTCAGTTATTAGGTAGTTACCTAGCCAGCCTGTTTGCTAAGATATTGCTTGAGGCTGCGTTTATTGTAGGTCAGTATTATATTTACGGTTTCATAATGATCCCTAAGATAGAATGCTCCCAGTCTCCTTGCCCTCATACGGTTGAGTGTTACATGTCTCGTCCCACAGAGAAAACCATCTTTATTATCTTCATGCTGGTGGTGTCGTGTATCTCTCTGCTTCTGAACGTGGTTGAGATGTTCTACCTGATATGCCGCAGGTCAAAGAGACATCGTGAACAGATGAACAGATGAAAGACGTTCTCGCAAGGTTTAAACGGACCTTCAAAGTCTACCTAAACTTAAGACTGAAAAGACCATGTTTGAAGTTTTAAGCTCTTCCATAGCTACATGAATTTAAGATCTGGGTATTCAAATTCAAGCCATTTTGTGATCATTTTGTTTTGCACAGTTTTTGTTTTGCTGTGATATGATAATATGTATTTTGAACAATGTTTGCTCGAGAATGAATGTTAATGTACATCTGCATGGTGCCACAGGGCATTTCAGGTAATTTTATATGGACTTTTAACCTTTATTAATGTAATAACTTGTCATATGACCTACCATTTATTTCTTCTTATAAACTTTTGTGATGCTTTAATTGTCTTACAGTAGAATTGTCATACAACACGAAGACAACAGTTCATTATGTAGCACACTACATATTTTCATTATATAGTAACTCTCTCTCTCTCTCTCTCTCTCTCTCTTTCTCTCTCTATTTGGTTAAATCAAACCACATGTAACTATATGAGAGCAGTGTTAGTATATGATGTTAATTGTTTCATAATAGCATAGCTCATGATAATTTTAGCTCTTACATGTACATATTATGTTTTTAACTGTGCGACCCGTGATAAAGGTAATATGCTGAAAGAGAGAGAGAGAGAGATTCTGCTTTTAATCATGAACTGTTTTCATTGAATGTGTTAAAACCTTTGTAAATATTATAATTGTTTTTTTCTTGTTAAGATATATTAAAGTATTGCTCAGTCAGCTAATGATGTGTGGGCTGAAGGCGATATTAGGAAATGTTAGTTTTATTAATTTCAATTAAAGGGGAGATCCAAACATATCAATCGTATCATGTACTCACCCTCGTGTTATTCCTCTCCTAACAACAATCTTAAAGTGTCACAGAAGTGCTTCATACGTCTCGTGCTGTTGGAATCTAATTTGGTCAATTTGAATGTGCGCATATTTTAAGCTTCACAAGTATTCAATATTCAAATATTCTCAGGTGTCTTGTCAGTTGCCTAACATTCCCCTTTGTTGTCTATGGAAGAAACAAACCTATATAAATGTTGAGACAACCTTTTATAATAATAATAATAATTATTATTATTATTATTATTATTATTATTATTATTATTATTGTATTTATCTATTTTTTGGTTAAACTATTCCGTGATGGAAATACTTGAAGCACAAAAATTCTAAACAAAATCCACTTTAACTATGAAACCACATTAGGCTATGTGGAGTACACTTTTTCTTTTTTCTTTTTTTTTTAATTGCAGTTAAATTTTTATTTAAAAAATAAAATAAAATAATTGTATAATAAAAACTTGAAAACGTACAAATACAAGACAAAAATGAGTAAATGTCATGGCTAAATATTGTATTAATCTGTCTGAAGTGTCATTGAAATGTTCAAATTATTTTTAATCATCAAACGCCCCCCAGCGGTGGAAAGTCTCCCAGAATTTTCCTGGTTAATATAGGATAATTTAACCCCCTTGCAATATTTAGAAAGGTCTAATCATTTCTCTTGCACCTTATACCTTAAACAACACTTTTTTATGTGCATTTATACTTGCACACATGACTTGTTCACAGTAATTCATAAGCATAAATGTTAAAAATCATAACCGTGCATTAACATTCTAATGATTGTTGTGGTAGGTATAGTATTTTTAAAAGTGGTCAGTTGTAGTCAGTTTCCAAATGCAAGACTGTTTGGAAAAGTGGGACTGAAGACATTTAGGGGTCCTTGAAGTAATGAAGTTATAATATGTGGAGATTTGTAAATGTGTGGGTTTATAATAATTGCTACAAGTCAAGTCAAGTTGAGCTTTATTGTCATTCCGCTACATGTGTGGACATACAGCGGAACGAAATGCCATGCCGCACAGGACCACAGTGCTACATAAATACAAACCCCTGGTATTAGAGTTATAAAATAAATGCATCATTTTTACAGTAGATGTCACTATAATAAAAATTGTATTACAGAAAACGCATCATTTGTTTCCTTAAACCAATAAAATTGTGGTTTGTAAAAGAAGTAAAAAGTGCTGATTTCTTTAAGGGAAATATAATGTCATTTCAGACAGTTTCATTCAGCAAAATGTCTTAGTGGGGGTTAATTTCTGCATCTCATCCACTATACGTGTCCTCTTCTTGTGTTCCCCTCTTCGACCCATCAGATAGAATATCTCTCCTAGATTTAAAGCTAATGACACACATGCCACAATGAGCATGAATACAATGAATACGGTCTTTTCAGTTGGACGGGATGTAAAACAATGCAGACCGACTGCAGGACAAGGATCTACATTACATTCTAGCTGTGTGGGCATCCAAAGACCGATTAAATAATACTGGGCTACAATGAACCCGGCTTCAAACAAAATGGTTACAGTGATACTCAGCATATAGCAACCAAGCAGGCTCCCTTTGTAATAGATCTTCCCGTTGTCATCAGTGTATTTGAGCAGTTTTACACCACTTTTCTCTTCCTGGTTTTGTAAATGCAGCCTCAGTTTGTTTTCTTTGTGGATGACATGCAGAACATAGCCGAGGTAGACCAGATTTGGCGTGGCAACAAAGATGATTTGGAGCACCCAGAATCGCATGTGGGAAATGGGGAAGATGTGGTCGTAGCACGCGTTCAAGCAGCCAGGAGTGTTGATGTTGCAGACCATACTTGACTGTTCATCTCCCCAGACTTTATCCAGGCCAGCTCCAAGAACCATTATTCTGAAGATCAGCAGAACCGTCAGCCACACTTTCCCAATATTGGTTGAGTGAGACTGCACTTTGTCTAAAAGCTTGGAGAGGAATCCCCAGTCGCCCATTCTGACCTGGAAATTAGAAGAATTTTGAAGGAAACTACGACATGGGAGAACAGGAATTACATATTAAGAATTATAAGAATGATTCAAATAGAATAAATAAATAAATAAATAACTCTATGAATGTGGCATTATAAGTATGTATTTTCTAATCCTTTATATTTATGTAAATGTTTTAATTACTTTATATTATTTAATGAAATTTAGAATCGTTTATTAAATTATTGCAATTTAAAGAAGTTTCCTATTTAAATTTATTTTAAAATGTAATTTATTCCTGTGATGCAATGCATCATTACTCCAGTCTTCAGTGTCACATTATCCTTCAGAAATCATTCTAATATACTGACTAATTAGACTTTTGAACGGCAGGGTGTATGTGTGTGTGTGTGTGTGTGTGCGTGTGTGTATGTATGTATGTGTATATATATATATATATATATATATATATATATATATATATATATATATATATATATTTATATTTATATATATATTTATACACATACATACATATCCATATATACTGAAATAGAAATACTTTTTTTCATAGGTTCAAATGTAAAATTGAGTTAAGAATAAAAGCAAATGTATGGGTTTTACTAGCAATATACAGTATAGTAGAAAAATGTGCACAATATCATCATAATTAAAATATTTGACATATATCAGCTATAAGCAAATATATTGTTGTGTCATAAGAAAATAATTCCAAAAATCAATTAACAAAATAGTTGAATTAATTCCATATCCTACCTTTTATATGATGACAGGTCCAGTGAACCTTGTCCTTTAATTGTGGGCAGGTGAAGAGGCGATATCAGAGCTTTCCGTCTTTCATGTTCTGATCTTCAACAACTTTTGTAATTTTTATAAGTGTAGCTTTCATTTAGTGTCCACCCACAAAAAAAACATCTGCATTTCACTTCAGGTCAACAAGCACGTACTCACTCCCTGTCTAAAATCACACAAAGAGATTTACATCACACCAACCTTTACATTGTCCAGCTTTGACTCAAGATGTTGCAACACATGAAACTAACAAATGTTAAAAGTCACCTCCCACATGATCAGGAGAAATGTGATGAAACAGTCGTTTCCATAGACAGTGTTTTTCAAAATCACAAAAACACATAAACACAATGTTAAAGGGATAGACAGTTTGCATTTTGCAAATTTGGTTTGAAAAAAATATCTTATGTAATCCAAAGCATTCAAGATGCAATCCAAGCCCATGATCATAACAATATGTTATGCTGGTTTCGCTTTGTACAGTCATCATAGGTTTATACTATTATAGTGTTTCAAAAATATTTTAATATTAAATTAGTATTTCAATATTTATTTTAATATAAATGTCTGATTTGAATACAAAAGCAAAATAATTGCATAAAAGCATCTACCAAATGAATAAATTAAAATGTAACTGTATGTGTAAACATGTTAACAATCACATAATTTCCATAAAGGTTAGTCTTATGTCCGTTTTTGAAATTGAGATTTATGCATCATCTTTCCATTGATGTATGGTTTATTAGGATAAGACAATATTTGGCCAAGATACAACTATTTGAAAATCTGGAATATGAGGGTGCAAAAAAAAAAAAAAAAAAAATCAAAATACTGAGAAATTCACCTTTAAAGTTGTCCAAATATATTCTTAGCAAAGCATATTACTGATCAAAAATTAAGTTTTGATATATTTACGGTAGGAAATTTACAAAATATCTTCATGGAATATGATCTTTACTTGATATCCTAATGATTTTTGGCATAAAAGAAAAATCGATAATTTTGACCCATACAATGTTTCTAAAAATGTATCCCAGCGACTTAAGACTGGTATTGTGGTCCAGGGTCACATATGTGTCTCTTGTGAGTGGGCTATGGGGATTTTATTTGGAAAAATGAGCCTCAGACACTACAAAAATGACCTTGAATGACTCTAATCAGTGAAACTTTTTATTTATTTAGAAGAACTGTTATAACTAAACAATTCATGAGAATAAAATCTGACTTTTCCAAGTGATGTATGGAAGAGTGGACCATTTCGGAACAACTTATTCATTGGAATGAATCAGAGCGAGAACAACATTTCACATGAACCTTCAGTTGGACCTTTTAGGATGAACCGATTCACTGGACTTTCTAGCACTGTATACAAGAGACCGGGAATATGCAATTACTTCAGCTTGCTTGGCATTGATCCATGCAGTGCAAGTGCGATGTTGATTTTATTTGTGCTACACCACTAATAGTTCGAAAAATTATATGCCATATTTGATTTTTAGTTCTGTCACTGCAAGATAACCTTTCTGTCAGGGCCTGAGACAATATTTATTTTGATCAACGAGGAGGTGAGGTAAAATCAATAGTCCAGTTTTTCAGAATAAAAATATTTGTTATTTATTGAATCATGTTTGTTGTCACGTTTGACATGAGATCTGGCCGTGTCAGTGTTTTATAAGATTACTCAGAGACTCAAGACAGGCTAAAAGTTCATTGCCAGGATGACTGTCCACAAATCTCTCTCCCACAATTATACAAAATTAAACAAGAATTCCAATCCTTGAGAAATAAAACTCCTTTTTACCAGAAGATTACACAAGGCTTCACTTGAATCAGTTGTTACTTAAAAAAGGTTGTCAGGGTCAATGAGTGTTTTACGCAGAAAATTATAATGTTTTTTCATTTATCATGCATTAAATGTTGGGATTCATCTTTTATAAAGGCTTGCATCAAATTAGGCAAAGATATATGGCTGGTGTTTTTATTTTATTTTATTAAAACAAATAATAAAAACATATTATTATCCATCCATCTTCTTCCGCTTATCCGGGGCTGGGTCGCGGGGGCAGCAGTCTAAGCAGAGAACCCCAGACTTCCCTCTCCCTAGACACTTCCTCCAGCTCTTCTGGGGGGACACCGAGGCGTTCCCAGGCCAGCTGGGAGACATAGTCTCTCCAGCCTGTCCTAGGTCTTCCCCGGGGTCTCCTCCCAGTGGGACATGCCCGGAACACCTTCCCGGGAAGGCGTCCAGGAGGCATCCGGAACAGATGCCCGAGCCACCTCAGCTGACCCCTCTCGATGTGGAGGAGCAGCGGCTCTACTCTGAGCTCCTCCCGGGTGACTGAGCTTCTCACCCTATCTCTAAGGGATCGCCCAGCCACCCTGCGGAGAAAGCTCATTTCGGTCGCCTGTATCCGGGATCTTGTCCTTTCGGTCATGACCCAAAGCTCATGACCATAGGTGAGAGTAGGAACGTAGATTGACCGGTAAATCGAGAGCTTCGCCTTGCGGCTCAGCTCTTTCTTCACCACGACAGACCGGTACATCGACCGCATTACTGCAGAAGCTGCACCGATCCGTCTGTCAATCTCCCGTTCCATCCTTCCCTCACTCGTGAACAAGACCCCAAGATACTTAAACTCCTCCACTTGAGGCAGGAACTCTCCACCAACCTGAAGTGGGCAAGTGAAAAAGTGAAAGTGAAGTGACATTCAGCCAAGTATGGTGACCCATACTCAGAATTTGTGCTCTGCATTTAACCCATCCGAAATGCACACACACAGAGCAGTGAACACACACACACACACTGTGAGCACACACCCGGAGCAGTGGGCAGCCATATATGCTGCGGCGCCCGGGGAGCAGTTGGGGGTTCGATGCCTTGCTCAAGGGCACCTAAGTCATGGTATTGAAGGTGGAGAGAGAACTGTACATGCACTCCCCCCACCCACAATTCCTGCCTGCCCGGGACTCGAACTCACAACCTTTTGATTGGGAGTCCGACTCTCTAACCATTAGGCCACGACTTCCCCAAATTCCACCAAAAAAGCCACCCTTTTCCGACTGAGGACCATGGCCCCGGATTTGGAGGTGCTGATTCTCAGAAATTCTGTCCATAAAAATCATGAACAGAACCGGCGACAAAGGGCAGCCCTGCCGGAGTCCAACACGCACCGGGAACAAGTCTGACTTACTGCTGGCAAGACGAACCAAGCTCCTGCTCCGGTCGTACAGGGACCGGATAGCCCTTAGCAAAGGGCCCCGGACCCCATACTCCCGGAGCACCCTCCACAGGCCGCCGCGAGGGACACAGTCGAATGCCTTCTCCAAATCCACAAAGCACATGTGGACTGGTTGGGCAAACTCCCATGAACCCTCCAGCACCATGTAGAGGGTATAGAGCTGGTCCAGTGTTCCATGGCCTGGACGAAAACCACACTGTTCCTCCTGAATCCGAGGTTCTACTATCGGCCGGATTCTCCTCTCCAGTACCCTGGCATAGACTTTCCCAGGGAGGCTGAGAAGTGTGATCCCCCTGTAGTTGGAACACACCCTCCGGTCCCCCTTCTTAAAAAGAGGAACCACCACCCCGGTCTGCCATCCCAGAGGCACCGTCCCCGACTGCCACGCGATGCTGCAGAGGCGTGTCAGCCAAGACAGCCCCACAACATCCAGAGACTTGAGGTACTCAGGGCGGATCTCATCCACCCCCGGTGCCTTGCCACCGAGGAGTTTCTTGACTACCTCGGTGACTTCAGCTTGGGTGATGGACCAAGTCCACATCTGAGCCCTCAGCCTCTGCTTCCTCAATGGAAGACGTGACAGCGGGATTGAGGAGATCCTCGAAGTATTCCTTCCACCGTCCAACGACATCCCCAGTTGAGGTCAACAGCTCCCCACCTTTACTGTAAACAGCGTTGGTAGGGCACTGCTTCCCTCTCCTGAGGCGCCGGACGGTTTGCCAGAATCTCTTCGAGGCTGACCGATAGTCCTTCTCCATGGCCTCACCGAACTCCTCCCAGGCCCGAGTTTTTGCCTCCACAACCACCCGGGCTGTAGTCCGCTTGGCCAGCCGGTACCTGTCAGCTGCCTCAGGAGTCCCACAAGCCAACCAGGCCCGATAGGACTCCTTCTTCAGCTTGACGGCATCCCTTACTTCCGGTGTCCACCACCGGGTTCGGGGATTGCCACCTCGACAGGCACCGGAAACCTTACGGCCACAGCTCCGAGCGGCCGCTTCGACAATGGACTCAATATCTCCAGCCTCCCTCGGGATCCGGTCGAAGCTCTGCCGGAGGTGGGAGTTGAAGATCTCTCTGACAGGAGACTCGGCCAAACGTTCCCAGCAGACCCTCACAGTACGTTTGGGTCTGCCGAGTCTGTCCAGCTTCCTCCCCCGCCATTGGATCCAACTCACCACCAGGTGGTGATCGGTTGACAGCTCCGCCCCTCTCTTCACCCGAGTGTCCAAGACATACGGCCGGAGGTCGACAAAGTCGATCATCGACCTACGGCCTAGGGTGTCCTGGTGCCACGTGTACTGATGGACACCCTTATGCTTGAACATGGTGTTCGTTATGGACAAGCTGTAACTAGCACAGAAGTCCAATAACTGAACACCGCTCGGGTTCAGATCAGGGGGGCCGTTCCTCCCAATCACGCCCCTCCAGGTGTCACTGTCGTTGCCCACGTGGGCGTTGAAGTCCCCCAGTAATACGACGGAGTCCCCAGTCGGAGCACTTTCCAGCACCCCTCCCAGAGACTCCAAGAAGGGCGGGTACTCTGCTCTGCCGTCAAGGAGACAACAGTGTCAATGAAGAGCTTGAATGAAAATCAAGGTAAATATAATTTTGTTTGCACCATTGACAGTCAAGATTTTTCGTTTTATGCAAAAAGTGTAATTGTTTGTTTGTATAAATTTAGCAGTCACTCTGAAAAAAAAAATATTCAGTGGTTAAGTGTCTTCTCAAGGTCACAGCAGTGATTTTTGTTCCTCATGGGGCTCAAACCCAGCAACCTTACCAGCCCTGATGTTTAGCCACTACACCACACCACCATCACATAAAGATGCTGCTTCCACCTAGCGACAGAAACTAAGCTGATGATTTATAGCTGAATTTCACCAATGTGTGAAAGTGTGATGAAACTCATGCTGTGACTAATTACCAGTGGTTCTAAGAAGAACAAAAATACAGAAGTGAAAAATTCTAGTTAAAACTAGTTTTTTTATTATACAGATGGGTGGAGCATGTAGTGTCCCTTCAGATATAGGTAAATCAGAGAGAAGATGACAGATTGAAACAGTCAAGTCTTGTCTGAGAGTCATTGAAACCGAGAAATATTTTACATTTTAATGATAAAATAGTTTGGTTATAGAATCGTTTTTAAATCTCAGGGAGCCGAATAAGGAAATATATTTATTTAAATACACAAAAAATAATATTGAGGATCATTAGTTGTTGTATCTTTACGAGAAATTACCATTCGGATCCATTTGTTCAGGTAAGAATATTTTGGAATTTGTTGGAGAATGATTTTTTAACATATTTTTTTTTATCTTTAAAAAATCTTACTGAAAACATTGTAGAAACATCACTCAAAAGTAACTTTACTTCAACAGTTTCAGATCACAGAGTCTTAGACATTTCAATAAATGAGAAAATGAAGTTATTTATTAAATGGAATATATTTAAAATACATTTTACAGATAAAACAATATAAATATCTTAAATAGAATGAGTTCAGTTTAGTTGTTTTATCTTATCTTTATTAAATCTTACAGAAAACCTTTTAGAAACATCATTAAAAGTTTGCTTCAAAGGTTTCAGGTTTACTCAATAAACCAAAACACTTTGATTTTTTTTTTCTAAACCGTGATTATGATTTGATATTTTTATAGGGTGACAACAAATACTTCAAGCTTACAAGACACAGCATTTTTTTCTCCATAATATTTGGTGAGTATGAAAGTTGTATAATGGATAAGATATTGAGCAAGATCTTTTTGAGAAGTGAAAATAGTAAAATGGTGAGTGAGCAGTCTACGAAAATCTCAGTCTAATTGCTGGAACTGTTTTTGTCATTTTGATCAGTTCTGCATTGTTCTTTAATGCTGTAACATTCATGGTATATTTCCATATTCTTTTGCCTTCTTGATTATAACAAGAACCTGGTTTGCTAATAACATGGCTTAAATAAATACAAAATAAAAAGTTGGGGAAAAAGGCCTACATGAATTCACTCTTTTGACCCCCAAATTGTTTAGATCAACCAGGGTTTCTTATTGAAACTAATTGTGGATAATTCAGTGTAAATCTCCTGTTTATCCTTCAGGGAAGTCTTGAGCAACCAATCATGGGAGACTGGGGGTTCCTCTCAGCTTTACTGGACAAAGTACAGTCCCACTCCACCGTCATCGGCAAGATATGGATGAGCGTCCTCTTCATCTTCAGGATCCTGGTGCTGGGAGCAGCGGCGGAGAACGTGTGGGGTGACGAGCGATCCAACTTAGTATGCAACACCAACACCCCTGGTTGTGAGAACGTGTGCTATGACTGGAAGTTCCCCATCTCGCATATTCGCTTCTGGGTAATGCAGATCATCTTTGTTTCCACTCCAACTTTGGTATATCTGGGCCACGTGGTGCACGTCATCCACCAAGAGAACAAACTGAGAGAGGAGCAGAAAATAAACCCGATGTCAAAGTCACCAAAATATACAAACGAAAAAGGGAAGGTTGAAATCAAAGGAAGCATGCTGGGTAGCTACTTGACCCAGCTGTTTATAAAAATAATTTTAGAGGTGGCTTTCATCGTTGGACAGTATTATCTGTTTGGATTTATCATGGATCGTAAGTTCAACTGTAAGCGGTTGCCTTGTACAGTGGAGACTGAGTGTTTCGTGTCTAGACCCACAGAGAAAACCGTCTTCATTATCTTCATGTTGGTGGTGGCATGTGTGTCTCTGGCCTTAAATGTTCTAGAAATATTCTATTTGCTTTGTAAGAGGATAAGTGGGAGAAATAAGAAATATAGGAATGCAATTCATACTAGCAATTCTCAATATCCTTCACCTTTTTCAGTAGAACTTGATACTGTCAATGGAATAAGGCACAATGAGTTAAACATGGCCTTTCAGAACAGATATGGTCAAAGCAAAGGCAGCCTTGATGGAGCCAAACCTGAGCCATAAGGCAATTAGTCACTGTGGTAACATGATAAACTTCAATATAATCAACACAACACAGTCACAAGGAAAAATATGTTGATTGTAACTTCTGCTAACTGAACACTAGATGGCGCTGTAATCTTCTTGAGTTGCACTCACTAACCCTCAACTTGTGTCACAACAAGGCCAGTGATTTATTTTATTTTGTTGTCTCCTGTACTGTAGTTTTTATATCATTTTAAAGTATTATTTTCGCAAAGCATCCAACACGAAATATGTGTAACCAATTTCTTGCTTTTTGTGCACTAAGAATAAACAACGTGAGATAAGTAGATGATGGCTGTGTATCAGTTTTCTTACAAAGAAGGGGCACCAGGGACGAAGCTATTAAATTCTTATAAAAAATAAAAAAAAAAATAAAAAAAAACATTTATAATATTTAACACATACACTAAAATAACTTTTAATATTGACTATTAAAAGTTAGTAAATATTAAAATATATATTATTATGCATACATATATATATATATATATATATATATATATATATATATATATATATATATATATATATATATATATATATATATATATATATATATATATATATATAAAAGGATATAAGGTAACTTTTAATAGTAAATATTACAAGTTATTTAAGAGTATGTGTTTCCCTTTCATGTTTCCCTTTCATGGTCTATTCTTTTTTAGATAGTCATAAAAACTTCCTGACATAGCTAACTGCTTTACAGATTACTTATGTACAATCAACACGTCAGAAATGCAATTATATTATAATATATATTTTATGCATTTTATATCATATTATGATTGTAAAAATGTTCAACAAATTTCATAAAGTTTTCGAGAGAAACGTGTTCGTCTGAGTAGAGGAGGACCTAAAAAAACTTATTTCTTGTGACGTAGCCAGTCATGTGACTTTGCCAAACTTTGTGCGTCTGCTCCCACTTTCTCCTCTCTGAGTTAGGGCAAGTGTTCCTCAATTTCTCAGTAGTCGCTCACTTGGATTTGGTGACTGATCTTCAGAGGTGACGGAGTAAGTCCAATACAGGGCTCTCCTCTTTTTACTTCTCTCCAGGTAAGTTTTTATAGAAGGTCTAACAACTTTTAACAAGGTCTGCAAAACTTTTTATTTATTTATTTATTTCCATAGCGGCAATAATATTCAGAACTGAACAACACAGCAAATTTGAAAGAATTTTAAGGTTTTAAATGTCTCTTGTCATAATAATTTTTAACTTTAGCAACATTTGAGTGAGATCTGAAGTTAATGAAATTATCGGAATCGTTATGATGTGATTTATATAATATATTGTAGTCATATTGTTCAATATCTAGCTATATAATATTTTCTCTCAGCATTTTATTCACGTCTGCTGTGCAGTACACGTTCGGTGAAAAATAGGGTAATTTAATAGGCATTTCAATAATTAAACTAAAAATGATACAACAGACAGTTTAGAAAAACTTTTTGTCTGGAAAAAAGTTTTGAAGGAAAAAAACAAACATGAATCAAAAACATGAATTTACTTGTAACTAATTACAACAAAAATCTTATTAATAGAATAAGATGAAAACCAACTTTGGGTCTTTTCTTTCTTTGTTTTTAGAACTATAATACGACTTTCTGGTGAAAACCAATCCGTTTTCATCAAATCTGCGCGTGTAGGGGGCGCTATTCAGTCCCTCTACACAATGTTAAGCGGCTTGTCTGTTACATCACTTTAACCTGTAATTCCCAAACATCCCTACATTCATTCTTGCTTTCAGTGTAATGACAATTGTGATTTTTATATGTTTAAATAAATGTAACATACAGTTATTAATAATTTAGCTACCTAAAATTCAGTAGAATGTGACTGAGCTACTAATCACCAATCAAATGTCTGCCCATTTGTTGTCTAAACAACAAAAACACAAAAATAATGTTTTAATACAATTTCTTTGCCAACCTGATGTCTTTTATGGACTTTTAACAAGGTCATAATATACATTACACACATAACCCATTTAAAATTTGTATTATTGCCTTGAGATCCACAAATTGTCCCGGATATCGAAGGGATGCTCTTTTTCATAACTGCGCCACATGGATCAGGCAGTTCTTTAAAACTTCTTAAACTGTTCCGTATGATATTTGTTTTTCCATGCTATGCAAAGGATTTAATCAAAGACTTGCTGCCCAGTTCTATTCAGATTTCAAGGGAATGTTATTGTTCATTATTTAAACATCTCTGATGTGACTAGAGGGACAGGCATTTTGCTAATTAAACAAGGATCTTTAAATTCTCCAGTGTCCTAGCTGCTTAGTCACGTTTTGTTCAGAGATGTTTAAATCAGTTGATAATGACTCACTTTCTGTCATGGAAGCATTTGCTAGATACATTTTATTTCACAATGCAAAAGACAGCAAGTCCTGGCAGCTATATTTACAACCCTATGTGTGTGAGCCACATGTTTGTTATCTGAGCTATCCGAGACCAGGTGTAGTTTATATTATGATAATCTCGAGGTCACTTTTCATGATTATTTTCATAATAACCTCCTCAGCAGGTGCTGAAACTAACACTTTCATGATGTGCTTCAAGTACAGAAAAATACATTACATGTGGACACTAAAGTCACACTTCAAAATGTTAGATTCCATTGCATTACATAACTTTATATACGTATGTATGTATGTATACATACATATAATTATGTAATGCAAATCCACTAAAAGTGATGGACTGTTTGGTTAAAAATAATAGAAAAACATTTCAAAGTGAAGTATTATCGGCTATGACATATCACTTTGATATTTTGATATCTAATGCAATAACATTCAGACGTATCAAAGTGTCACTGAAGTGTCCAAAATTGTCTAAATACATTTAATTACATCTCAGCTTTCTATTTTCAGCTAGAACTCCCTTAAGATGGGTGACTGGAGTGCGTTGGGAAGACTTCTTGACAAGGTGCAGGCCTACTCCACGGCCGGAGGGAAGATCTGGCTCTCCGTGCTCTTCATTTTCCGGATCCTAGTTCTGGGAACAGCAGTGGAGTCGGCCTGGGGTGACGAGCAGTCAGCGTTCAAGTGCAATACCCAGCAGCCCGGTTGTGAGAATGTCTGCTATGACAAATCGTTCCCCATCTCGCACGTGCGCTTGTGGGTCCTTCAGATCATCTTCGTGTCCACCCCTACGCTCCTGTACCTGGCGCACATTTTCTACCTGATGCGCAAGGAGGAGAAGCTCAACCGCAAGGAGGAGGAGCTGAAGGCCGTGCAGAACGACGGTGGTGACGTCGAGCTCCATCTCAAGAAGATCGAGCACAAGAAGTTCAAGCACGGCCTGGTGGAGCATGGCAAGGTGAAGATGAAGGGTGCCCTGCTGCGCACTTACATCGTCAGCATCCTTTTCAAGTCCATCTTTGAGGTGGGCTTCCTGTTGCTCCAGTGGTACATCTACGGCTTTAGCCTGGCTGCCGTGTACACGTGCGAGCGTTTGCCTTGCCCCCATCAGGTGGACTGTTTCCTCTCCCGCCCCACGGAGAAGACCATCTTTATTATCTTCATGCTGGTGGTTTCGCTTGTGTCACTTATGCTCAACATCATCGAGCTCTTCTACGTGCTCTTCAAACAGATCAAGGACCGTGTGAAAGGCCGCCAAAACGAGTTCCCCACCGGCACCTTGAGCCCCACGTCAAAGGAATTGTCCACAACCAAATACGCCTACTACAACGGTTGCAACTCTCCTAATGCGCCGCTCTCGCCAATGTCGCCTCCAGGCTACAAACTATCCACCGGCGAGCGGACCAACTCTTGTCGCAATTACAACAAGCAGGCCAACGAGCAGAACTGGGCCAACTACAGCACAGAACAGAACCGCTTGGGCCAGAATGGCAGCACCATCTCCAATTCGCACGCTCAGCCCTTCGGCTACCCTAACGACACACACGAGCACAAGAAACTGACACCAGGCCACGAGCTACAGCCATTGGCGTTGATAGATGCTCGGCCGTGCAGCCGTGCCAGCAGCCTAATGAGCAGTCGAGCAAGGCCTGATGATCTGGACGTCTAGCTGTGCGACTTGGTGCCACGTCACGAAACTAGAGGACTGACACGGGCAATGAGACGTGTTCATTTCCTGTAATGAGGGGGCGGGGCTTCATCCGCGCGAGTTGGGGTGAGGACTCTAGACTCTAGTCGATACAGAGACATAAAATTACTCACACTGCTGGAGGTACTATTCATTAATAATGATGTTGAAACTATCAGAGCTCTAACAACTGAACAGCCAGGGGGGACTCGAAGGGGCACAATTAGGGCCAAACCTGGCGCGTCTCTCAATTCTGCCCACCAGAATATGCCTTGGTAATATGATTGATTTTGTTGTGCTTGTTAGTATTGGGTTTATTAAAATGCCACACAACGATTCCATTTTCACAAGTTGCACTCCTATAGTAGATGTAGATTTGTGTTTTAACCCCAACTACAGTCAATCCCGGTTATTACGTCACTTGTTCACATGACCTCAAATCCACATTGACCAACAGGGTGTTCGCAGTCATGAATTAATATTTATTTATTCATAACGATTAACAGGATATCCACCACTAGATGAAAATTGACTACTACTCAAGGTTATGTCTACATAATTAATACCATCCAAGGGCATATTTATTGACAATAACCCAAAATTCAGCAATACATCCATCAGCAAATATTTTTTTTTTTTTTTTTTTATCACAGTGGGCTGTCATTTTCCTGATAAACTTTGAATTTATGTGGTGTCATTTTTTTGTTATTTGATGATATATGTTGTTTTTTTGGGTGGTGGTATGAAACGGAAATGTCTATGTGTTGACTGAGTTGCTGTACCAACTGTTACAAGGCTTGATTTTATTTTCTGCATTTTAATTTTTACCGAAATTTTCCTAAATAGTGTGGGAGAGAAAGGCTTTGTTTTTGTTCTCTTTTTTTAAAAGTCATTTTTTTTCTTTTTTCTTTTTAAGGGCTGATGGATTGGATTAGTTTTGAATTAGAATAAGTAGAATTAATGTCTTACCTTTGGAGTGAATGACCTTTTTAACTCAATGTAATCATTGCTGCTTGAGAGATAGAGTTTTAGTACTGTAAATCAAACTAACTATGTCATAAATGTGAGGTTTTTTTAGAAGACTGCTTTTTAGAGCTGGACTAATATTTAGTCAGTTATATTAAGAGATATATGCCAGCGTAGCTCCACAACTACCAAACTCTAGTAGATGAAATTTCATTATGGACATTCTTTGTTTTGATTTTTCTAATTGTGCATCATAGTATATTGGTACTCATTTGCAGAGGCTCATGGATTTTTCAGCTACAACGGTGTTTGCACTGAGATTTTGGCTAGAGTTGTTATTTGATGCAAAATTGACTAAAAGTTCTCTGTTATGCATGTAACTAATTTATTTTACAACAAAATCACTATACTTTAACAGTGCTCTCACAGAATCCTTGGGTATGGGACATTGAGTGGCTAAGACAAGATTTTGCATCTGGTAAATAGCACAAATTGGGTTTTAAATCAGAAAAACACTGATGTAATGTCATTCCGTACTGTGCGCATGACAGTGGAAAAAATGAGAAATCAAACAAAAACGGACATTTATCAAATCTGTGAAAAAATAAATTTAATCAATAAAGATTTTTTCTTTGTCATTTTGTATTTGTGTCTCAGTCAAACTCTTTTATTTGATTACACTAATGCTCAAACTGTGTTTCCAATATGCACTTATCCATTTTTGCTTACACCCAAGGAGAGGCTTACAAACTAAATAAATATATAAATAAAAAGACAAAATGCACTGCATCTAAAGGAGTCTGGTGCAGGCTTTTTATCCAAGAGAATTAGCCTAACACAAACCACTGTGTTTAAACAGACAAATGCAGTGCAACGGCCAAGATCTGTATACGCCAAGACCGACTTGCAAACCAAAAGTCTGATAAGTTTTTACATGTATGTTTTAAAATACCCCAGAAACTTTCAAAATTTCATCATATAAAAAGATTCAGTGCCTTTTCTCTTATCCAAGTTTCCTATTTAACCTTTCCACAAAGCTAAATAAAACCATATGCCTGGGCCCAGTCTGTGGACCACATGTGGCTAGAGCAGAAGAACGTAAAAAAAGCAGGAGACTTTGATCTAGTGCTAATTAATGCAGATCTTTTTAAACCACATTTATAACACAATGCTATTGCTTATACCAGAGGCAGGACAAGATAAAAGAAAGGAATCAGCTGGTGCAAAAACAACAACAACAACAACAAAAAATTATTGAAGCCCAGTGTCTCATATACACATACAGTACATGAATGAAAAACACAGTTAAAACAGCAATATTGTGAGATATTATTACGATTTAAAATAACAGTTTTCTATTTTAGTATGTAATTTATTCATGTGATGGCACAGATGAATTTTCAGCATCATTTTCTCCAGTCTTCAGTGTCACATGATCCTACAGTAATTATTAGAATATGCTGATTTGCTGCTGAAGAAAAATCTCTTACTATTATCAGTGATGAAAACAGTTGTGCTGCTTAATATTTTTGTGAAATCCAAGATTATCTCTATATTCTTTGTTGAATAGAACGTTCAAAAGAACAGAATTTATTTGAAATATAAATCTTTTGTAACATTATAAATACCTTTACTGTCACTGCTGATCCACCCTTGCTGAATAAAAGTATTAATTTCTTTTGTAAAAACAATAAAAAACAAATACTTTTGGTATTTTATATGTATATTAGTATATACATATATTTTCCATTTAAATAATTCTATCACCATTAGTACCGCATAACATTTCAGCAATAAAACAGAATGGACATCAGTGAAAGCACTGAAGGGATGGGTAACATGTCTGGTGCATTTTTTTTTTTTTTTTTTCACAGAGAAAGATGGGGACATCTGGGGACTTCAGGCTTCTGCCCACAGACAACTGGAAACCTCAATGTGTGAGCTACATTTTCTGTCCCCATATTGCCACCCAGACCACAACTCCTGGGTGGTGCTGAGAATCCATGGCTGCATCCGAAAACTGAAAAATGCTGCCTTCGGAGGACGCATTCCAATGTAGGAAGGCATCAAGGCACGTCCGAAATCAAAGTTAGCTTCACTTCCTGTCTCCTGAGATGCCTTCATCTGGCCAATTTTTGAAGACAGCATAGATGTATCCTTCGCTGCCTTTGATATCCCACAATCCTGTGCATTCCATTCCGTGAGAGTTAAGCCAAAAAATAAAGATGGTGTCTGATGTATGTTTCTGATCAACGTTTTTCACTTTTTATGCCATTTCTAGCGAGCAATTAATATTGCTGTAATGAAATATACACCTAGTTATCACCAAAGATCTCTATATTTTGCTGTAGATCATTAAACCATTACGCTGCCTCAGAAGCCTGTCCGAAATCATTTTCATGAGGTGCCTTCGTGCAAAAACGCTGCCTGCAAAGTCATTGCCCGATTAGACAGCAAGGCCCGTCCAAAGTTTTCGGATGCAGCCCATGTTAAAGCTTCCAAGTTTGACTAAAAATGGTCATTGAACATTGTTATATGATGTCGGCCATGTTTGATAAAAACAGCTGTTGTGCTTCTCTCGTAACATCTTAAACGGTACACCCACCTGACTTTATTTTTTAATGCCATGTCTTTTACCATGTGAAATAAACCATTCCCCCAGAATTTTAGCCGTAATTCTAAAAGGCATCGTTCCTGTGATGATCATCTTCCTGAAAGCACTTAGATCTGAATTTTGATTAAATCTCTGCATGCATCTCTCTCCTTCTGCTATATGGCAGTGGTTCTGGGTATAGGTACGTGAATCACATGCAATTCCTGCAAATGGTCCGACTCTTCCTGGAGCTCAGCTAGAGCAGTGGAATGCAGGCTATCAAACACGCAGGGTGTGAAAAATGTGCAATACTTTGTAGCTGGTCAACATTCACGGACTGGCCGCTTTGCACCTCCAGGCTCTGTGGATATCATGCACGGGTCATGTTTCCTGAGAGACCTGCCCATTCCCTGCTGTTTATATAAGCATAAGCAAAGCAAAACAATAGGATGCTTCCAATTTTACAATGGCGAGAGCTGCCAATCCCAAATGGTGTCTCAGCTTTCTGTGCGGTTAGAAATTGGATTCGTCCTCATCACATTTTTCTTTGAAATTTTCCACTGCTGGATAGACTGGGACTGCTGAGAGAAAAGCTGTGGTTTTATTAAACATAGACGAGCAGCTCCCAAACATGTCTAATAAGCTGGAGAACATGCACAGTGTCAGACTAACTCAACCCTAATAGACTCTCTCTGTCAGCAAGATGATTTAACTCTCTCTTTCTCTCATTTCTCAGTATATCATTAGCTGACATTGTCAGTTGTCTCAGTCACACCTCATATATTACCTCATTTTAATTCCTTGCTATTTATTCAAAGTGAATTCATGTCGCCCGTAGGCCATGTGAGCTCCTCCCTGTTAGGTTAGGCCTCTGTGGTACCAACAGGAAGTCTGCAGGAAGACCTGAAGCATGTGACTGCAGGCTTTGCCGTTTCCTTCCATGGAAAATAACGCAACGTACTGAAGCTCACAATTTTACCAGGAGTTTCTGATATGCAAGCACTAAAATATTTTTTTTTGTCATTTTCCCACATAACAATGCCCAGGTAAATCACACCCTAAAACCCTAGCAATGCCCTAACAACCCACATAGCAAAAATCTTAAAACACTTAAACACCTTAGCAACCACTCACAGCTGTCCACAGCTTTCATCTTATTCAGAAAATGAAAACAATCTAGTATATATAAATACTGACTGATGATTGCTTGCACGCAGTTTGGTTCTCCAACAGTCTATATATCCTCTGAATGCTTTTGCTCTCACTCAACGCACAAGCACACTCAGAGCCATAATTTTATGTTCGTTCATTTCAAGGCACATAAACCGCTTATTGTTAATAGCTGTCTTCCAGACATTTAAAGTCGGAGAGCAGCGCATGACAGTCTCAGTTCCCTCAATGGCTCCCTCAATAGCACAGACAGAGGAAGAGACAAGAGACTGACTCAAAACACACATAAACTCAATAAGGAATGGAAGACAGCACTAAATATCATAAGCAGGAAAAAATAGAAAATAAAGTTATTTAGCTGTTATGTTAGTAAAGATATCAAGGACAGAGCGAAACTTCAGAAAGCAGAAAGAGACACGCTGGAATGCATGGAAATTAAATGAGGCAGATTAAGAGAATTAGGAAGAAAGAAGTGCAAATCCAGAACATGAGCAGCAGAAATAGCAACATGATATACGCACATGCAGCTCTGTGTCTGTCCAGAGTGAATCAGCAAAGGCCTTGATGAAAGAACAAATACAGTGTCTCTTTTTTAAGGAACATGAGGTTCTGCCATATGTGTCGCTGTTGGAGCAGGATGTTGGCCATGTGGGATGCATTATACGGCAGTCCTGCCACTGTCCACTCCACTCTCTGTAACCCAGTGCCACCTTTGTTTAGATAGAGCTAGCACTTAGGCCCACCCGTCCAAGTGTTAGGGCCATTAAATCTTCAAATGTGGCCTGCTCCTGAGCATCTCAACCAGAGACTTTAAAGTTCACTGGGACTCTGTAAGATACCTCTAATTTAGGTGGATGGGGTTTAGAGCGAAGGGCACGCTGGGTCCATACCGAAGCTAAAATTATAAGATTTATCAACGGTTACAGAGAGGTCAGGAGAGAAGAAACTATGCAGCCTGCATCCAAAGTCAATAGCGGGTTGACTGGCATAAGCAAAATATTTCCATGCTTCATCCTGAAACGGCACTCTGCATTTTTTCCCCTCACTACCACACCAGCTCTCACTAACAGCAAAATATCTAATATGTCGACTACGGTCATTACTCTAAATTTAGCCAGATGCACCCCAGTTTTCCACTGAGAGGTCCAAATCGGGAAAATCAAGCCAGGAGTATTTTAAGAATGGGGAATAAGATATATTTCATTCGCCTGACTGTAACCAGCATCTATTCAAAGAATGCAGCAGTCTGAATCATTTTCAGCACTGCTCTTTTGGCAATATGTATATGCCCTAGCTATAATTTTTGATTGCTCTAGATGCTTAAATAGCTGTTAAGAGAGAAGAAACATGAAGGTGATTTATCAGAGTCAGTGGGTCAGGCTAAAGCAAACCTCTCAATAAAATGCCATTAACACCATTAACCCCCAAAACAACAACAAAAAACTAGATATTTATCCATGCATTTTCAGAATAATTTGCATTAAAAAGTAATTCATTAATTTTAATTTATTTTTATGATTATGATGATGATGAGGATGATGAGGATGATGATAATGATGATTAGTAGTAGTAGTAGTAGTATGTACAGCCTATTTGAAAAAAAAACAAAGCTTTCAAAGTAAATTAAAGTGTCTGAACAAAATGTTAATGAATTATTTAATTATTTACTATAAATACTATACTATAACTATAAATACTATATATTTGTTTATATTACTATGCAACTTTGTAATTGAATTAAAAGTGGAATAAAAATGCAAAATAAGCACATTTCTGAAAAAAAAAAACAAATTTCTAAATCATAATTGTTTTAAACAAACAAAATGTTACTGATACTTTCTATTAATTTTTAAATAACAAATAGTTAATATATGTAGTTAGCTTCATTTGTAGTGTTTTTTTCTGAACATAGTGTTGACAAATTTTCTCCATGATAAATTTGTCATGCTAATGCACATTCTTTGAATTTTGAAAATATAAAGAAATTAAGAAATGTACTCAAAATTTAGACCATGCACTCATGAGGGCTCTTTCCTGTTATTTGTGGAAACTTCTGGATTCAGAATAATGTTATTCCTGTTACCTGACATGCCGCACTACTGCTGTTCATGACATTTGAGCCCTGTGAGAATCTATACGCTTTTGGGTTTTCCTTCTAAGCTATACGGCTCTTGATCGTACCTCCACTTCACTGGCTCTCCATCTCCAGAAAAATTCACAAGCATGTTTACAATCGCTTCAGGAATGCTAAAGAAACTAATAACCTTGTAAAAACGAGGCTGTGTATGTTCGCTTTAGCTGGCTGCACACTTGCCAAGGCAGTAGTGCTCTCAGATGCTGAGGAAATCTGAAATCAGCAGAAACGTGTGTTCCTCAGGCATATGTGAGTTGCTAAGACAGAAAAAAAAAAACTTGGGAAGGATGACATAGCATTCGTTTAACTGCTATAGACACATTCAACAAACAAACGTAAGTGCATATCCGCAAACTTCCTAAACTGTTCTTGTTTAATTTTCCCTGCTAGTGCATACAAGGTTCCCAAACCACTGTGTTTGTAAAAACAGACAATGTTGACTGTGCGTTTGATTATGTACCAAAGTGTGCATTGTAATATAAAAAGGATTTGATGAATGGCTGTTTGATCACAGAGGATGGTTGCAATTCCCTGAAAGAGGGTTTCCTCATTTATGTAACACTGCAGCTTGCTAAACTTATGAGGAATAGCAGTTTTCCTCGGCTGTCTTCTAAACGTCTGTGTAATCTCACATCCGAACTGTCTCTGTACACAGGTGCACATTTGCTCCGTCTGCAGATCACATGGCTCTTCTTTAAATTTACAGATTCAGGGATGAATACATACTGTTTTTAGGCAGGGGCCACTACTTTTAAAGACCCTATTAAAGACTTGCACAAATACAATTAATATTGTATGTCCATAAAGAAGAAACCCAATACAATCTCAAAATAAGTCAGTCATCTAAGATTCTTTTACTTAATTAAATAAGCTGCAAGACACATTCAACAAGTGCTTAAGACATATTTTATTTAATATATACATACAGTATTGAAATGTTATTTTATGTACTAATATTACAATGCAAATAAATTAAAGGTTGACAATATTAATGGGTTTAAAGAGATGCAATAACCAACAAATCCATGTTTTGGCTTTGAACATGCAGCACATTTATTAAATCATCAACTTTTGAAGTTTAATAATCACATTAGGACATATTCCTGTTCTGTCCTTAATTGACCTAAACTACATTTAAAACGTTTTAAGTCATTTGAAAGACCTGCAGGGACCCTGGTAAAGTAAACTGACTCAACCAACACAAAATAGAATAATAATGTGAAGGCTGAATTGATAAGGTTTTTTTTTTTTTTTGCCAAATGTGAACTTGTTCAGAAAAAAAAAAGTGAGAGAAGCTTCTACATTACAGACAGGGAATACGAAAAAGAGACTGATAAAAAGATATGTGTGTTCCTGAAAACCCCATGTGCAAAAATCCCTTAAAACTTAAGGTTCTACCTAACAATAGAATTTAGGAAGGGTTTCTGCATAGTCAAAGCAGAAAGAGCTCACAGTTAACCATGCCAAGCAAAAACAACAAACAAAATGAACAGGGTGCTAATTAGCAATCAGCTCACAGCGGAACGGGCTGCTCTTAGTAGGAGCTTGGACATGGCACAACATCGAGCTAAACAGAGTGGACTTTGATATCCCTGCTAGCTTTTTGTTTTTAATCTGCAATTCCCGAAACATTTAAGAGCTACTAACCGACAAAAAGTGTATGAAAATGTTTAGGATGAATGCGAAGCTAAAGATCCAAGCCAGAACAGATATTGTAATTCCACAATTTCCCCCCACTGTAAATAGTATTAAGACATGCTATGAAGCACTCTTAGCTTCTGGTGCAGCACACAGTGGATTAAGGCTTGATGCAGATTATTGCACGGGGTTGTGTTGAGGACAGGGTAATGGGCTCAAACAGTTGAAAGAAAATGCCTTCAGAGCAGCCCTGCCCTCAGCTGCCCCCTCATTCGTCCACAAGGTTCATAGCTCAAAATGAATGTCTAAAATCTCGCATGTGCCCAAATGAGAGCAATAGTGATAAACCTCCATTAATGAAACCATACAAGCTCAACTTGAGTCACTGTTCTCGCGGTGAACTTGAACTTGTTTGGATAATTTTTTTTTTTTAAGGTTATAGCAGACAAATGATCTGTGTCTATCGTTAGCATAGACACAATGTTCCCATTTTAAATACTGCAAAACACAAGACAAAGAGAAAAACATCAAAAAGACACGCTCTCCAACCCACACAACTAAACGCTTTTTCAAATTTTCACCACATGAGTCCGTGGGAGGAATTCAGTTCCTATGCAACCCAATTCTGCTTTGCACGTCTCTGAGTCTGGCTCTGTAATACTGGCAACAAAGCGTTTGACACATAATTAAACAGAGTGCCAAGCTCTGAATGCTATTATGAAGGCTTTAAAAGAAACACCTTTAAATGCAAAAGTATGTATTTCATCAGCGAAGCCTATTTATATTTCAATTATTTCTGCTAAAGAGGCTATTAGACAGGCAACCCAGAAGCAATGAAGTCCGAGCTCAATACTCAGATGAAGCTGACATCATTTAAATGCCGATGCCTGAAGTGTTGTGCTTGAGTCATGCTCATTTGAAGCCATGAGCTCACCTGGGAGAACATTTTTACTAATGAAGAACCTCCATTGAGATGTTGGTCTACAGGGCTGTATAAACAGATTCCCATAAAGAATCAAGTTTATCACCTGAGTTGAGTCTGAACGTACTGTGTACAGTTTCTCTTTTGCTTATAAAGCTCTCATTTTTGAGGATATGGTCCCAAATCCATTGGAACCGTTACCAAGTGGTAACCATAGCAAAATCCAACAGCACCAGACAAGTGTTTAATTTGGCTCTTCTGTTACTTCCAATGTTATGCCCTTCCTTCCTGTCTGTAAAAACCTATGTGTCGATCTCTTCAAGGTTAAGTACTTTTATATGACATTCTGTATTTGGAAATCTGGACATGAGTTTGTCTTTTTTGGTTTGACAAATCACCATATGACCATATTGTGGGTTGAATTCATTACAGTTGTTTTATGGTTTAAGGCGTATGAAATTGGCAAAAATGTGCAGCACTAACCACCAACAATGTAGTTTAACAAGACACTAAATAAGATGAAACAGGGCTGTTTCAGAAGTAATTCACGTCATTGTCATACTTTTCAGTGCAAACACTCATCTTTCTATGAAAATTATTCTTATTGTACTATCAAGAAACTCACTCTGAGTGTTCTTATTATGCCACTTCATAATACTTGATTCTGATTGGTCAGTCATGGTGTTCAGCAATTTAGTAACATTCGTTGTTGTCCATGGCAATTCTGTATATCAGTCCGAAAATCTAAATCCGCACTACGTTCACGTTTCTCATATCCGTGTTTCATACAAAGGTGCCATCTTGTGTATGGCTGCATTAATATTATGCAATGGCACACACTTTCTTAAAATATAATGGAAACAATATAGCTTAAAATATAAAGACGCAGTTATACTGTGTGAAAAATGTAATTACATGTGATTTCCTATACCACAAATCACAGTAAATTTGAACAAAATATTTTTATGATCAATCTCATTAATTCCCTTCTACATATTAAAATGTGGTTGATATGACTTTGTCAGTTAAACAAAACGTGCAGTCATGGTTTGAACCACCACCCAATAAATACGAAAATGAAAGGGAACCATTTTGAAGCATGATCTTTTTTAAGTCAACCCAGATCGGTCTGTTACAGAGGAGATTAAGTTCTTCTCACTTCTACAGTATTTTTTTGAATATAATGTGCCATATGAAACCTTGTGGGTTCTGGAGATTTGCTGACGTCTAACCCTCAAACAACCACAACATTTGCTTCTGATTAATAGTATTTTGCTATTGTGCTATAATCATAAACAATTAAGTAAAATCACTTAAACCCAGACAAAATAAAATGAGTTATAATTCCTAAATTATATGATATTTCACTTTGTGGGTGTTCCATGTTTTGCCGAAAACACATTTAAATGGATCTAAAGGCATACACATGGTTTTAACATGTCAGCTGGCAGTTCCAATGCATTTACCAAAAAAAAAATATATATATATAAAAAATAGATGATGTCTCATGTCATCATATCATGGAAAAGAAATCTTTATGAAAAAATGGGTCAGACTTGAATTTATTTTAGCAAGTTGACACAGGTTAGTAGGCTCATCTGAGCTCAAGCCAGGAGTGCCTAATTGGACAAATGGAAGGAAAGTAAACTATGATTTACATGACTGGTATTGGTCGATTTGAACAAATAATGTCTTTCCTTTTTGCTGGGCTCAGCGATAAGTAATGAAATTAAAGTGTTTATAAGCAGTAATTAGTGAACTGTTTGGCCACAGTCTGTCAGACATAGTCAAGGCCTAATAGGCCACTTCTTGCATTTTACTGCCCACAAAACAGCTTAATAAACAGTAGCTACCCATATCACCTGCTGGGAGAGCTGGGCTTTGGAAATGTGGCCAGCCAGAAACAAGCCTGGGAGAGTTTAATGCCACTCTGTCAGCCCACAGCGGGTCTTCCCGTGTGTCACCCTCACCGCAAGCCCGCGGTGCATCTCGCCTCACAGCTCTTTTTATTGCACAGAACGGCATGAGTGACTGAACAGTTAATGGTGCAGCTGTTGGAGAATTAGTCTGCGTAAAATGGCCATAAAGTGTGAAATGTAATATTAATATCAATATCAACTGGTTGAACTGGTGGTAAACTATAAGCCATCTACAAACCGGATGGTAATTGTTGTCTTACGTGATATTCTTGTCTGAAAGGACTATTTTTGTGAAAGGAAATTGGTTTCAAAACGAATATTTAAACACATTACAATGCTTATGTGCAAGCAAACAGTGGCTTAAACAAATCCAACTATACATAAATATTTGGTTGTTTTCATGTTTCTTAAAAGAATGAATGAATGTGTGTATACTGTATATACTTGCATACCACCCCCCCCCCCCCCCCCCCCAAATGGAGAAAAGTGTGTCAAAATTGCATCTGGGTAAAATGTGTCAGTGGTAAAAGTGATAGAAAGCTTTTCTTCTAAATACCGGCGATAATATTACAAGGGTGTTGTTAAAAAGAATTCAAACTGGATCCAAATAACTGCCAATAATAATAATAATAATAAGCAGATGAAAAGAGTCCCACCTTTCAAAGAAAATAATGAAGGATTGTCCCCACAGAATTGTGTATTGACACACACAGTTGGAGGAACTGCAAACAGGGATCAACATTTCATATTTCTTTAACCTTGTTGCTGAGAATGTGGGAAAATAGCGCCTTAGTTTGTTCCACGAATCCAATATAACGTATTTGTAAATGTTTATTTCTAAATTTGTTTTCTAAGAATTAGGAAACATGAGTTTGCATAACATTTTTTATGTTTGTAAAAACAATTAACTGCATTTCTGAAATTTAAAACATATTCTGGCTGGTAGCGAACATTTAAGAAAATGCAATGTACAGCAAGATTACATGTTAGATTGGGATAGTTTTGGTATAAACAACTCATTTGTGTTCATTTTTGTATTTTAACTGAAAATTATTCACATTTAATACAGCTGTTCCCTTGACATGGCACCATTCTCCTTGTCTAGAGGAGAATTTATGTAAAAAGTGGCACAGCTTACCTCACTCCAGTAATCTGCATCTGTTAGTTAGTGGTAATCAGGGCAGTCATGGGCACCAGACAACCATTTAAAGCTGTTATCATAATGTTTACCTGGTTTGGCTTCTATACTAACATGCAATTATGCAATACAAGATAATAGCATATTATAGGCTACCTTATGATCTTAAGAACATGACTAATGACTAAATCTAAACACCCCCGACAACAGCCTCTCTATTGTTACATCTACCAGAAAATGCCTATGTGTTAATCAGCTATAATAGTGGATCCTTACAAAATATATGGGATGAGTTTGCCTTTTTTAATGCAATTATTTTGTGCTTGGTTAAACATTACAATATAACATATACACTTTGGAGCCCATGAGAAGACTTTGTACTGTAAAACTGTTTTACTGTAATTGAAAGATTTCTTATTGAAAGAGCATGTACTGTATAGTCCACAATTGCTGATAATATCATGACATAAGTGAATATGACACCATTGCTTTGTTAATTCTAATTACACATATATAATATATTTATTTTAACAGAATTAGCAGGAATCTGAAAACAGTCAAAAAATACCAATTTGTACATATTTTACAAGATGGCTAATTTCGTACGACCTCACCCGTACGATTTTGTATGATTTGTCTAGACTCCAGTGATGATTAGGATTAGAGGCGGTGTTAGGTGTAGGTCATTTGTACAAATGCATAAGAATTGTGCAACTCATAAAATACTTACAATTTAGCACAATTCGTATCAATTAGTGAGGTTGTACGAATTCATACAATTAGTAACCTCATAAAATATGTACGGTCTTATTAAAAGTGCACTGATTTAAATATCAGTGTTGTTCCTTACTTGCAAAGTGGATGTTGCACACTGGTCATGGTTGAGGAGAGACACTCAAATTATTGTGAAGCTCTTTAGGTGTACAGCAATACACAATAAAAGCGCTATTAAAATGCCTCATTCATTAATTCATTCATAAAAACATCACAACTTCTCTACATTTTGGATGGCCTGAGAGTGAGCAAATTTAATTTTTTTGGTGAACTATTCCTTATTTCAACATTTGGTAATATATTTTTAAGAGCAAAAATAAGAAATAAGACCTTATTGTAAAACGTTACTCTGAAATTGTATTGGATTCTTTTCTATTCTATTCTCATGGATATGTGCAGACCGTTTAATTGATGCCACAGGGACAAATATCTCTTTCCTTTCAGTCAGTCACGTTCAATGTTACTTCGACACTGACGTTATGGTGGTGGTGGTGGTGGTTGGCTCTCTCTTGGGAGACCAATCACCTCTGAGTAATATGAAAAAAGGCCAATGAGAATTGCAGAGTGGAATTTGCATGCCAAGCCACTCCCAATAGGAGTCAGGTGATGTATACCTTGTTGCCCAGGAATGCCATCTCCGGCTGTGATGTGGGATGCCGACAAAGTCCATTTTTGGTCTTTTGCGCGACATCAGTTCTCGGCAGTCCAGAAGCAGGCAGAAGCCATCAAACACATCTCTGTGTGATTTTGTTATGACCAGGCTGTCGGAGCCCGGCTCTTTGTCTGCCCGTAACTGAGGGCACCCCCTGCGGGATCAACATCTGCTCCACCTTGGCCTGAATCTAAGGATTCTTCAACACCTCAGGAAGGCTTCTAAAGGTGTCGCTAAGTCTTCTGAGATGACATTGAAGCATCCCTGAGACAGGCGATGCAGAAATGCATTTTCTTTTGCATTCAGTCCTAGGAATGTTTTGCAGCAGTCGGCTCGAAGGAAGCGTACTTCCATGTAACAATTCTGGCTAGACACAAATAGTTCCTTCAGTTTGCATTCTAAAGTCAAGCATATCAGTACAAGATCCTCCCCTTTCGGCCATCCCTGTCTCCCCATGTGTGTATGAAAGTAGTCCCCATTGTGGAAGCAGGGCATCCAAAACCTTTACTATCCCAACGACTGACTAATATAAGCTCATTCATGAGATGTGTTGTGAGAGAACAGGGACTTGGTGCTCAGGCAACTCAGCCAGTTGGGGATTTGAATCAACTGGGAGAAGAGCAAGCTCTACCTTATGCAGAGCATCTCTTTTCTCACACACGAGGTGGTTATTCCCCCGATCTGTCACTGGATATTGTGCCCGTGGTCAGAATATAGACATATATTCTTCACATGTCCTAAGAATATACTGTAGACATGTTGTTACAAGAGATGCCTGCAGAATGGGCTGGGGCGCTGTATGCAATGGGAATGCAGCTTCGGGCTTCTGGACAAGACCTCGGCTGCAATGGCATATAAATTGCCTGGAGTTGCTAGCAGTACTACTTGCCCTACACTGATTTCGACCACTGCTCGTAGACAAGCATGTGCTCATCTGGGAGTACGCACTTGTCACATGTCGCAATTCACCCACCATCTCCTCTTCTGGAGTTATGTTGTGGCTTAGGTCACTGTGCTGTTCATATCCCAGGAGCGCTCAATTGTGCAGCCTATGCACTCTCGTGACAGCTCAGCCTTCTGGGAGGGTGCAGAATGGTTTAATGGTTTTAAATATAGTTATTTATCTTACAAAAACACATTGATTCGCTACAGGAGGACCTTGTTCACCACCCGGAGCTGTGTGGGATACTTTTTATTAAGGTTAAGCGCTTTTTATTCACTTCTTTTGGACTGATGCACTGCAACACCCACTGAGTGCCATTAAACAGCATGAAAAATCAAAGACATGTTTTTTATATAACTCCAACTGGATTAGACTGGTGATGGTGAGTAATTTATGGGCAAATTGTCATTTTTGGGTGAACTAACCCTTTAAGGGGTCTATCACAGGCTGTGATAGAGACTGTCACTCAAGTTAGAGACCCCTCTACAAGGTAGGCTTATGCTTTGATGTGGAGTCTGTTCTTTGATTGGTGTTCTCGCCAGGATAGACCCTCGGAAATCCCTGATTGGGATCATGCTTTCCTTTTCCTGCAATTGCAACACATCCTAATACAGTCCTGATACAGTATCCTGAGACCCCAACCTAGATATGTGCCCAAAGTTCCCACCATCCCTTTTTGGGATCAGGTGGTGAACTTACACTGCCCTTGGAGGAGACAGATCAGGCCCTTGCATTGCTGTGTCCTGTTCATTCCTTGCGCATCTATATGGAACACTTTAGAAGCTCAGATCAGCTCTCGGTCTGCTTCTTGGATACTACTCAGAGATGAGTGAGCTCCCAAGTGAGACCCCCCCCTCCCTCCCCCCAGTGTCAGTGGAACTGAACTTCAGGGAATGAGGGTTACACACATAACCAAGACGTTTTCAGTTATGCAATTATGTTTTTTCCCCAAGCTGGCATTGTGTGGCATTTCGTTTTGGCCAAGATCCTGGGTTTTCCTTGTGGATAGAAAAAAAATCTCTATATAGCCTGACACTTTTGATTAAGTTGTATCCACCAATAAGCTCTCTCTCATACAGTTTCTCAGAAGACATGCTTATGTGCCCTCGACAACAACATAAAGATTATGAAGAAGTCACTTTTTCCTGTTGTGTTTTTTGTTATTTGGTTTCTATCTTTCAGAGGCCTGGTAGACAAGAGTTCCCTATTACTTTTACATTGCTGAATGCTCATATCATGATGAGGCAAGGCATCAGAGAGCAGCTCTGGCCTTTTTGGTCAGTACATCAAACACACTTATGACCAGGCAAAGCAATCAGGCCCTGATTGTCAGAGCCATCCAAGGGCTTATTACACGCAATCTCTTTGCTTGGTCCCCTGTGAGCAGATATAAAGAGCTCCAAGAGGAGCCAGGTAAATCTTTAAGGAAATTATCAATCTTGATCTAAGCATGTGCTTTTGAGTGTACAGATTTGAGATATCCAGTAAGCCAGTAGTTTCAAGACAGATGCAGAACATTCAGCGTCTGCTGTGGCAGACACCTATCGCATGTGTTTCAGAGTTTCATGCAGAACACCTTCCTAAAAGGTTCAGAGGTTGTTTACTAGAGCTGATTTTATGTTTGTCCTGCATGCAGTCATTATGGAGCAGAAACAAAAGAAGTGCTGTTGGCTGCTGCACACACCATTACCCTGTGTTTAGGGAGACGCCTTAGGAAAAAAGACACCATCCATCAGCTTGTCAGGGTCGTTTATCTTAATCTGCAGTCACCTGGTAAATCATTAGAACCTTAAAGAATGTTAAGTTGAATTCTTTAGCATCATTGCTAAAGTGATGCTATTTCACTAACCAGCTACTGTTGTAGTGACTAGGCAGTTTTACTGATTCTTATTTAAAGGCATATTTCAACCAAAAATGTAAATGTTTTTATCAGTACAATGAAGTCATTAGTCAGTTGGTTCTAAAACAACATAAAACCCTACTGACTTAGATTATACGGACAAAAAAAATATTTTAAATTATATACATACGGTAATTCCTCAAATAAAAGCCGGGGCCTTTATTTACCTGAACTGCAGAAGGTAACAGGCTTTTATTTGAAGCAGGCTTTTATTAGAGGCAGGCCTTTATTTCTAATTCCATCTAATTAGATCATAATCTAATAATCATCATTTGATAAGTAATTGTGGTAGCACTTTATTTTACAGTCCTGTTCCTCATGTACATACTATGTACTTATTATAGTAATTACAATAACTATGTAATAACTAGGTACTAACCCTGAACCTACCCCTAAACATAACCCTACCCCATGTAGTTACCTTGTATTACCAGAACTTTCTTAGATAAATACACTATAAGTACACTATAAGTACATGTAAGTACACGTACTGTAAAATAAAGTGCAACCGTAATTGTTTTAAATAAACCGTTTTAAATTAAAAGCGATAGCGTTCCAGTGGACAGAGATCATAACATTAGCACAGAATCAGTTCAGAATCAATCAAAAAAAAAAAAACCGTTCAGTTCAGACGCTCTGTGTGTCAGTTTGCTTCACGCTGAATCACGCATGCGCAGTTATCATCAGCTCCTCGATTCTCGAATCGGACGCGTCCGACAGAAACAGTTCTCGGTTCAGTGTACTGGTGATCCGAAAACCGATGCAACCAGTTCTTGACTCGAGAACGAGAAACGCTCCGGCAGTGGGCATGTACGTTCGTTATTTGACTCTGATGATTATCCACACAAATTTACCCCCGGGCCGGCCTTTATTTAAGACCGGCCTTTATTTGTCTGTGTTGACCACGCCCCCGGCCACTATAAGAGGCCCGGCATTTTATTTGAGGAATTACGGTATGTATATAATATTTTAAATTCTATATATATGTAAAATAAAACTATGACTATAATGCTATTTTTTTTATTTTAAATAAACATTAATAGAAATAAAATTAAATATCTATTTAATTCTAAATAGGCTCTATCACACATGCAACATTCATAGTGAAATACCATTATTGTTTTATATTATATTACAACGTTTTATGTGTTTACCATTATTCTATTTTATTGCAAATTTGTAGTATTATTTACATTCTTGTTTATGAATAAAATGTCTACAATCCATCATTTGATTAAGAATGTGTTGTCCAAATGCAGCCATACAGATAAATACATCTGGAGCACTGGGTGATTTAGTAAGGAGTCACATTGTCTGTGTGGGTTAGTTTGTGTTGTTGGACGGCGTTCATGTCAAGAAGAATTCATCCACACCAGGTCTTCAGCATCATTACTTCCCAACTGCTGTCAGCACTGACCACCTGATCAGACTATTTCTGCTCAAGCACCAAATCAGAAAGCAATTCTGTGAGCTGCATTACACTCTCAGGCATGAGGGCATAGCACATTTTAACACAACCAAAAAAATATTTTGCAAACCATATTCTAAAGTGCAATCATGCATTTCAAGAGTGTGTTGTAGGTTATGTGAGGTATTAAAGATTGCTTTTGTTCAGTCTTTAGTTTTATGTCATGGCATTAAGCTGAATTTATTGATGCTGATTTTGGGGCTGAAAACAACAGCAAGCAAATGAAAGAACCACATCACACAAAACTAACTATGCTTGCAACTTGTAATTATGTTAGAAACGTGGCAACCAGGAATTGAGACTTCCAATTATTTGCAAAGTCTTCAGAGATATAAGTCTGTTTCACATGGTTCCACTTTACAAGCTTCAAGAGAAACAAACAAATTGCACCTCATTTGGTTCACCAGGGATTTATTTTTAACTGCCTTTGGCTTATGTGACAATCAATAGCAAATGAGAGCTACTCGGTACTTATTCATCTAAACTGATCCAAAATTTCCAGAGCGTGGAGGCAAACAATAGGCCAACATAAAAAGAGGACGGCTAACAATCCTGGCTGTGATTGCAGCGAATGACCACAGACAATTAAAAGTAGCCTTCCTTATGGCTTCACTACTTACAACTCCAAATGCATACTTCAAAAAGCCTCCAGGGTCTCTGATGATGACAAAAGTAGGATTTATTTTTATTTTGTTCTCATATGTTTAAGAAGCATTCTTTAATAAAGGTGGCCTTATAATTGGGCATAGAGTTGTGTTTGTTCAGTATATCCTCACATGCGAGGCCAAGCTAGTAGGCGGCAACTTGGACATGTGCTGATCCAGCCTTGATGTAATTGGTCACTAAAAAAATGAGGCTGTGGTTCAAACAGAAAAAAGACCTTGGATTGGCTGTGATCCTTTTTCTAGCGGCTCTATGCTTGAAAATGAAAGAAAGAGAGGAGAAAGATGGAAAGAGAGCTAACCTTTAAAGAGAAAACTTTTAAAACTCTGGATTATATAAAATTTGTACAGTCAAACACAAACAGGGTGTTTAGAACCATGCAAAGTCACTAGGAAATTGATCACATTTTAAAGGCCATTACACAAAAATATTTGACCACAGAATGCAGTGATTGACCAGTCAGAATCAAATATTTTGTATCAAATGATTTAGCTCACATTATTGTCAAAATATGTCTTTTTTTCCATAGGCTGATTAGTTTTAAACAATCAGTGTTTCAGCCATCCATGCATGCATGCAATAGAAGCCACTCTGTCCTCTTAAAAGAAGCAGTTCAGTGGACACTTGGGCCGGTCTGAAAGTGTGTTTGAGGGGGATGGGAAAACAGGAGGAGGTGCTTTAATTCTCAGAAATGAACTGACACTAAATCTTCCGTCCCTCACAGGCTCCTTTGAACTGAAAAAAGAAAAGTTCAGCCACTGAAGTTCAGCAAATGCAAACTAATTAACGTGATCCAGGGAACATCAGATTGTGTATTTCTGTTCTCTTTTACTGTAAAAGGATGGATTGTGGCATTTTAAACCTAAAAAAAAATTGCGTTTTTAACTTTGAGCTGTATAGCTATGAGTAAATTCACTTTATTGTCAATGCCAAGCTTGTGGGCTTGAGGTGGGTGCTGAGAGACTTTGTCCAGTACGGCTCTCACTTTGAACCTAAAATCAAAGGCTTATTTTTGCCATGTTTACAGGACAAGGATACAAAGAACTGAGGGAGAAAATGTGCATGCTATTCCTCAAAATGCTTTTGAAAAGCACATTATACAGATTTTTTATTTTTTTTGTAAGGTGAGAGAAAGCTCAACATTTTTCTTGTACTTTGGATAAAGAGATTATCTGTTTATCCTGAAATGTACTGCAGTGTTGTCTGTGCTTTATGTACATTGCCTGTCTGCTACAGAACAGAGGAATGAAGGGCCATTTGAGCCAAACAGCTGTTGTGGTTGAGGTTTTTCTGTTGTGGTTAAGGTGTCAAGCCCCTTGAATAACCACAATACACACTGGACACTAACCTTTGGCAATTATTCCCAGAAAGAACGTGCTGGTGATCCCTTGGGCTTATTGTTCCCAGCCGGCTGGTCTCCATTCTCGATTGGAAGAAAAATGGAGCAATTTGACCTACTACTGCAAGAAAAATTGTGTCAGTCATGAGGAACTATCACAAGAATAGAAAAAGAAAAAAATGCATTGCTAAATGCTTTCTAGGGATTCTTACACTGTTAAAAAAAATGTTTTAATTAGTTTTAAAATTAAATTACATTTTTTTAATGCAAAATTAGCATAACATTTGGAAACTCAGATTATGATATCCTAGTCTCTAAATATGCTTCAAGACCCTCCATCAATGTAAGCCTAATGGATCTTTTACTGTTTTATCATTCAGCAGCTGAAAATCATACACCCATTCGCTTAGAAAAGTAACAACATACTTCTCGCCAATAAGCCACATGATTTAATGTCCGTACCACAAATGATGCACTGATGTTTAATGCTTAGAATTAGGGGTTTGTTGAAACTTCTAACCCTAAGTATAAGCAACAGTTACAGTGAAACTTCCCTTAGCACTAATTAAGTGTTCTAAAATATCATTCAATGAACTGCAGTCAGAAAAAAAATGATAGCAGTATGCAGAAATTAAGCACTTACAAGTGATGCTATGTAAAATGACAATGTCATCTGCATCTGCCAAAGGTTTGAATCACAGCCATAAGCCACATCTCCACTCTTCACACAGAGCATCTTCTTTTTGGCCAACTCAAATCTGGGTAACAGATCAGAGCTGTTTGATGCTAATATGTTCTTTTAGCTAATATCTTTTTGTTGGGATGATGGTGAAATTGTTAGCATTTTTACTCATCTAATTGTTTGGATAAGTCTTTAAATAAATAAATCTTACCTTTGTATAATATTGGAGTACAGTTAAAATTAATAAAATATATAAAACAGAGATCCGATTGAGCTAAAACATGCTGTTTTGCAAGGAATAGTTCACTCATAACTGAAAATCCTGTCATCATTTATTCACATTCACCCTCAGCCATTTCAAACCTGAATGACTTTCCTTTTTGAAAATAAAATAAAAATGTTCACAATGTTATGAATGTTTACAGCAAGAACATTGTGTTAATTTTTCCTTTTGTGTTCAAACAGAAAAGCTAAAGTTAGGTTCGGAGCGACCCTAGTGAGTAAATGAGGGCAGAATCGTAATTTTTCAGTGAACTATCTCTTTAACAGAGTGACCACCTTAGTTTTGACATTACTGTGGGTGACACAAAGAGGTCAAAGGTGAAGTCAGTTCGGCTAAATACACAAGCATCATTAGCATTATTATTTCCACTCCATCTCCACAGCAAGACCAAAACAGAGAAAGTGAGAATCAAAGAAAGACAAAGAGAAATGTACTGAAAGAGGGGGGTAGAAAGAAAGCTGCCACTACTGTAAACAAATTGAGCACTAGGTTGTTTATCTTGGCAGATCTGGCATTAAAAGCTAATTGCTCCTGAGAATATCTACTGCATAAGTGCTCTGGCTCCAGCACTGTTATTCAACACGTTTTTAGAGCATTAAGCAATGTACCAACAACTGGAGGGTAGTTAAGGTCTGTGGCTTTCACCATTTTAACACTTTCAGCAATCACTAAGCCGTAAAATGTGTTCTTTTTTATCCATACAAGATTATAAAGCACCTGGCAGTTTCCATGAATATGGTACACTATGTCCTATGATTTTCTTCTTTATTTTTTAAACCATTAGAGGCACAAAGTTTTTTTTTCTTTTCTTTTTCCCCAATGCATTCACAGTGCTCTACCAGATCATTTGTTTTTCTCTGACATAAAGTTAATCTAGTATCTAATTTTAAACACACCACACCATATTGCTATCAAATGTCACGATAGGCGAGTTTTTCTGAGTTGAAATAATAGTCACAATTTTTTTACAAAATATACTATTTCTGTAATAGTAAAGAAACACTAAGCATAAAACGATTTCACATAATATATATTCAATATTTGTTTCCTGAATGTTGCATGCAACCCTGTTTTCACAATTACAAAATTTCTTAAAAATGGTGACACTCGAGAAATAATATTGTTAGACCCTTTTTTACAACATTATGTGAAGGCAAATTAATAATCTTATTTATTTATTACACAAACTGTAGTGTTGCATTCACTGAGCTCTACTATTCATCCTTATACCCAATTTACTATTAAAAATATATATATAATAAATTTGATATTATATTAAATGTTTTATTAATATTATATCATAATGTTTTTTTTAAATTATTGTTGTTATTACTTGATGTTTATTTATTATTTATTTTTATTTTATTTAAAATCTTTAGCCAATCAAGAAAAAAAAATTGTGGAAGAACATAAATAAAAATAAAAGAAATTATATTAAAAAATTATATTCCGAATTATTTTCTACCTTATTTGTGTAAAGTTAGCTTTTTATACTGCTATTGAAGCATTTGCAGAGAAAGACAATCAATGCTGACACATTGTTTTGCAGTATTGCAGGAAATGAACCTTGGTGACGAGACACTAAACACTTAAGAGCCGAGTGCGGAATTGGCTTGATGTGTTTGAGGTGTGATGGTACGTCTCTCACAGCACAGTTCCCAGGTCTTGACGTAGTAGTTCATTATTGTTTGTCTTTTCCACACAGGATGTCACATGGGTCTAAGTAATTGTGTCAATGTGGGAAGAGGCAGTTTGGGAATAATAAATGGAATCAACAGGAAGAGGATTAGATTCGGTTCTCCCTCTCATGTGCGACAACGAACCCCAGCACGCATGATATCCACTTCCGCTGCTCGGGAGACTCCATCTCCAGGCAACAGCCGAGAGACAGTCATGACTGGCAAAGTCCTTGGCTCTTGCCTCTACGACTAATGGGTGGCCTTTAATAACAGAGCTGTCCCAGAATGCAACTGGAATGATAGTAAAGCTATAGCCACACTGGGGAAAGGCTTTTGGATCTCACCTTACAGCTTGTCAACATGCAAGGCCCAATTTTACATCCCATTTAAAAGTTGCAAGGCATTCTGAAACACAATTTCATCCTGCCAAGATCGCCTCAACATGTTAAATTCCCTGGTTGACGTCTTCTCTTCAACACCTGACCTGGGATCAGGTTTCCCTGAGTAATGGGAAGGAAACTAAACCAATGTCGATGTCTGACAGTCGCTGGAACGTGAAGTGTCAACGTGTTGTTACGTCAGCACTTCTCAAGAGAGAGGATGTGCACATGCTCACTGTTTGACAAGGATGTCTGGTGGCCAAAATAAGCCTCCATATTTTCTCGCCGGGAATGACTGTTTTTGGGCTGCCTGTGTCAAAGTCACTGGACTGCTTCAGGGAAGTGTGCTTTGTCGGGCATTTCAAATGACAGTGTTTCTTTCGCCTGCACTTTGTGTTCTATTTCGATCTCTGTTCAGTGTGGTTTCCATTTGCTTGTGCTGCAGAAATCTGCAAAACGGTTGTGCACCGAAATGCCCTTTCAGTAGGGATTTCATTTAAAATCATGGGGACCAGAAAGACAATTAGAGGGCCCCACTTCTCACAGGTTCTGGGATAACTTTCTATAACAATGGCCCTGCATTCAGAATCACAGATAAACAAATTAGTGAATAATTCTGTCCTAATTGACACTATACTTTTTCTATACAAATAATTAATTAGGACAATATAATGACAATGACAATTTAGATAAATTTTATCTATTTATAATTATTATTAATTTCCCACCTAAACTGTCATTACTGTTATGTAATTTTAAACTTTTGTTTGCAACTCTCATTATTCGCAGTGTTGATTACTGTAATAATTTAAAATGTATTAATCTATCTATATAATCTCACTTTTTTTATCTTGTATTAGATATAATATTATTGTTATGCAATGATTTATTTATTTATTTTATTTTTATTTTTTTTTATAAATCTATAGATATGTTGCTGTTTGAGCATAAAAAATATGTGCAAAGTTACAAAGCTCCAAGTCCACTTCAAAAGGTGATATTTTATTTAACAGAAATCACTTTTCAAAAACTACAACGAATGACTCGTTTGGACTACAATACATATTTTCCGGGATTTGCGATATCACAAATATCAATGAATGGGACGAGACCGGGTTGAGCTGCACTAAAGAAGACAATGAGTATTATCACAATGTCAGAGACATGCTAGCTTTCCCAAGGTAGATGCCCATAGACTGGTTACAATCATCCGGGTATAAATCGTGCTCTAATTGATTTGATCTTGACGTAATATTTACAGTGAAGCTAGCAGGTGGCTATGGTAAAGGGCATGACATTTCCTGACCAGGCGCTGAGTGCTGCCAATGACAACACACAATGGCCCAGCATACCAATCACAGCACATTTCTTATTTCAGAAGGCGGGCTTTCATTTGATACAGGAACTATTCAAGCCGTTCATGCCAGACTGGGGAGAGTAGTTTGTAATAATGTAAAATATGTGAAAAAAATGTTTTTTTTTTGTTTTTTTCTTGAACAACCTAGCATGAGAGCCTGTCTTAGTACACCCCTAAAACAAATCAAGACTTTGTAAAGGAGCATAATAGGACCCCTTTAACAAAGATTAATAAATACTGTAAAACAAATATAGCACAATGTTAGTTTATGTATAACTAATGTTAACAAATGAGACCTTATTGTAAAGTGTTACCAAATATTGTAACACATTTTTATTAGATTTTTTACAGTATATTAAAATAAAATAAAAAGTTAAAGGCAGTAAAACAGTTAATACCATAACGCAAAAATACTTTTTTTTCATTAAAAAGTTACACTTCAAAAAACCACAATGGTCCTAAAAACAGGCTTTATTTTCTTTGAGGAAAATTCATTCAAGACAAATAATTAGTTGTAACCTCAAACTCTGCTATGCAAAAATACCACTACAAGAAAGCTGTTATCTTTACATTTTATTGTGAGTGGCTAAACAATATTTTAATTGCTCTTCTGAAAGCTTGTAAAAAAACAAAAACAAAAGAGGAACAAATACTTGAACTGGGGGATTGAATTGGCAAAGAACAGTTTCAAATGTTTATCGATTTCTTGCTTTTGGCCTTGTTGCATGTGTGTGTAAACAACCTTTCCTACAGATCCGAAGGTCTGTCTTTAACCCGACATCTCCCATGGCCTTTTCTGCATTGGGGATTTATTTTTCTTCCCACAGAGGAGCAGCCACAGGAAGTTGAACTACTTGTGCAGAAGAGTGCACTTTGGACAATGTACATTAAACATGCTGGACTGCACACACACACACACACAAGCTCCGCTCCTTTAGGCACACACACACAAAACACCAATCAGACACATCATTACCTTTCCAGAGTTGTACGCACTTGACTGAAATGGCCACACTCAGCCCACGGCCTTCACAAGCTGGTGCCACACACGTCAGAGTTCCCTCGCCACAGCAAATAGGCACACTCTGTTATGTTTGGTGTGTATGTGTGTGTGACCCCATACATTAACCATTTTTGTGTACACAGCTCCACAGCACTGACCCGAGATCATGAACAGAGAAAGAAAGACTGAGTGGGGGAGGAATAAACTCATTAAACTCTGAGATTTGACATTCTAGAAAAACTCACACGGTATGCTACTATGAGCAAAAACTAAATTAGTGTTTGCTAGTGAAAATTTCCTAAATAATGTTGAGTGGCTGAGTGGCTTTCAAGGTTCAATGAAATCAAGTTAACTATCAAAAATAGAGGGATGGATGGAACAATATAACAATAGAGATAATAGTAGAACAATTTAATGAACAATGGATAGATAGATGGAAAAACAGAACAATAGAAGGATTGAGAAAATTAGAAAATGATGGATGGACAAAAAAAGTATGATAGAACAATAGAATGAACGATGGATGGATTGAACCATAGATGGACAGATGGATTGGAAAGAAAAAATTAACAAATGAGATGGAACCAAGAAATGTTATAAGATTCAATTTTCAATCATATATTTTTCAAAGTTGCCACTGGAGCGGTAACTTTTCAAAAGGCACACATTTGTAACTCAATAATCCATACTGGTACCCTAAAGTGTACATATTAGTACCTAAAAGGTACAAAAGTGTACCTTTTGAAAAGGTACCGCCCCAGTTTTTTTTTGAGAGTGCAGAATTGTATTGATTCAATAAAAGGTGAACACAACTTGGTGACTGTCTGCTCTGCATTCCTTACAGGAACCAAACGGAAGAGCTTACACGACTGTAATGTGTTGAACTAAAATTCCATGACAAAATAGCCCCAATCCCATTCATATTTCACATAATGAATACACTTGTATAAAATAAACAGAACCTTTGCTCGAGAATTACTAATTTTAATCCTTCCCAGCCACATGTAAATCACAATGGAAAGTCAGAAGAATGCTAGAAATTAGATAGTAGGGTGAGAACGAGTTCTCCTCACTGATAAAATCTAAATTCAATTATTGTTCAGTTTGTTTATAGCACAATAACATGACATCTTTAGTGCGCCAATATTAGCACCAATAACGTTGCATTGTTTATTTTGTCATTTGTTCTCTCAGTAATTGGCAAAATTCGGCCCATTAAGAGCTAACGTAATTATGACGTTAAGAGCTTTCAGTTGTTCCCCAGCGTGTCAGATCACGGCCGGACCCCACCAGTGACACACTGTTTTCACAACTCACAGAAAACAACACACCCCTGTTTGCCAAAAGTAATTTCAGTTAATCGGCACAAACTGAAATTGTTCTTTCAGAGTACTTTCTCCCAGTGTGGCACTAAATCTTTTAGGTGGTTCTAAAGCCCTCATAAGCGTTTGGCAAACTCATGTCTAAACTATTCTCATGAGGACAAATAAAAAGTGAATGCCATGACTGAGATGTGCAATACATCAGGGCAGGTTTCCAAGCTAGACGACTCATGTAGCTGGACATTACGATATCTGATTCATGCCTCCCTGGGGTGAAGCTCCATCCAATATGTCAATGTTATCATGTTGATACAGTGTTATCACAGCTATGTTAATGGAAGCAGAGGGAAACATATTGTATCCAAGTAGTATCATACTGAAAACAACCACAAAGGGGTAAGGAAATAGGTGCTCACAGCTGTCATGTTTTCGGGATATGAACTTCCTGATATGAAGATGATAGGTGAGCTGTTTTTGTGATAACAGTGGAAAAGGAAGACTCTACTCATAATGACACAACCTTACTTAAGAAACTTTGTAGAGAGAATAATATATTCTGTGATATCAGAAACAAACTCATCCTTAAAGGGATACTCCACCCCATAATGAACATTTTATCATAAATCACTTTCTTCCATGTCGTTCCAAACCCGTAAAAGCTTAGTTTGTCTTTGGAAAACAATTCAAGATATTTTGAATGAAAACCAAGAGGCTTGTGACTGTCCCATTGACTGCCAAGTAAATAACACTGTCAAGGTCCAGAAAAGTATGAAAAGCATTATCATAATAGTTGTTTAGCTGTAACGTTATGAAGCGACGACAATACTTTTTGTAGGCGAAGAAAACAAAAATAACTTTATATTCTCCAAAATGATGCTACGGTGATGTGGGGAGAGACAGAGAAGAAAAATTGTTGAATAAAGTAATTCTTTTTGTTTTCTTCTCGTACATAAACTATTGTCATTGCTTTGTAACGTTACAGTTAAACCACTGATGGCAGATGGACTATTCTGACGATGCTTTTCATATTTTTCTGGACCTTGACAGTGTATTTTACTTGGTAATCTGTGGGTCACAAGCCTCCGGTTTTCATCCAAAATATCTTAAATTGTGTTCCTAAGATGAATGAAGCTTTTACGGGTTTGGAAATAAAATGGGGGTAAGTGTATTTTCATTTTGGGTTGGAGTATCCCTTTAAGACAGACATTTCTTTATTTAGCCTATTTCTGCCTCAAGAGTAAAAATAAAAATGAAATATTAAAATATGTTTTAAATAAGTCACATTATTATAGCTGCAAATAAGATAGAAGCAAGTAAAAATTTAAGATATAAAACCACAATTAAAAGAAATAAAGTTGTAATTGAAACTTTTTTTTTTCTTTTCAAAAGTTTGGGGTTGGTAAGATGTTTAAATGTTTCTGAAACTTTTATGAACAACCAAGGCTGAAAATATTTGATGAAAAATACAGTAAACACAGTAATATTGTAAAATATTATTTCAATTTAAAATTACATTTTCTATTTTAATATATAAAAAAGAAATTTATTCCTCTGATAGCAAAAATTCATTTTTAACAGTCATTGCTCCATTCTTCAATGTCAGATGATCCTACAGAAATAATTCTAATATGATGATTTGCTGCTCAAAAAACATTTCTTATTATTATATGTTAAAAGATAGTTGTGCTGCTTAATATTTTTGTGGAAACTGAATTTTTTCCAGAATTCCTTAAAGTTCAAAAGAATAGCATTCATTTAAAATGCATATTTTTTTTCTTAATGATGTTCATGTCACTTGTGTAATAAAAATATTACTTTTCTTAAAGGAGCTATGTGGAGGTTTTTACTTAAAAAAAATCTTTAAGATAGAGTTTTCATTAGTACATGTATGAGCCAACCATGATGTAAAAAAAAGTATGACACCTCGACTGTCCACCACGGTTGCCTCTATCAGCCTGTAGGCTCAATTGTGTGTGGAGGAGTCGGGCCCGAATTGGCACGAAAATTCACAAAATGTGACGTCATGCACGCGCGTTCTCGTCTACTTGGGCTTACAACTGTACGGCACGCCAGCCATTATAGTAAGCAGCGGCAATAGTGTTTTCAAATGGACTCTGCGGATGGAAAGAAGCGACCAGCCTCCAGCACAATTCAGACACCCACGGACACTGCTCGTAAGTAAAAAAAAAAAAAAAAGAGCGTGCGCACTGAGAACGAGCATGAGACTGGCTGCAGTTCCTCTAACGGCCACTGGTGTCAGAAACGGTTAGAAATTTCAGAACCTACGCAATGCTCCTTTAATAATAATAATAATATTAAGAAGAAGAAGAAGAAGAAGAAGAAGAATACAAAATTTCCCGATCCCATTTTTTTTCTTAAGGGTAGTTTATAGTCACTATAGTAAAATATGAAGACTAATTTGTGAAGTCACTATTACAAGTCACAATCCTGAAATATAAAGCTGCAATTAAAAGAAATAAAGTCACAGTTACCTTGTTTTTGTGGCACCAGTCCTCCATATATCACTGATGTGAAATGAATCATTGAAAAGTCAGGATAAGAAAGGTCAGACATGAGAAAACAGGATATGAAACGCATGTCTAATGTCAGAAATTACACACTTTATGATATATGAGGTTGAAAAGTAAAACATGCATAAATTCAACTCATAATTTCACTTGACTGAGAATAAGTGCAACAGGCTTTAGATTTTCTTTGGTGTGCTGTTTGTCTCTGAGGGTTTGGCTCTGCCATCAAACCAGAAATGTAATCCCAAGGGTTCCTTTCAGAGGAACAGCATTTATCTCACATCTGCACTAGACTCCTCTCCCTGTCTATTTTCAGGATTTATACTGGTTTACCATAATTTTATCTTATAATATGGCCAACTGTGCAACTGTGTCTTAGTATCCATGCTCTGAATTGAATGAGGCTAGCATCTTTATTCCTAGTTCAATACACCTTTGAAAATAAAGTTTTTTTATTTATGGTTATGACATTTATGGTTCCACAAAGAAACTTTCCATTAAATAAAAAGTTCTTTATAGTGGACAGAGGTTCTGAAGTCTTCTTCACACTAAGAAGAAATTGTTCTTTTAAGATCTACTCAATGAAAGGTTCTTTGGGGAACACATAATGGCTCTTCTACAACATGACTGTGAAACCTCCCCTTGGGAACAGAAGTGTACAGAAGGAAATGTTTAGAAAAAAAATCACAGCAAACTCATCAACCCTGCATATTTCTGCTATGTAGTTGCTGAAGCTCTGGGTTCGCTGCTCAAATTTTTGTTTTGGGTATTCTGGGCCATGTCTCTTCCTGCCAACCACACCCAGATTAGCACTGTAATGATACCGATGATAGCCAGACACAAACAAGAGCTTAGACCAAGGTGCGTATCCCAGCATTCCCATCACCCTTTGGTGCCGAAGCATCGCTTCATTCAGGCTGTTGTTGTGTTAGTGTTCTAATTGCAGATGGACTATTCTGATGATGCTTTTCATACTTTTCTGGACGTTGACAGTGTTGTTGTGTTAGTGTTCCTTTCAATTATGAAATGATAACTAGCGCTAATTAATATACAAAAATAATTAAAAGATAAGGAAATGTTTAATAAACAAAGCTCACATTCCATGTCCCCATCCAGTTTCTTAGGCTGCTATTTTCTAATTAAAAGGGTTTTGTTGAAGCAACATTAAGTACTGTTCCAGCTGTCTTTCCCTAAATGTTTGGCAAGGTCAGTCGCCCACAACTGTTTGTGTTTGTTTTGTCTTTTGGTTTTATGACTTGTGCTTGAATAAGAAATGGTCTGAGGATTGGCAGCCATCTTTCAGTCTACAGCAATGGGCATATGGGCTAAAGGTCATAGAGCTGTATAATTATAATAATAATAATAAAAAATGTAAATTCGCAAATTCAAATTTGCTACAAAATTTTAAGAAAACGTTCATGATAAAACATATGCACATAGTAAACATGTTGGATAATTGTTTTTGAATTGTTGTAGAGGAATCAAAAAAAAAAGTCACTGATTTAACTTTACATTCTACATTCTAAAACATATTTGACATAAAATGGATATATATATATATATATATATATATATATATATATATATATACATAATCGCATCCAAAATAAAAGTTATATTTTACATAATGCATGTGTGTGTACGGTGTATATTTATTATTTATATATAAATACACACACATGTAAGAAAGATATTTAAGAAAAATATGTAATGTTTATATATTAAATATATTTATATATGATATAATTTATATGAATAGAAATATACGTAAATACATGTAAATATTTTCGAAATATATGCTGTATGTGTGTGTCTTTATGTATACAAACTAAATATACACAGTACTTTTATTTTGGATGCGATTAATCACGATTAATATTAATATATATATATATATATATATATATATATATATATATATATATATATATTTATTTATACATACATACATACACACAGACACACACACACACACATTTTTTTATTAAATAAAATTTTATTTTATTAAATTGTTTTATTATTTTAATAAACTGATTAAATTATTATAAAATAATTAAATGGGTCCAAAAACAGCCATTAACATAACCTGTACAAAAAAGCTGAGATATGTGCGCTGTCAGCTGTTCTCAGAAGTTCTTGCATAATGAGCTTCTTAAAGTTGTTTATTGTAACATGTGACCTCTGACCACAATCCCTGTCTCTGCAGAAGTACAGCATGGAGCTTTGGTATCAGGCACTTGTTACTGGGGAGGACTGTTTTGATTCATTTAAGCTTCTCTCCGCCCTACTTTCAGGACTGTAAACGTGGACATGGGTCACATCCTGTTGTAATTGCTTTCCCAACATGCAACAGTCACTCCTAATTATAAATAGCTTTGACAAATGAAAGGCATAATTTTCCTTGAAAAAAAAAATGGAGAAACAGCACTCATAAATAGATAGTCTTTGAACAATGCTCAGTACTGAGAAAGCAAGGAAACCCAGAGGGTTTTCTCAGTGTCACACTAAAGAAAACTGCATTTGTGTATAATGAAATGCACAAATATACATTCTTATATGCTGATTTCTTACTATTGTCAGTGTTGAAAATAGCCGTGCTGCTTTAAACAGAACCTTAAAAAGAATATTTATTCAAAATATAAATTTCAAATGTATAAATATTTTACCATCACTTTTGACCAATTGAATGCATCCAAGCTGAATAAAAGTATTTATTTATTTAAAAAAAATTAATACAAAATAAAAAATTTAAAGTAATAGTATATACATCTATATACAGCTAGGTAAATTTTCTAATAATATATATTCCACCATGCATGTGCAAGGAATTACACAACATCATCTGACCTATGCCAAGTTTGCTGTACAGCTTTGGTACGTGTTTGCAATGTCTGACTGCCCCTGAAAAGCATAGAAATAACATTTTAGCACCCTAATGTAGCTTAAATAATAATTGGCTGGTTCAGTCACATCTTCCACATCAGTGAGGACGTGCAGTGTTTTATTCTAACAGACTGGGTTCTTGATTTTAACAGCTGACAACAACATAGCAGTGAAAAAGTCTGTGAATCATTATCTCAGAAATAAAACTTGAAACCTACATTCATAAATCTTGATTGTACAACATTAAAGAATCAAGCTTTTCCTTTGTCTTTGCCTGCCAATCATTTCATCGTCTATTGAAGGTAATGTAGTGTGTCAGTTGCTTGACCTTTTTTGTCATTATCCTGAAGGACATCCTGGGAACAGACAATAGCCGAGAACAAAGCAAAGCAGCAGTTCCCAAGCTTTCTGTGCCATTGTTCCTCTCACAATAGTACCATACAGCCCACAGGGCCACGACACCTGCAGTTCACTGTAAATCCCTTCCAAAATTGCTGTGCCCATTCTGAAGGCCACTGCAGTCAACCCTGGCACAAAGAAAGAGCACAAGATGATCTCAGATGTTAGGTACAAAAGAATATCAAAACAGCTACTCCATAAAGCATATAGACATCATATTTAATAATAAACATACACTACCTAGTAATATTAAAGAAAGAAAGAAAGAAAGAAAGAAAGAAAGAAAGAAAGAAAGAAAGAAAGAAAGAAAGAAAAAGTTTTTTTTTGATGCATTAAAATGATCAAAAGTGACAATTTCCATTGATCTTCAAAAAATGTATCACAGTTTCAAAAGAAATGTTATGCAGCATAACTGTTTTCAACATTGATAATAATAAGAAATATTTCTTTAGCTGCAAGTCAGCATATTAAAATGATTTCTGAAGGATCATGTGACACTGAAGACTGGAGTAATGATGCTGAAAATTCAGCGTTGCATTACAGGAATAAATTACAATTCTGATATGATTTACAATATTAATGTTTTACTGTATTTTTTAATTTAATAAATGCAACCTTGGTGATCATAAGTGACTTAGTTCAAAAATCTTACTGACCCAAACAATTGAATTGCTGTGTCTGATTGCATCACATAACAAAATATGAAATCATGTGACATTTGTTTGAACAACGATATGGCATAAGCAAAAATACATTTGTTTAAAATGGTTAAATGTAAGTGGAAAATGTCCTTAGCTGGCCATGGAATGAACTACACCTGTGTGAACTTGAGGAGAACCGACTTCATACATCGACTAAAAATCCCTGACATCATTTCAAAGTAACAAAAAAAGTCTCTGAAAACTGAAGCTAGTTCTGAGAAAAGCATATGATTGTGATTTAAGTGTGACTTTAATTTCCAAATAAATTTGGAGCCACTGCTTAATAAATCAACGCAACAGTTAAACCTTATTTATGTCCATCTCATTTAGATGTCCATGTTCTTTTAGCCTGATCTGACAGAAACGATTTTCAATCTGTTTATAATAGAATGCTACAAACCACCCATAAATGTGTCCAGAGCCAAGACTATTTGTCAGCACATGTTTAGGAGTACACAATCAAAACAATGCTGGAGGAAGCTAAACATAAGCAGGCCTCCTGAGTGCTGGTCTGGACGTCACTGCCACATTTGTGACGAGTCCCTGCAAAAAAGGACTTTCGTAAACACAGTGTGAGCATTACATCTCTGTTCAACCTTTGATCTTCAAGTATATCAATTTAGCTATCCTTGAAACATGAAAGAAATCACCGGCAATGCGACAAAGTCCATTATTGCTGATGCCAAGGTACTTAGGAACATAAATTTATGCTTTCATGTTCCCACCTAAGCAATTGACCACGTGGGAATAGTGTATCAGACTCTAGTGGCTGTCGAAACATTCTCAATGGCTTCCTATGAGCGGCGGCACTTCTGCAAACTCCAGTAAATGAGAATTGTATCTTTTGCCCTCACTGTTAAGAATCGTATTCAGTCAAATCACTCTAGCATGTATTTGAAAAAACAAGAAGGATGCGAGAGTAAATTTTCTTCCTCTGTTATTTGCCCTCGTCTTTAGCACTGTGAAAAAGGGAAAACCTTAGGGATTCCTTAGCAGCAGCTAAATGAGCAGGAGACTTTTAATCTTCCAGCTCCGGAGGGGCACACAATACTGGGAATCACCAATCCATATTAATTCCCAGGACGGACAGAGTGTGAACTCCAAACTATTGACCCCACCTTCATCTTCACCCTCCTACGCCCGTCCCAGATTATTCTCTTTGACATTTTCTCTTGTTCAATGAAAACTGGCTAGGTGTTCCCTCAAAATTGGCCCCGAGTTTATTTAATTTCCATGACACTAAACCATCACATTTATCGCAAGAAAATTATGTAATTTTTACACATTTTCTGAACTAACAAATACCTTTTTACTATATTTAATGTAATTGTTTACTATATTTGATATGTGGTGGAAAGTAAATTTCATTTTCATAATAAAATGGTAGACTCCACTGGTCTAATTTCATGGTTAACATGTGGGTTATTATAATTAACTAAAACTAAAATAGAAACTAAAATTAAAACCATATATATATATATTATATATAATTATGTTAATTGAAATAAAATAAAAATGAACAGAAATAAAATATACTATAAACTTTTATGTCAGATGCCAAGGCATAATTTCTCATGTTTAAATAATATTTTCATACTTTTTTCATTATTTGATAAAATTATAATTACTTGAAATAATGCACAACAAAATATTCTGTTCATAAGTCATATTTGCCTTGATTTTTCTACATTATTCATACAATATATTTCAGCATGCTGTTACTGCAGAAAAAAAACAAACTAATTATAAATATCACAATAAATAATTTCACACAATAAATATTCAAAAAAAAGAAAGAAAGAATAAGAATGTAAAAAATAAATACAACTAAACATAAAATAAATCTGAAAAGGAACAAAAAAATACAATGAAGGCATGGTAAAATGTTTCCAAGTTCATTCAACAAAAAGAAAAGTAGGCAAAGAAACAGAGAACAAAAGGGGGTACAACCGTCAAATCAAACGCTGCGTTGCATTATTAAATTACATTATGATGCCGAGTCCTTCGCCCCGGGGGGGATGTATCTTGTGGTAAAAGCGTGAATTTGTTTGCAGCCCATTGTTAGAGCTAGGTGTGCTTTGGGATTCAGAGTCTTTATGACCCTCTCTGCTGTGTGAGCACATCACCTGTCCAGAAGCTGCTGACCCGTTACATTGGCCAACTCCTCTCGGTTTCTACGGCAACACCTCTGGAATGCCATCACATTTTTCCTTTAATCCTCTCTCCTTAGAAGAGCTCCAGCTCTGTGATTCCTACAAATCCATGCCATGAAAACAATGTACTCTGCATTCAGGGATGTTAAAGCAGGCGTTCAGACAATGCTTTTGTTTTGATTTCAGTTTTGAGAAACATTATCGATGATTATTGTAGTCACAATGTATGTTAATTGCTGTACTTTCTCATTTGATAAACTAGGGAAAACGAGTGCAAAAGATTATCATGTTCCATTTTTACAAAATATAAATCATCCGTGGACAATCCACAAATAAATTCCTTCAGAAGTTTCAGAGCCATTTTTCCACGTTATAAATAAGGCTCACTCACCTAACAAAGATTTGCAATGGCTCGGTAAACATTTTCATGGGAAGTTGAATGAACTGGCATATGTACAAATCACTCACTTAGATGATTGGAGAAAGCACGCAGAGATCCAAGATTAGATAAAACTGCAACGCATTTCAACAGAGGTTTCAGAAAAAGCAGCTACCACACAAAAAGCAGCATTTTTGTTTCGGCACCAGTGACCACTCTGTAATTTAGCAAGACTCGCCTAAAATAAAATATGAAACTTGCGTTTCATTTGGACAAATTGCTATTGAAGAAAGCTTGTGTGCTGGACCACTAAGTACAAAATACGGCACCGTGTTGGCCATAGACACAAGACTGTTTTACTATGGGAGTCGGTTTAAATGTCAAGTGGCTGCATTTGACATTACTAGAAATCCTTTTATTCTTTAAGTTTACAACAATGCTATGCACTCATCTCGACTCTTATAAAAGATATAAAGTTGACAATTCAGTTTTATAATTTTTTTTTTTTTAGCGACGTGGGGCCGCCTTCCCGTGGGCTCACCACCGACAGGAGGGACCGTAAGGGGCCGGTGCTTAGACAATCGGGCGGCAGTCGAAGGCGGGGGCCTCGACAGCCCGATCCCTGGACACGGAAACTAGCTCTAGGGACGTGGAATGTCACCTCACTGGCGGGGAAGGAGCCAGAGATTGTGCGTGAGGTTGAGAGGTTCCGACTAGCGATAGTCGGGCTCACCTCTACGCACAGCTTGGGCTCTGGAACCACACTCCTCGAGAGAGGATGGACTCTTCACCACTCTGGAGTTGCCCATGGTGAGAGGCGGCGGGCTGGTGTGGGTTTGCTTATAGCCCCCCAGCTCAGCTGCCATGTGTTGGAGTTTACCCCGGTGAACGAGAGGGTCGCTTCCCTGCGCCTTCGGGTCGGGGATAGGTCTCTCGCTGTCGTTTGTGCCTACGGGCCGAACGGCAGTGCAGAGTACCCGGCCTTCTTGGAGTCTCTGGGAGGGGTGCTGGAAAGTGCTCCGACTGGGGACTTCAACGCCCACGTGGGCAACGACAGTGACACCTGGAGGGGCGTGATTGGAAGGAACGGCCCCCCTGATCTGAACCCGAGCGGTGTTCAGTTATTGGACTTCTGTGCTAATTACAGCTTGTCCATAACGAACACCATGTTCAAGCATAAGGGTGTCCATCAGTACACGTGGCACCAGGACACCCTAGGCCGTAGGTCGATGATCGACTTTGTGGTCGTTTCATCCGACCTCCGGCCGTATGTCTTGGACACTCGGGTGAAGAGAGGGGCGGAGCTGTCAACCGATCACCACCTGGTGGTGAGTTGGATCCGATGGCGGGGGAGGAAGCTGGACAGACAGAACGTTTGGCCGAGTCTCCTGTCAGAGAGATCTTCAACTCCCACCTCCGGCAGAGCTTCGACCGGATCCCGAGGGAGGCTGGAGATATTGAGTCCGAGTGGACCATGTTCTCCACCTCCATTGTCGAAGCGGCCGCTCGGAGCTGTGGCCGTAAGGTTTCCGGTGCCTGTCGAGGTGGCAATCCCCGAACCCGGTGGTGGACACCGGAAGTAAGGGATGCCGTCAAGCTGAAGAAGGAGTCCTATCGGGCCTGGTTGGCTTGTGGGACTCCTGAGGCAGCTGACAGGTACCGGCAGGCCAAGCGGACTACAGCCCGGGTGGTTGTGGAGGCAAAAACTCGGGTCTGGGAGGAGTTCGGTGAGGCCATGGAGAAGGACTATCGGTCAGCCTCGAAGAGATTCTGGCAAACCGTCCGGCGCCTCAGGAGAGGGAAGCAGTGCCCTACCAACGCTGTTTACAGTAAAGGTGGGGAGCTGTTGACCTCAACTGGGGATGTCGTTGGACGGTGGAAGGAATACTTCGAGGATCTCCTCAATCCCGCTGTCACGTCTTCCATTGAGGAAGCAGAGGCTGAGGGCTCAGATGTGGACTCGTCCATCACCCAAGCTGAAGTCACCGAGGTAGTCAAGAAACTCCTCGGTGGCAAGGCACCGGGGGTGGATGAGATCCGCCCTGAGTACCTCAAGTCTCTGGCTGTTGTGGGGCTGTCTTGGCTGACACGCCTCTGCAGCATCGCGTGGCAGTCGGGGACGGTGCCTCTGGGATGGCAGACCGGGGTGGTGGTCCCTCTTTTTAAGAAGGGGGACCGGAGGGTGTGTTCCAACTACAGGGGGATCACACTTCTCAGCCTCCCTGGGAAAGTCTATGCCAGGGTACTGGAGAGGAGAATCCGGCCGATAGTAAACCTCGGATTCAGGAGGAACAGTGTGGTTTTCGTCCAGGCCGTGGAACACTGGACCAGCTCTATACCCTCTACAGGGTGCTGGAGGGTTCATGGGAGTTTGCCCAACCAGTCCACATGTGCTTTGTGGATTTGGAGAAGGCATTCGACTGTGTCCCTCGCGGCGGCCTGTGGAGGGTGCTCCGGGAGTATGGGGTCCGGGGCCCTTTGCTAAGGGCTATCCGGTCCCTGTACGACCGGAGCAGGAGCTTGGTTCGTATTGCCAGCAGTAAGTCAGACTTGTTCCCGGTGCGTGTTGGACTCCGGCAGGGCTGCCCTTTGTCGCCGGTTCTGTTCATGATTTTTATGGACAGAATTTCTAGGCGCAGCCAGGGGCCGGAGGGGGTCAGGTTTTTTGACAACACAATTTCGTCTCTGCTCTTTGCGGATGATGTTGTCGTGTTGGCCTCATCAAGCCAGGACCTTCAGCATGCACTGGGACGGTTTGCAGCCGAGTGTGAAGCGGCTGGGATGAGAATCAGCACCCCCAAATCCGAGGCCATGGTCCTCAGTCGGAAAAGGGTGGCTTGCCCACTTCAGGTTGGTGGAGAGTTCCTGCCTCAAGTGGAGGAGTTTAAGTATCTTGGGGTCTTGTTCACGAGTGAGGGAAGGATGGAACGGGAGATTGACAGACGGATCGGTGCAGCTTCTGCAGTAATGCGGTCGATGTACCGGTCTGTCGTGGTGAAGAAAGAGCTGAGCCGCAAGGCGAAGCTCTCGATTTACTGGTCAATCTACATTCCTACTCTCACCTATTGTCATGAGCTTTGGGTCATGACCGAAAGGACAAGATCCCGGATACAGGCGGCCGAAATGAGCTTTCTCCGCAGGGTGGCTGGGCGATCCCTTAGAGATAGGGTGAGAAGCTCTGTCACCCGGGAGGAGCTCAGAGTAGAGCCGCTGCTCCTCCACATCGAGAGGGGTCAGCTGAGGTGGCTCGGGCATCTGTTCCAGATGCCTCCTGGACGCCTTCCCCGGGAAGGTGTTCTGGGCGCGTCCCACTGGGAGGAGACCCCGGGGAAGACCTAGGACACGCTGGAGAGACTATGTCTCCCGGCTGGCCTGGGAACGCCTCAGTGTCCCCCCAGAAGAGCTGGAGGAAGTGTCTAGGGAGAGGGAAGTCTGGGGTTCTCTGCTTAGACTGCTGCCCCCGCGACCCGGCCCCGGATAAGCGGAAGAAGATGGATGGATGGATGGAATTTTTTTTTATATGACAAACCCTCCCACATCCTGTTGACAAATCAGCAGATGATGAGATCCAAACCATGGTAGACAAAATAGGAAATAATTAGAAACTAGAAACTTAATCAAGAAACCAAAATACAGTAATTATGTTACAATTGCCAAAATAAGTTAATGTTGACTTCTGTTGTTAGAAAACAAAGGCGTAGCTTTTTATCGCTGGTGGGGCCAACCTTCAATTGTTTGGCAAATATTTGGCAAATAACTTCATGAAAACATGCTTTACTATGTATTACTAAGGCATCTTTAAAGGTGAAGGGTGTCATATCTTTAATACTAACACAAAAGAACACATACATATGAGATTGTCCAACCAATGGCAAATTTGTATTGGAATTTACACTGTTAGACAAAAATTCTAATAAACTCAAATAAATGTTCATCCAAAAGTCCAGGGAAAAAAATGTGTCAGGGTTTTAAAACGAATTAGTCAGCATGTCTGAATGATTTCTGAAGGACCATGCAGCACTGAAGACTAGAGTGAAATGAAATGAAAGTTATTATGAAGTGTTACATATATGGAAATAAAAAAACGGTGAACCTTGGTGAACATAAAAGACTTACTTTTTTTTATCATTCCTCATGTATAAAGCACAAATACACAATTCAGTGAGGAAAAAAACACTTTAGTGGAAAACAGAAAATGAAAAAGCATGTGTATGGCCAAATATAAACATCAACATACAGTGATTTATAAAGACCATGTTTGTGACAGTGTTTGTGTTTAAATTAATTAAATTAGCTAGCTAATAACAGAATTGTAAATAGGAGCTGCTGTTATTCATGTGAACAGTGTGGCAGCTTTAGTTTTACTGTCACACTGGTGTTAATTATGATTAACTTGTTTACTTGAATAATACACTCTATAGTGTACAATGGACAATACTATGTAAAAACATAAAAAATAAAGTAAAAATAAATAAAAAATAAATCCCCCACATAAATAACCAAATATTATTCTAACAAGATAAAGAACTAGCTTGAATCTTAAAGAAAATTCATCAACTCAGGTTCATGTCAGTCTCAAGTATTCTAGTGTCTAAATCATCAATATATCAAAACTAACATCAATCATCTTTGCTGTAAATTGTCCTTTGAGTATGGAGTTGGTGAAGACCACATGACTGACTGACCTAATTCTGAACATCCTATAGTCAAATCCCTTGTGCTCCAGTAAGACTCAGTCTAATAACAAAACTCTTACGAATAAATGTGTCTCCTTTGTCAACAGTTATTTCTTCTTGGAGCCATGATAACATGGTAATGTTGGTAAACCTTAACATCACAAAAGATTTTGATTACACTTTCCTTCACCAGATAAGCCTACCTTCAACAAAGGCATCATTTTGGGTAATTACCCATTAATCTAAATTTGATCTTTAAACCTTTTACTGTAAATCCAGCCTCTGAAAAAAAAGCACAAAGGAGTCAGGTAAGCCAGATGTGTTAAATAACTAGAAAATCCCTCTGCCGTGAGGCTCAGTTACCCTGGTTCAACAAACATGAATAGAAGTCCTTATGCACTGAAAGTCAATTCAAATTATGCAACTTAGATTTTTTTGTTTAAGTAATAGTAATAAGAATACATAAATTGCCATTTGATATACATTATTTGTTGAAATGTTGAAAACAACGACATTCAGATCTTGGATGCAATATATTAAAAGAATCTGTTTAGAATAATTAATAAAAAGAATAATTTAGCAGCATTTCCATGCTATTTTTTTTTTGTTTTGTTTTGTTTTTTTTCAAAATAATGAAAATGGACAAAATAGTAGTGAAGTAATGACACACTCAAATTAAAGCCCATATGAACTGAAAATGTGTAGGTGTCGGTGTAAAAAATGTAGTGGGTTTAAATTATGTTGTTGGTTTAAATGATGTAACCTTATAATAATTATTTAGTAATGTGTTGAATGTTTTTTTGGTGGGGGTCCATAAACTTTAATTATTTTTTCTGTAAGTCATATTGTCAGGTCATGTTAGGATGACTATGTCACAGTCAAATGCTTTTGAAAATTTTATCCAAGCCACAAATTAAGCCGTGAATATTATTACTATTATTATTATTATTATTATTTTAACACACTCTGGAAGTCACTGGGGACTTTAAAATATCATTGTTTTTTTGTTTTTTTAAAAAAGGTCATACAAAAAGTCAACAAGATATTGCTTCATAGTGTACCTTCCCTGCTCCTTTCTGACTCAACCAGCCATGTTTTTACTTTCAAAGATGGAATCTGCTGATGGGCCCTGGTGCAGAAATAACATGTGCATTCTTCCCATCTAGTGAGTAAGAGGGAATGCAATTAGCACGTATTAGAGAGAGTTGAGTAGGGCTGTCAGGTTGCTGGAGAGATCCCAGGGGCCAACCCTAGTGAAGCCCTTCCTAAAGCATTGCAGATCTTGCTTAAGGAGGCTTTAATGATCTAGAGCTGGAGAAATGTGAGACAATATACTGGCCTTGGGCATGCAAAGCCTTATTTACACTCACATGACATCCATGTACAAATTTCGGGTCAATATAGGCTTTAGCTCAGTCGAAGGCTTTAACTTTAGAATCCTGGTACCATAAGACAGGGGAACACTTGCACATTTTAAATAGCTGTTGACTGACTGGAAATGACCATAATTATACCCTAATTAAATGTGAAACCTTTTTTCATATGCAGAGCTGAATAATGTAATTTGATTTTCCATAGTAATTTCATTTATCAAATTAAAAATCAGATTAATACAATTTAAGTATTCACTGTATCACAGTGAAGGCCCAAAAATCTGAACTTAGCAAGAAAAAATAGAGCGATTTATAGATAAATTAAATAATAGATAGATTTATTTGATCAAAAATACAGAAAAAAACAGTAATATTGTGAACAATTATCACAATTTAAAATAATGGTTTTCTATTTGAATATACTTTAAAATATAATTCATTTCTGTGAGGCAAAGTTGAATTTTCATCAGCTATTACTCCAGCCTTCAGAGTCACGTGATGATTCAAAAATCATTCTTATATGATGATTTATTTATCAGTGTTAAAAACAGTTGTGCTATTTAATTTATAATGTTTTTATTTATTTATTTGGAACCTGTGGTACATTTTTCGGGATTTTTTGATGAATAAAAAGTTAAAAAGGACAGCATTTATTCAATATGTGTGTGTGTGTGTATATATCTATATATATCTATATATATATATGTATATGTATGTGTGTGTGTGTGTGTGTGTGTGTGTGTGTGTGTGAATATATTGCATTTTGTATACACTGCCATTCATTATATATTCATAATAATACTTTTCACAATGTTTTTGACTCTATTTCTATAGGTCTATAAAATACGTATGACAAATATAAATGTAGATGTATTTAAGTATTAAATTAGAACACAAACATGTTCACTCAGGCCTTTGAGCCTATGTGCTTGACATTCACACTGCAGCTTTATTTTGTCCTAACCTACTAAAGACAGATTTGCCTGCCACGTGGCAGCTGCTCAGAAGTCAGTGTAGGAGCTCTGGGAAAGTGGCAGGCATGTTATCACGCTGAGCTGACCTCTGTTTGTTCAGGGTGAAATACTGGACTGAGCTCGGTGGGTTAGGTCTTTATCCTGCTTTTACAGGTTTACAAAATGAAAACAGTGCCTGATGTTTTAGGCTTTCCGTTCCATTTTAAAACTGACATGATTGTACAAAATCACAGTCTGGGGACTCAGAACTCAGAACAACTGCTAACATTAAGTTTAAGGTAAAAATAACTGCCATGAAATTATAGTATCTTACTCCTATGCAATAAATTGTTCTTTCACTACATCTCTTTACCTCTGTCTTTATCCTCTTCTCTTCTTTTTGGCACTGTATCTATCGCAGACTATGCTCATTTATAATGTGTCATGTAAATTCGGCCTTCCGTCACAATCAGGAAACTTTCACCGTGTCTAGAACTGGCGCGAGCTGCCAGGCCCGTTTCTACGAGCTGTGTGTTAACAAAAGCAGTGCTGTCTACATTGGATGCGGCGTCGGGCACGCTACACAACAAATTACCAACAACTGATCGTGCGCGCTCTGTTTCTGACGCACTTCAAGCACTCGATGGGCGGGGGAAGATTGAAGAGCCGGACTTTTTTTTTTTTTTTTTTTGCTTTATTTGGTAGTATTTCGAATTAATGGTTTTTAAATAGTAGCCTATTATAAAAAAAAATATGTAAAAAAAAAAAAAAAAAAAAAATTGACTCGTTCACTCATTCTGGCGCCCCTATGGATGAGTGGCGCCCTTAGCATTTGCCTATACCGCCTATGCCGCGGGCCGGCCCTGCTTACACTGTTTCCATAAAGACATCTGCAAAGTTCAAGTATGATCTCACATGTATCTACTTTATGTGTGCCAGCATTAAGAGCTAAAACAGAGCTTAAATGTAGCAAAGAAGATTTTCTCAGTTTAAAGCGATAGTTCACCCAAAATTAAAAATATATAGACATTTACTCACCCTCATGTTGTTCCAATCCTGTATGTGGTTCTTTATGAACACAATTAGACCATTTGGAGACATGTTCTCCTCTCTGCAACACACACACACATTAAACTGTTTGAAAACATTAATTCATTAATCAGATATCTCTACATTTCAAATGAACTTTTATGGTTTTAGTGAATAGTAACCTAAATTTACTATATTTATCAAATTTAGCTAATACAATTTAAAATAACTGTAATATAATATAATATTATTACAGATACTATAATACTATTAAAACTATAATATTATTATTTAATACTATATATAATACTATACTATTTTTATGCCACTTTTTCATTCTTTTTGAGTTTGACAGCCTCAGTCCTCAATATTTTTCATAACATTGAAGCAGTAGAAGCAGCAGAGTAGTAAAAATGACATAATTCTCACATATACCTTTAAGTCTTTCTTTATAATTCCTGCATTTCTTGGCCAGCATGGTGGTAATATGGGCGTTTGTTTTAAAGAATGAATAAGAGAAGTGTGATTGCTTTGGGTGCAAGATATGTTAGTGTTTAGCATATTAAATCAATGTTCTTGTTTGCATTTGAAGCAGCTGTATTAAAACAAATGGTTGAATATTGCCCAAGGATAAACATGAATAATTACAAAACATCGGCATGCTGTAGATACTCTGAAGAGAATTCATCTTGGGTTATGAGGTACATGAAGTGAAGTGTTTGCTTTGATTTCTAAACACAGCTGTTAATCACTGCGAGACCTTCAGTCTGCCTTCCAAAGCTGAACAGTCAGTGTTTTCAAATCTTACATTAGGCTCTTTAAATGTACTTACAAAGTGCTTTGAGATGAGACTCTGATGAAATATGCGCATCACGCTTTCTGTGCTCGAAAACGAGTTGAGTCTAAGAACGGACAGTGTTATTAAAGGGATAGTCTACCCAAAAATGAATATGTCATAATTTTACTCACTAAGAATCCTAAGAATGTTGGTAACCAAATGGTTTCGTTCCCATTGACTTCCAATGGACAAAAAAATAAAACTCTTCAAAATATCTTCTTTCATGTTTCAGAGAAGAAATTAAGTCAAACATTTTTGGAACAACATGAGAGTAAACAATGACAGAAATTTCATTTTTGGATGGACTATTCTTTTAAACTAAGAATAAAAGTGCGCTCTCAGTAATTTTTTGACTTTAACACATAAATAAACATTCTCCAAAAAAAGGTTCAATTGTCAATAAAACAGGTCACCGGCTCATGCCCGCCACCATATTGAGATCACATGACTAGTTTGTTGTAATAACAACATGTTTGCTTTATATATATATATATATATATATATATATATATATATATATATATATATATATATATATATATATATATTGTAACGATATATACCTTCATATTCATCCGGAAGAAGGAGGCGGGAACCGGCGGACAATCAAAAACATTTTAATAACAAAATAAACACAAAAACAGCGCCCCAGCCCCTCACGGACGACTGGTGCGCGCAAATAAAACCCAAAACACAACTAAAAGCCCAGGCCTGGTCCTCTCTCGTCCTTCACTGTCGTCGCTCCAGTTTTATATCCTTCCATCTCCTCCATGGGCCTCGAGACCGGTGGGTCGAACAGGTGTAGTTCATCTCCAATCACTCCCCCGGCCTCGCTCCCATGTCCCTCGGCCCCGCCCCACTCGTCACATACCCCCATCGCCCCTCGCAGGCCGGGGGGTACTCCCGAGACTGCGCTCTACTCCCCCCCCCCCTCCCTCCGGGGGGGCCGCTCACGGGGACCTGCGGGAACCTGGGGGTAGGACAGACGAGGCGAGAGAAAAGGAGATGGAAGGAGGAGCGACAGAGACGAGAGAGGGGAGAGAGGAAAAAAAAATTCCGGTTCCCAGACGCACCGCTGCTCGGCCCTCCACCAGCTGGGCGATCTCCTCCGCGGTGCCTGGCGGTGGCACTGGACGGCCCTCGGCGGACGGCACGACACTCCTCCGCCGCCCGGTGGACGGCGACGGCTCCTCCGGTTTTGGGCAGCCGGCAGGAGTCCCCCGTTCCCTGCTCCTCCCCGTTCCGGCGGATGGCAGCAGGCTCCGGCCACCTGGCGAACGGCGCCGACTCCTCCGCTCCCTCACGGACGGCAGCCGTCTCTCCACATCGTGGGCGGCCGGTAGCGAGCTCGCCCGTCCCCGGCAACTCGCTCCAGCCCACCGCCTCGAGCGTCCATGGCGGCACACTCCTCGCCAGCTCGATGGCACCGCGGATTCACCACAGCGGCGAGGGATCTTCAGCAGCGCGTCCCTCCTTCTCCCGGGTTTCGGCACCACTGTAACGATAAAGTTCGTATGGCAGAGAAGGAAGGAGACCAGGGTCGGCGTACTGAGGCTCGTGGGAACTTTATTATGCTGAATCAAAAGAACGAAAAACAAAGCCGCGCCACATGCGCATAAATCATAACATTGATACTTTCAGGCTCTCGCTTTCTGTCGGTCGTTTCCTCCCACGAGTCCTCAGGTCTCTCTCCTTTGTCTCTGGTTCCCAGCTGGCTTAAATACTGCTTCCCCACGCCAATCACTGCAATGAGAAGCAGGTGTCACTTGTCTCTCACTTAACTCACTTACCACCGCTGATCTCCTCACTCTCTCTCCCGTCGCAGACCTCGCTAAACCACACCTCCCCTGCCACATATATATATATATATATATATATATATATATATCGCTTTCAGAGCTCAAGGCGCTTTAGAAAGCATAAATATCAAAGTACATCTAAACAGAACAAGCAAATCAAACAATATAACAACATATACAATATACAAACCACAGACACAACATAACAATGGAGCCTGAGTCTAAAGCAAGGTCTGGAGTGATGGATTGGCGTGTATGGGACCAGACAGTCCAGTGGAAAAATTAAATGTCCAAACAAACAGTTTTCCCACTGGAACGCTGGAAAAAGTTGCGACACAATCACATGCCACAAACCAAGTATAAACGGCGGAATGTTAAGCGCAGAGCACAAACACGACAAACACAGCACAACTTCATGCTTCCACACCAGTAGGTGTCAGTATGAGGTCTAAATCAACTGGGACTGAGTGCACCTTTAAATAAATATCATGCTTTTTTGCTGAAACTCATTGTTTGTGACTCATCATAAGGCCCTCTGGGAGTTTTGTCGCTTGAAGGATTTGTTACTCCCTCTGTCTCTCTGAACAGGGCCGAGCTCCAAGCATAATGTTTCTTGACAGAGTTGGCCAGGGCAATGCTGCAGATTCGAGATCCTCACGATTGTCCGCTCTGACCCTCTTCCCAGAAATAAAAAAACACACGTGCTTATTGTAAACCAGCCTTAAGCACCTTGCCAAAACAACACACTGTCAGCCACAAAATATTTAGTATCACTGAGATTTAAACATAATTTGTCAGAATGTGATTTTGCTGAACATTCCTTAATGTCTGCTCACGTCACGGAGAGAATTACTCTTCGGAGGGCTGCTAAAGCCCCTCAAATCCTGCCTGAATCTGATTAGGACAAAAGCACTTTCCTTTAATCCTCCTCCTGGAAATGCACAAATGCAGTGGTAAAAGATGTTTCTTGCAATGATCTGATTCATGACAACTTGAAATTTTCTGTGCTTCCACATCAAACACAAGCGATTGGCCCTTAAGCTCGCTGTCTGGTACAGGAAGCTTTGATTGATTCAGAGTTGCCTAGTGATTGTCTGGTTTGAATTTGCTATAAAATCCTTTATTCCAAAACCAAGGCGTTTCCAGATTTGAAAGTTTTGTGGGTTTTTTTTTTTTTTTATACACACCAGAAAGTCTTGAACAGTTTTTGAGCAGTGAATTGACATATTAAAATGATTTCTGAACGTGTCACTGAAGACTGGAGTAATGGTTGATGAAAATAGAGCATTGCATCACAGAAATAAATTGCATTTTAAAATATAATAAAACAGAAAACAGTTTTTTATATTGTAAAAATATTTAGCAAAATTACTTTTTACAGTAATACAAAAATCAGCATCGATGAATATAAGAATCTTCTTTCAAACACATACGCCAAACTTTAACTCTTTTAAAATTAATTACATTATGAAGAATGATAATTCGCTAATTTAACTGCATATTATTATTTTTTAAATAATAAACCACACTAAATTAAAACATTAAATTGAGAAAAATCATGACAAGAATAATGCTCTCTCACATTAAGCACCTGGTGAGATCTAATTACTTTGTTTCCCATGACAGTGTGACTGGAACCGTTATTAGATATCATGTACTTCATAAAAACCCTCACTGTTAATCTCATGGCCTTTGTTTCATTCTCACCATTGATTCAGTGCCACACACACAAAAAAAAAAAAAAACGGCCAGGACTAGAGAAGATACACAGTTTAGACTGTTTGTGAAGCATGTAAACCACAGGTGAGGTTCAGGGCAGCCTCCAAACCAGCACAAATATGACACTACCTGAAAAAAGAAAGCTAGAAGAAAAAAAATAGTTAGGGAACAGACACGTGCTACTGTGTTTAAAACTAGAAGAGGTGGAGGGGTGGGACAGAAAGAGTCTGGAGAGGATTCCCTTCACCACCCATTGAGTCTGTTATTGCATTTCTCACAAATTTACTAATTTCTCAGAACTCACAAATGAGAACTTCACCTCCAACACAACAGACCTGTAATGAGGAGCATGTGCTTATTGTTTCTTTTCCTCACTCATTAAATGCATTTGACAGCATCGTGCAAGCAGAAGGGAGGCTTTTTGCTAATTAGTGTTGCTTGTTAAAACAAGAATCACCATTACTATTTTGCACACTTAGAGATTTAAACAAACCCCAGAACACCCTAAAACCACCTAGATTACAATATAGGAACCACTTAATAACACACTAACAACTACTCATAGCACCATAGAAACCATAGAAACCACAGAAACTGATTTTATTTCAAATATGTAAAAATCTAGCTGGCTACTTTTTGCATTGACACCTTGTGAATTGTACTGCTTCATTTCCATGACAAGAGATTGGGTCTGATCATAGGTGTGTTTCACAGCTGAGCTGTGCTGCTTTTAAACTAAAAAAAAGGTCCACCTGCAAATATAGAATGAGATGATTAATTAATGACGTAGTCCTCTTGTTGTTACCTTCCCTTTTAAGACAATCCAGAGCTGCAGGCTCACTTCAGAGAGAGAATATGAGATATTATCACATCCGTGAAACTGATGACATCTGTATTTGTGTCAGCCTTTTAAAGGAACACATATTTGGTCACTGCTAAAAATTTCAATATCTCTAGGATAAATCTATTCTTTGTCCCATCTTTATCAAAGACCTTTGATGTTCTCTGCCTTGAAACTACATCAAGAGCTTATTAATTCTCTAGTCCTACAATGCACAGGGCCTTTTATAGCAAAAAGCTTTGATTTCATTACACACAGTTGCAGTATAGTAGCAACATAGACACTGCTGCCGCCTAAGGCACTGCGGCCGTGAGGTCAAAGCCACTAGAAGGCAAGCCTGCAACCTTTAGCCAAAAAGGCGTAACAGCTAATGCTAAAGCTTCCACTTTGGCTAAGGGAATATATATATTTTTTTATATTTTATTTTATATATTTTATATTATATATATTTTTAACTAATAACTATTTTTAGAGAAAATCAAAAACAGAGCCATTTTATAAAATAAGTCAGACTTTTTGCAACAGGTAGGTTTAGTTTATGGGACTTCTCATTCATTTCTATAGTATCTGTAAACACAGATTGACTGTCGCACATGTCAAGGCTGTAATGTGATTGGTTATCAATGCACATGTGATCCAAGTTGACTGTTAAGGTTGATTTATAGTTCTGCATCGAAACTATGCCGTAGCTAGAAATGTTACAACGTGTCAATTCTATGCGGACAGCAACAAACGGACCAGAGCTGTACAGTGTGGTATGTATGTTGAACCTCATATTTCTAGATCACTTTTAATTTTCTGTTTATCCAAAATAATTTTCCATAGTTATGGGGTGTACATCTCATAAGGTGTTGTTGCTTTACTGAAAGGTACCCATTCTTTGTCACCAGTTTCTATTCATTTGGTTGATAGATTTGTTGGTAAATTGTGTTCTGCTTCTCCCTGCAACAACAATAACAGGATAGTCAGTATACTCATACTTATTAACTAGCAAAGTAAAGGAGATTTCTTACAATATAATTCATTAGTTCTATCCTGTAAATCACTGCATGAAAAAATCTAAAGTGATGTTTCCTCATTGTGATGACTCTACTGAAACTGTTGTTCATAATTTGCAAACAAGAGCAAAAACACATTGTAAATAGAAACCTTTGGCCCTCCAAAAATACGCACTTATTTATTTTATTTTGTTTTTATGAATTTAATTTAATTTAATTTTTTTATTTGTGTGTGTGTGTGTGTGTGTGTGTGTGTGTGTGTGTGTTTCATGTTTATCTTCTTACTAAAGGTCACTTGTGTGCCTATTTTTTTATATTTTACATGCATATGTGTTGAAAACAGCTGTGCTGCTTAATATTTTTTTGGAAACTATGAAACAATTATTATTTTTTTGAATAAAAGGTTTAAAAGATCACTCATTTGAAATGTATATTGTTACACAAAATGTCTAAGTCTTTTGATTAATTTAATGCATTTTCTTAATCTTATGTAATAATAATATAATATAACATAAATAATATGATTTAATATTTTGTAATGAAATAACATACTTTTCCATGCCAATGTAATATTGTTAACAGGTCTCTTTTACCAGTCTCTGTAAATCATTGGATCTTAGTTTCAGACATATAGAAGCAAACCATGAAGTGACAGTTGTGGCATCATTCGCCTGCAGATTCCTGTAATTATCACAGCATTATAATCCACATCCTAAACATATCTCACTGCTTATTTTGTGCTCAACACATGGGAATGGGACAGCGGCCAATGTGTTTTCAGTTCTTGGATCTGTAAATGTAGGTTTTATTTGACATGGAGCTCGGTTCACATATCAAAGGGCCTTAATATGTCCCGTCCCTGTTGTATATTTTTTTTCTGTGTTGTTTACGATGAGTCATGAACTGGTTGTTTATATTACAATGCTTCCCAGCAGTGGTACAAGTCAGACATTATATTCTAACTATAGCTGCTATGTAATATGTGGTCAGACAGTGCTGAATTCAGTGGTCTGTGTTAATAGCATGAGTAAATGTTTACAGAGCTGGCAGCAGTCTGATGGGTGGGCTATCAAACACAGGCCTGGATGTAGAGCAGAATGTCTCATCACGTGCCATGATTCAAACTTTGCAGTGATGAAACCACATTTTCTGTATGTTTGAATAATGCTCATAAGAAAAAAGTTTAGATTGTTCATATGGTCATATGGGGATTGGGGGGGGTCTAGGTTATATAGAGATGTATTCATTCACAAAATAATTGAATCTAAAATTGCTATTGAAAAGTTTGTGATCAATAAGATTTTTTTTAAAGAAGTTTCTTATGCTCATGAGGGCTGCATTTATTTGATCAAAATACAGAAAAGCATTAATATATTGAAATATTACTGCAATATAAAGTAAAAGCTTTCTATTTTATATACAGTGAAGCTGAATTTTCAGCATCCTTACTCCAGTCTTAAGTGTCACGTGATCTTTCTGAAATCAGTCTAGTACACTGATTTAATATCAATGTTGGAAAAAGTTGTGCTGCTTAATATTTAACTGGAACCTGTGATACGTTTTTCTGGATTATTTGATGAATAAAACGTTAAAAAGAACAGCATTTATTTAAAATGGAAATCTTTTTTATCAATATATATATATATATATATATATATATATATATATATATATATATATATATATATATATATTGGAAAGAAATTAATATACAGCAAAGATGTGTTAAATTGATAACAAGTGATCGTAAAGACTTTAATTGTCTGCAGTTAAATATTCATTTATAATATGATTTAAAAAACAAATTAAGGGCAGAACAAAATGAAACATTATTAGAAAGATGACTAAAGAGTTGAAATATACTTTTGCTCACTCATGGATGAACTCTTGTGAAGTGCATTTCCCACAGAGGTATCACGGGACTTTCCTGAAAAACATAAATTAATTCAATTTGAATATATGTGCACCCTGGACAATAATATTTTAATAAAATCTCCCATTGCCCCAGATTCTCAGTTCTCTTAGCACATGTTTTTTGTCATGCAGTGACACTAGACATAAGAACAAACGCTTGAGGTGAGAAGAGGTGAGGAAAGGTGACACAGAGTAAGGAACATAATAAATCTTTTTAATATTCTCAACTAATGGAAGACTTTAAAAACAGAGAGAGACAGAAATGTTCACACCACTTTCACTATAATAACAGGGAAATTATTAAACCGCCATTTTATTTTATTTTATTTGTTTGAAAAGTATAATTTTCCTTTAGTTGATTCTAGAGACATTTAGTGGTTGATTTGCTGCAATATATCTTAAGAATCTGGAACAATCTACTCAGTGCTGATGATTTAAAAACATTACCACAGTTATGTTTATATTCAAATGGCTAAAGTACACTTTCAAGTCAGAGAGAACTGCCAGGAGTATGATAGTATTAAACTTATTTTCCTTTTCAGAGCAGAGTCTGCTTAATAGCTGAGTTAATTCAGCAGATAAAATGTATAGCTTGAATGCAATGTAAGATGATTTGGATACAATTCATGACAAATGCAAAAATGAAAAATAAGTCCACATATTTTGGAAATTGCAGCCGGTCATCTAGGTGTTGCATGTACACAATTCACATAGCATGCAAAGTATGCATACTAAAATGTAAACTTGCATAAGGGCAAATGCATTATACAAGCTGCAGTTATTTCAAAGCGTTCTGCCTTGAATGATAATGACAAGGATAAAGTAATGTGATTTTTGAAGAGAACATGTTCTGAAGATATAGTTTGTTCTCCTACTGTGCCTAGAATTTGCCCTGACACTTAGGAGGATTAAATCTGTTAGCAGGTCCTGTTTTTCAAATGGGAGATACAGTAAATGCAGTACAGCCGTTTAAAATCATTGTTAAATCATAATATGAACAGTAATGTCAAGTGTTACCTGCTTATAGCCTGCAGATGTGGGTGATTCTTCAGTTAGAGGCACTTTGTTTACTTCTAATCTGAAGAATTAATTTAAAATAGGATATATATATATATATATATATATATATATATATATATATATATATATATATATATATATATATATATATATATATATATATATATATATATATATATATTCTTGTCTTGTTTCAAAACATTTCTTTACAATAGGAAGAGAAAGTTACCCAAATGAAGAAACAGCCAAATATGTGTTTATGTTTAAGCCATTCAACATGTTACATGAAGGAGTTGCAAACGCGAAATTGATGCTAGGATGATAATCAGTGCTAAGATCACAAAGAAACTAGTCTAATTCAAAAACACTTCATCACCAAGTGTCTGCTATACATCTGTTCTGCCTTTCTGTCTTTGTTTTACAGCACAAATGTTTGGCTTTTTATGTGAGTTTTTTAAGTCTTGATCACAAATACATCTGGCAATTACTTCATACATACTTTAAACAGGGCCATGGTATTTATAATGCAGACTCAAGACATACACAGTAGTCCATAAAAATACAGATACCACAACATTCAAAATATCATTAATTACTGTATTCTTGGTATTTCATCATTCTGTGGGGTCAATCCAATTGCTGGAGCTGATTATGGCATACTTTTGTCATACTTTCTCAGATGGGATACTTTCTGTAGAGACTCACAGAAACAGTTTAAGACGCTGGCCTTGTTACATGGCAGTGCAGTCACTCAAAACTCCGCAAGAGGCTCCACACTGTGGTTTCAAAATAACATAAGAAACAAATGTCCATGATTCATAGTTGCACACTTTCAATATATCAGTTAAAGTAGCTCTCTACTGTAGCCAACTACTGCCATGGTTGTGATTTTTTTTCTAATTTAATGCAAGTTCCCACACAGCCAGAAAGACATATAATTATATAGACACGAGGAGAGATAGACAGACAAACAAACAGAACAACAGATATATGTTACGATCGGAACCCAGGGAAACACGGGAGACGAGAGACCCAAACTCAGTGTGGGTTTATTTGGGTAATCCAAATCAGAATCCAACAAGCAGGGGTCAAAACCAGAAATCAATCCAAACAAACAAACAATAGGGATAGGAACAGGAACAGGAATGGAACTAGAACAGGAACTCGGAAGGCGAGGAAACAGGGTTACGGAAAGAAAGGACTCCATGAAGACAAACAGAAAAAGACCGGTTAATATAGGCAGGGTAATGACTATCAAGTGAAGACACCTGAGTGCAATTAACAGGAGTGCAATTACTGTGATGAAGGGACAAGGCTTTGTGGCAATTGTAGTGCCTACGGTGAGGTGCCTATGGGGAAGTGAGACCACTAGTGGAGACTCAGGGAAACAAAGACCAGACAGCGTGACAATATATGGCTCGATAGATAGACAGATAGACAGTCAGATAAACAGATAGATAGAATGATGGATGGCTGGATGGATGGATGGATGGATGCTCAATGGGGGTGCATTCAAGTCAAAAAGGTTGAGACTGATATATAGACAGATAAATATAGACAGATACTTGCATTGCAAGTACTTTTCATCTGTTCTCCATCTGTTAGTAATAATATAGAAGCTTTCATGCAGTCATGAAGGAGCCCCTTTCAAGAGTGACAATCCAAGAGATGACCGATATTACACAGTGTTATGGCTTTTGCCCACAGCTTTTCCACTGACATCAACAGTATGTACTAGTTTGTCTGCTCGATAACTTGTTATTGTTTGTTGGTCGGAAATTTAAATGATGGCCTGACCAGGAATATGATCAAATAAAAATGTTAGACTGCTGAATTATTTAAGCATTTGGTCCAAACCTCAGAGACAATCACTGTAGTGAACATTTATATAATTTGGTTTATCTTGTGCTTTGCCATTTGCTTGAAAGGTCAACTGTGGTCAAATCTACACTGGACAGCCTCATGCCACAATAATTATGAAATGATAAAGATCATGATGTACTGAACATCTTTATAAATAAGTTGTAAAGTAGAGGAAGATGCAACTTAGAGGGAAGTAAATGTTTTGCTAAACTGTGTCCTGTAAGCTTCCTGAGAGGAGGCCTTTGTCTAATTGAGACAGTTCTGCTTGCAGGGTTGCTTTGGCTGTTTTCCTGGGATAGAGGAAGAGCTCTCCTCTGAGTCCCAGTTACAGGTCATTAGTCTGGATCGGCACCCAGCTCCATAGCATGAGAGACTGACAGCTTAATCCTGCCCGAGCCTTTTGTTTTGTGCACCATGTTACTCTTTCATAGATGACTGAGTCACCCCTGCCTGGAGATTAAGAAATTTCTTTAACAACTTGAGCAGGTGTCAGATTTACTACTGTCCTCAGCTTAGACGCCACCAGCAGATCATGAGAGGCCTGAGGACTCTGTTTTAAGTTGACCTGTGAGGTGACCTAATGATCACATCAGTGTAAACTAGTTCCAGTAAGAGAAAAATTGTAATTTGAGTTAACCTATAATCTTTTTTGGCAAATAATAATTTACAAGAAACAGGGACAGCAGGTCAGTGACTCAGAAAAGAAGCCATGCATTAGTCATTAGTTCATGAAAAAAGTTGATTTTTTTTTCTTGTTTTTCCTTAATCTGTACAGTAGGCAGTAAACAGTAGGCAGCAAAAGCCATTTATAACCACAAAATACACACTAAATTATGAATTAGTAAATGAATTTTTACCCGGTTCATGGACTTCCAAATCTGTCTGTTTCATTGTAAACCATTTTGAAGGACCAGAACATCTGCATGCTGGTTTAAGAGACTGAGATTAAATGATTTGCAACTGGTTTAAATCACAACATTTTGTTTAAAATCATGCAGAAATAAAAGAAGCAATAGACCTGTTCTGTATCGTGATGCACATCAAAGTGAAATGACTAAAAAATATATTTTTTTTTTAATTGGATGGGACTTGAATCTATCTATTGGTTTTTGATTGGATAGCAGATCTGAATGCGAGTTTGCAGTCAATTGTAAGAAAGGGGAGGGGTTTATGCAGACAAATGGATTGGAGAAGTCTGGCATACAGTACATCACCAGTGAAAGTCTGTCATTTCATCATGAGGATTGAGTTATGAGATTCTGATTAAAACTTAGAAGTTTTTTTTTTTTTTTTACATATGCATGGATGAATTGTTCACAATAATGTCATTAATATACATTCGGAATGGTGAATTTTCATTTTATGCCAACTTTAAGAAAAAAAAATATGATCATGATAAAAATATATTGCATTATCTGTTAGGGCTTCCATACAGCTACTTGTTACCAGATTATTACTTTTTTTAATCACCTGCTTCCTATACTACCCTTATATATGCATATAACAGTTTTTCATAAACTGAATTCTTTCAAAAATTATGATCTTCATTTAGTCATATACATATCACTGATGAAGCTCCATACAGCGTATAAGTATAGAGGTGTCCAGTAAACAGTCTAATCCTAATCCATTTCACCATCAAATTATTAATAATCTAATTTCTGGATTAATAAATTAAAAAGCAAGAGATTCAAAAGCACAGACACACAATTTTTTGTTGTTGTTGTTGTAGCTCTATACACTTGACAATAGATTACAAACACACATTCACACACTCACTATTCAGGTGAGATAAGACACATCAGCATCAAAAATAAACTTGGACAATCTGGTTTTCATGCCTCTGTTAGACTTTTCACTGATTAAAACAACTAACCAGTTTGTTGGAAGAGTTATAACATGGTCATGAAAGAAGCACTGTTTGATCAAGCCATTTCTAAGTGATTTGGACACGTTTCAGTTGCTTCAAATAATCTGGATCATTATGGTCAATCATGTCTGTTCTGTCATCAGCGATGAACACTGTATCCAGAGAAAAGTTTGCTCATCCTACCCGGGTTGCGCAAAGGAATCGGAACAAAAGTAGCACAGGATTTTTCGCCTGGGAAAATGTGAAGAGCTCACTGAGCACTGGGACTTCTATACAGACTCTTTTGGGGGCCTCTACTACTGTATGTGCTGCCAGAAAACTGGAATAAATAGCTCTTTCTGCCTCTCACAAACAACCGTGGAGGGCCTCCTCTTTCCTCAGAGCCACTTTAAAGCCTGGCAAATCAAAGTATTTTGCTTTACGAAAAGGCAATTTCTTTATATGTTTTGCTCTGGGGATGATGGTTAAAGTTTTTAACCAGGCTTATGTGCTGGTAAATAAATTCCCTTCAAGAAGCGCTTGGGCCTGAAAATATGTGAATAGTTTAGCATGTTTTTATTGTTGAATTTGCAGTAACACCTAGCTATATTGCACCTATACCTTGCCATATCTCAGAAAAGCCGAAAGCAAATTAATCTAAAACATAATATCGGTGATCTAATACAAAGCAACAATCTCTTCCATATTAAAATAAATATACAGGGTTTGACAATATTGTTCACAAAGAACTGAATGACATTACAAAAACTATACTTCATGAAGTTGTAAAAGCTTTGAGAATCATGGCAGCTGATTCCAGAGTAAATCATGGCTGTTAAAGTGCCATTTATCTTCATGCTATAATTGTATGTAAATTATCACAGCAGGACACTGACCTTGTCTGGCTGTTTTCAATTCAGTTTATTTGCTCATTGTTCAGTGGAATCCAAACTATAGAATAAATAATCTAGGTTTTAAAGGGGGGTAATAAAGTGGTCTAATTGGTAATGAAGTGTATGACCTGCCTTATTTGTTCCTGGAATTCACCTCTGCTGGAGCGAGAAGTCTGGCTTCAAGAGCTACAAAAGACTAAACAGATATTAGACTGACATTGACCTGTCAGTTACAACAAGCACACTCTGAACTTCCCTGAAATAGCCTGTTTGTTTCTGCATACGGAGAAGGTTCCACATCTGGGTTTTATGTTTATGTTATAAATATATATATACATACACACACACACACACACACACACACATATATATATATATATATATATATATATATATATATATATATATATATATATATATATGTATATTGATTATTGTTATTGATTATGCCATTTTGACTATTTGTCAGCGCTCAAATGTCTGATTTCACATAGAGTTTGCGATTTTCTCCAAATAAGTTAATATGCAGCCTATTATGATAAAGCCGTGAATAAGAATCTGAAAAGAAAGAAGCTTCAAATTAATATTTTAAAGAGCGTGAATAAATCCAACCACCCCTAGATTTATGTTTCACTTTCCATAATCCTTGACCGACAGAGGATCATCTTGGTGGCAGGGATTTAAAACTTTACCAAGACTCAAACTGACAGAGGCAGAGACTGGATTTTTTCGAACAGGTAGGGTTCAAGTGATTTCAAAACATTTCAGCCAGTGTATATATATCGTGGATATATTATTTACCTGATATAAGATGCATTTGGTTTTAAGTCAAGCACTTCATTGTAGTACTACGGTGATATCTCTTCAGCACACAGCGCGAGCAGGACAAACTACAATGCAGATTTAATTGTAATATAGTGAAGTAAATGTAGGCGTCCCGTATACGGGACAGGGTGACAGTTAAAGGGTTAATAACTATGACTGGGATACATGTTATATACATACTATTATAATGAGAAGACCATTGTAATAAATCACTATGAATTGTTTGAGTTTAGCTGCCGTGTTTCTGCACATCGTGAAGAACGTGTCCACAAAAGGAGTTCATTCTGAGCCCCACAGATATGTTCATTTGCATTCGGGCTCTTTTTGCAGATAGCATATAAGTCCTAATATTAACGTTATGTTGTATAAATAACAAAGCGTATTCTACATTAAATTATGAGTTTAATCCCATTGATTAAAAACTTGCTATCAAATGCTCACTCTACTGGTCATCTTCAGCGCACGCCGCTCAAAACAGAAATGCAGAACATTAATAAATACTGTCATATAGGCTAACTTTATAATGAGAGCACTATTGTAAAAATTTTGAATTGTTAGGGTTTCTATGATGTTTAGTGTTAACTATCTTTTAATCAAAACATGTAAACATTATTTTCCCCCATTTGTATCTGCGAGTCATTTGTTACAAATTTTCCCTGTGTGTGTTAACATCAGTAATTATGACTGTCGGACGTCTGACTTGACTCAATGTATTTTGCCCCGCCCCCAAACATATGATTCGACTATCAGTCGAATATCGGCAAGATTCGAAAATTCCGACTCGACTGAAAATCCTTAGTCGGGGACACTCCTAATATATATATATATATATATATATATATATATATATATATATATATATATATATATATATATATATATATATATATAAATAACCACTGGACACTTTATTAGATAAACACCTGTTCAATTGCTTGGAAACACAAATTGCTAATCAGCGAATCACATGGCAGCAACTCAATGCATTTACGCATCTAGATGTGGTGACGACGCCTTGCTGAAGTTTAAACCGAGCTTCAGAGTGGAGAACAAAGGGGATTTAAGTGACTTGAATGTGGAATGGTTATTGGTGCCAGATGGGCTGGCCTGAATATTTCAAAAATGGATCTACTGGGATTTTTACGCACAACCATCTCTAGAGTTAACAGAGAATTATTTAAAAAAGATAAAATATCCAGTAATAAGCAGTTGGTTGGACAAAAAAGCCTTGTTGATGTCAGAGGTCAGAGGACAATGGGCAGACTGGATAGAGATGATAGAAAGGCAACAGTAACTCAAATAACTACTTGTTACCACCAAGGTATGCAGAATACCATCTCTGTGCGATCGTAATAAACAACCTGCAGTTTAATGTTTGCATTTCTTTCCCTTACTGTACCGAAAATGAACCGAACCGTGACTTTAAAACTGAGGTACGTACTGAACCGTGATTTTTGCGTACCGTTACACCCCTAATATACATTCATTCAAACCATTTTTATGTTAATAATAATATACATGCATACTCTCTCTTTTTCTCTCTCTCTCTCTCTCTCTCTCTCTCTCTCTCTCTCTCTCTCCCTCTCTGCAGAAGTAAACACATGGTAGGTATCCTTGCAAATCAGTGCAGTGCTACGGTCTCTTTTTCAGAACAGGTTGCAGAGGTGCTGATAAAGGCAGGCATGCATGACTCCCATAGGCCTCTGTGTTTAGCCGCTTGTAAAGCCCTGTCAGCCGGACATGCCATTCAGACTGGCATGCTAATTGAAAACAGCACCATTCACTGGTTCCTAGATTTTAGCTCCCTCCAGAAGTCCTACAGCACATGCTGTTATAGGCTAACAGCCTGAGAATAGCATTGTTAGGTACTGTATGCAGTAAACTTGTACTTTATCCAATTAAGCATTTTAATATATAGAACCTTGGTGAATTCCCCAACCACACAGTACTCTATTAAAGTCTATTGTATGTGACAGGTAGAGGGAATGAATGCAGAATGTATTTGCCAGTATCCCATTTCTTTTAACAGTCTGATTATTTGGTGATCTTGCTTAAATGCCACTGAGGTCTGCCAGCACATTGCACTTTTTTTCTGTAAAGTGACACTAGAATTCCATTTCTGAAAATAACCATTACTCTTTATTTCAGCAATGCAGCACATATTACAAATGCAATTACAACAACCTCCCTGGTGCCTGTGAAATAATGATGTCATATAAAATAATCTTTGTAATTGCCTTATGGGCCCTTTTTTATAAACTTTTTTAGTGAATTGTATTCTGCGTATCGTATATGCATACATGGCATCCACCCATTTCTGCAAATTCTCTTGGTTTCTTTTCGCTTTTATGGTCTGTTTTGTAATCACTTTCAGATATGGCAGAGGCATAAATGTCTAAACTACACATATGTCATAACTGATATACATTTGTGAGCAGTTTTATGAAAAAGGTCTTAAAGGCATAGTTAAATTTTAAATGATTTACTCACCATCATGTTGTTCCAAACATGTATGATGTTGTTTCTTCTGTGGAAGACAAAAAGAAGAGATTTTGAATAATGACTCTGTTTTGTTGAACCCATGCAATGGAAGTCAGCGGAGTCCAATGCTGTTGTTCTTCTAAATACATTCTCTTGTGTTCTGCAGAAGAAAGAAAACCATACAGGTTTGGAATAATATAAGTTTGAATTTTAATTCTGGGTGAACGATCTCTTTAAATATAACAACAGACAACTTACAAAACTTAAAACAGCCAACCATAGTGTGTTTTTTTTTTTTTTTTTTTTGCCACATTTACGATACGATTCCTGCTATTAGCAAACCATAAACTACGACTTTTTCTTCAATAAACTCCTAATATGATGCTTATTAATAGTTAGTAAAGAGTTGTTAAGTTTAGGTATTGAGTAGGATTAGGGATATAGAATATGGTCACGCAGAATATGTGCTTTAGAAGTACTAATAAACAGTCTAACAGTAAATATGTTAATAATAGGAGTGCTAATATGCAACTAGTTCATAGTGAGAATTGGTCCTTATACTAAAGTTTTACCTTTTTTTTTGGCATGCCACATGATTCTATAAATTGTAAAATATTTCACATATTTAACAGTGTACATTTTATTTCCATCCTATGCCAGAAGTGTTGTGCTGGTGCTTGCAGTATCTGAATATCTCACACATGCTACAATAGGTTTGAGAACTACTGATCCAAACAACTCGGAGATTATCTGAAAACATACACAGGTAAACACTGAACCATACTGTGTGTCATCATTCAAATGTTTGTGCTGCTCCAAGTCTAGTTTGGTTTGTTTGTCTCTTTCAACGAACAAGCTAATCCAATTTTCACTGGTTTATATAGGTAGCATTTTGAGATTTACAATAAACATTTTTTTTCTTTCATCTGGGGACTGCAGTTTCAATTTCATCTCATCACACACAAACACATGTTGTCGCTCAGCTTGTTCAGTGTTTAAAACCATTGCATTCCTCAAACATCCCTCAGTGCATCCACACTGATGGTGCTGGGGAGTTTTAATGCTTTTCTTTACCCATTATTTCTATCATGTGACACATGGGAACAGGTTTTATAGCTGTGGAATAAATGTATTTCCTGTTAGGTTGTTGGGTTTGAAAATGTTAAAATCAGCACTCTTAGCTCAGGTGGAGAAAATTCTGTTGGTGCTGGTGTTTTCAAAGTGTTGGTGACATAGTCATCCAAAAATGGGCTGTTGTAATTACAGTTATGTGACCCATGTTGGATCTACACGAAAGATACATATAGGGTTCAGAAACGTAACCTTTGCAGAACTAAATGAGCCATATACAAGCAAACAATGCATTATTTTGCCTGATTAGACTGTCTGGTAAATGTAAGGATATTTTAGTACACTTTTTACAATTATTTGACTTAAAAATGTATTGAGCTATTTAAACAGTGTTGCAATTTTAGGATACAGAAAATATGTGATTTGAAATTATTATTTTTCAAGCACTGGTTTTTGCATATGCATTGAACATTAACATAATATGTACATATTCTTTTTGTTTATTTGTTTGTTTCAAACTGATTGAATTGAGAGATCTTCTTGGCCAACATAAAAGAACTAAAGAGCTGACATTCAACATTTCAATGCAAACTGCAACACTGCATTTAACGAAGGGTATCATTTTAGGTCAGGGTTTCAAACAAGTCTGGTTAAAAGGCATGCTTGTATCCCAGATGATGCCGATTTATTCCGTGATTTGTGGTTGTTTGTGATTTGTAAATCAATGTTGTGGTTAGCGCTACAGGAAATGCTAGAAGCTCAAAACCTCCGTTGGCTCATTTCTCAGGGGAAGTTTGAGCCCTCAGCCTTTTATTAAGGCATAAGCAATACCATCAAACCACAATAAGCAACCCTTGAAGACCACATACAATGTCAAATACTTCATTTAATATTCCATCCTTCAGTAAAAAACCTACACGACTTCCTGAGTTTAGCCAACTATTGATAGAGATTTCTTAGAGCACTCATTTGTTCTGTTGTGTTACTGTACTACCTCTTCGGGTTGAGGACATGATAGGATTTTATGTTTAAAGAACTTTCAAGAGTTATTCGCTCTCTGGCCAAAGTCAGACTTCCATTGTCTTGGGCTTTAGTGGTTTGCTGACAAAGCACTTGTCGAAGAAAAAAGCCCTCAGTCAAGCAGCTACAGCCCCACACAGAGGAAGCACTCAGCCCAAGTCGCCTTTCATTCCCCTCCTGGGAGAACGTTCTCCATGAGGCAAGAATAAGGCAGGAAATCCGCGCACACTGCCACTCTCTCCCACACTAGCGATTTCCAGCCGTCTGGGCCTCGAAGTTGCCGAGCTGAAGTCAAATGAATCTGTCATCAGTTCCCTGAGCTGCGAGGCAGCAGCTACAATACAATCTCTAAAGAACATCTCATAATTGCCTGCAGACGCCAGCAGGGCTTACGTACCAAGGCATGCCCGGGTGGTTAACGTTTAGCATACGTCAGTAATTTTCATAAAGTTCACAATTGCCTAATGCCCACTGAAAATTCTGGTCGACAAGAGTGGGAAGTGATTCATTCTGTCATGGTGATCTTGGTATTCAATCACCATGTAGAATTAGTTTTTTTAAGGGCAACTGGCAAGGAATTTGTTCTTCCAGCTAGTGAATCACAAACCTATTAAAACAATCATGGCTTGTTTCTCCATGATGAACAGGATGAGGCAGAATAAGTGTGCGTTTGAACAGGATAGGCCTCCACAAACAATTATCTGGAGTGGGCACCCATTTAAAGCCTTTCTTCTGCTCTATACAAATGCTTCCAGAGACAATAGTCTTCTAGCAGCTTTCTGCTTGGGTCGCATATGTGCATATAATTATGGATATCCTGTTAGCATGTTTTCCTGTTAGCCTAAAAATACATGGTCAGCAATTTAAGAAAAAGGTCTTTCAGGCTGTTCACTTACTCCTTGCTTGGTGTCATGTGAAATCTAGAAGACACAGGGTCACACTCTTTCTATGCAAGCTTTAAGTTTCTATGCAATCACAGTTTCCTTCATCCTCCCTTTTTTAGAAAGGAAGAGGAGCGAGTGACTGAAGTCGGGAGGGGGTGTCTTCCTTTTTGTAAAGACATGCGGCCATCCCTCCCTTTCAACCACTCTAGGCGCAAGTCACCAAGTGGAGTTAACCACATTCTTATTCAGGATATGCACATTCACTCTGTCATCTAAATGTGGTCACTGAATTAGTCGGGAAAAATGATGAATTTCCCATGTTTAAAAGCTGGAATCACATTAGCTGTTACTGTTGGAAGCAAATTTATATATATTACCCCAGGGGAAGTGCCACCACACATAGTGTAAGTCCATGGGAAACACTTCACATAATAATTCCACATTTGTAACAATGTAACAGTATACATTTAATATACATTGAACACAATAATAGAGGTGCATACATATTTATTAAAATAATTAAGAAAATATAAAATGAAATAAAATTCTGTCATTCTATAATAAAATACATATAATAAAATATCATAAAATAATAAATGATATAATAAATAAAATTCCATTGTTCAAAACACAACAATAAAATAATTGCATATATAATTCTACAACAAAACAACAAGATCTTAAAACTCTACAATGAAATATATAATGTTAAACCATAAAATAAATCAAGCAAAATTATATAATTTCATAATAAAATATAAAATACAACAATAAACTATTAAATCTATTATTATGTAATAAAACAATGAGATCTCATAATTCTAAAATAAAATTAATATAAAACATGATAATATCAAATCCAATTCTATAATTCCATAATAAAATATAAACTGCAACAATAACAACTAATGGAATCTATAATTCATTATAGATATCCTAATTCTACAATAAAATGAAAATGCAATTCTATAATAAAGAATCATATAAAATGCAACAATTAACAACAATAGAAATAACTAAATCTATAATTCTATAATAAAAAGAAAATATAATGACCATGATGAAAATATAATGACCAGCTTTAATTATCAAATTTTAAATCATCATATTCCAAAACACAAGGTGGATATAGTTTTGGACCCTTGGTATAATACTCAGCTGTCTGGAATGCAAAATCCCTTTAAACATTCCATGAAATAACTAAATGACTTGTTTACATAACCGGCTGATTACAGTGCAGTGTTTATTTTCTGATTCTGGTAAGTTAACATAAAATAGGCAAATGTGTAGAGGGCTAGTTGAAATGGTCTACATGGGTAGTCAGTGATCAAAAGGGGAAGAAAAATTTTTAAAAATCCCTGAGAGACACTTGATTTCCATAGCATTTCCTTCAGTATCCTAGGAGAACTGCAAAACTTCTAGTATGGGGCATGAATGAGAATTCTTCAAAAGAGTGTCCCTTAAAGGTGGTTGTAAATAAACTCTTAAGCTTCTTACAAAATAATGTAAGAACTAACCTATAAAAGTTATGTTTCTCTACTCCTAGGATGAACTGTGCAGATGCTTCAATACTTTCAGGGACTCAAACAAGAGCTAAAACTAAGTTAAATCTGAAGGTCTTACTTCACACTGCCCTCTACTGGCCCTCAAAGGAATTGTAAGATGCAGCAATGATGTGGCAAAAATCTAAACTAAAGGGTACATTGTATGTATATGTGCTCTTACACTGAAAGAGGCTGACCGTGACCACAATTAGGGCAAAATGACACTGAATTGAGTTGAAAACCTATAAGTCTATAAAGCATCTCACTAATGTCAACACAGTTATACAAAAACAAGCATCAGATAATCCTCAAGATGTCTAGTCTGACCTTTTTTGCATATCATTCTTATAACAGTAATCATATGGTGTCGAAATTAAATTTTTGCCAGTGTTGTAAATTCTTGTCAGTGAACATTAGTGAGATAACTGATTTGGGATGACTACAATCAATGTTAAGATGCACGCAGGTCCAATAACACCCTATATATGTGTGTGTGTGTGTGTGTGTGTGTGTGTGTGTGTGTATGAAACAGCTGTTATGTAATAGCTGTTCACAGCTAACATCAGGGATAAAAACACATTAAATGCTTGCCACTGACAATATCGTTGTGGTAATGACATGTAATCAGTGTCATGCTTTTGTTTGCTTAAAAAGGTCAGACAAAAAAAAAACCTGTCCCACCCTTGCAATGCTAATCATCAAACTGGCAAGGATTTCCAGGAATTGAGCTAAATACTCTTTATGTAAGGCTACATCTTAGGCTAAATCTAACGTCTGTTGGCAGTTACTCCGATTTTGTACCATGATAACTTTTTTTCGGTGAGTTGCTAAACATTTCAAACATATACAATTGCATCACACACTAAAAAAATAATGAAAACACACAAAAAATGATAAAAATAAAAAAGCTTGAACAAACTTGAAGTTTCTACAAAACATTCCATAAAATACCATTTTAATTAATGGAAACCGATATTTCAGTTTAAAAACTGCAAAGAAAACAACAGTCTATAAGTGAGCAGGCCACTTTAAAGAACCCAAGTCAAGTATAAATGACACCGAGATGATTTTATGTTAGGGAATGCAGGGATATAAAAATTCTTAACATTTCTCTAAAAGAAACACTGTGGTTGACCACATTAAATTGAATTATTAAAGGGAAATTTAAATGTTTGTAATGGAATCTTTTCCCATTTGCTTAATCATGTCAAGTACTTTCACTTAACCAATGCTGGACTTGACAAATAGCAATTCCAGATTTGCTCCAGACATGAGGTACTTTTATAAAACAACACAGAACTTTAGCCTCTACTGAGGTCAACTGCAGCATATCAGATGTCAAATCAGGTATTTAGTGGTTCCAAAAAGTATTTGGCTACTAAAGTCATACTAAAAAACTTTTTAATAAAAAATATTGTCATTGCACTGGATTTAAAAAATGGCCAAACATGAGCACAATTTAAACAAAGAAAATAACTAAAAAGACAAAAACAAACTGTAAGGTAATGTAAATATCTAATCAGTCAATCACATGACAGCAACTCAATTAATTTAGGCATGGAGACATGGTCAAGAATGCTTGAGGACCTGCTGAAGTTCAAACCAAATGGCCATGATTGTTGGTGCCAGACCGGCTGGTTTGAATATTTCAGAAATTGCTGATACATGGATTTTTACGCACAACCTGGTATGGTTAATCTTGATTTAAGCATTAAGATGGTAGGGTATAAATTCTGGTGGTGGTTATGATGACTGTGTAATGGTGTGGGAGAAATTTCTTGCCACGCTTTGGGCCGAGAAAATCTGAAATTCTAAGAAAAAGCCTTGCATCATTTGTTTGCAGTTGCCACATTTTATGCAATGACATTCTTAGGGGTAATATGATGCTTTTTTAAAGATCATTATTTTGTATATTTGGTATAACAGAATATGTTGACAGGCTTTAATGTTCAAAAAACATTATTTTTCTAAATACTGTACATTGCACCTACACATACTTTAGGTCCTCAATGCGCCGCCTCTCTCAAATGCATCATTTTCTACAAAGTCCCTCCTTCTGACAAGTGCAGTCTTCTCTGATTGGCTGAAGTTCATTGTGATGGGCTGAACACCAGAAGCACTCATCAGAAATGTACTGTAACACCCCTTTCCATAATCGTGAGCTTCATCTTTCAAAATAATTGTAAAGACAGTTAATAATGTCCTTAGTTTTACCATCAGTTCAAGCCCGAAAGAGGAACAGAGTGGCATGACAGACACAGTGATGAAGCTCATATGTGTTTGCAGTACACATTTGGGGGCGTGTTCGAATGAGCTGTTTTAGGGGGCGTAGCAGACTCTTAACTTTGATGAAGAATATCTCTTTGGATTTGAGACTTTAGTCTTTGCAACTTTGCAGATCTTCTTTATGCACTAAGAGCTTGTAACACTCCAAAGAGAAAGGAAAAATTCAAATCGCATCATATGACTCCTTTAAACTTTCATGTCATACCTAAATACCCGTCCTTTGGATGATACATTAAACTGATGTTCTGACTCTCTGCGGTCATTAAAAACCCATTGCACTTCTCATAAAGTGTAGGGGTATATCCTCTGTGTCCTGGCCAAATTCCATCCAATGGCGCTTGTCATTCTTGGTCTCCTAATCCTCATCCACTGAATTGGCTCTCCTCACTCTACTCTCCATCTATAGCTGGTGTGTGGTGAGTGCACTGACACATTATCCGTTGCATTATCCAGGTGGATGCTGCACACTGGTGGTGGATGAAGAGAGATCCCCTCACTATCGTAAGGCACTTTGGGTGTACAGCAATGCTCTATAAACGCTGTATAAATGGTTCATTCATTCATTAAATGCTCTAAGCTAAGGTGTCCGAATCTTTTTTAGGGGGGGCCACCAAACCCATTCTGTTGACTACTAAATCAAGCATATCAATAAAAACAAATGTATTTTAGACAACAAAGTGACAGAAGTACATTTATTATACAAGTTATACAAATCAGTCATATTATTCCAACAGTCATGGCTGATTTAGCCTAGACAAATCTGTTCATCATCATCATGATCATAAACACGATCTTTTTATGAGGATATATATGGACCGTGTCTAGCTCTGCCTAGAAGGATTTCCAGTCAAGTCGAATTGCATGACAGTTCTCCGCCACATTAGTCTCCTAATGAGTTCCATTTCATGTTGGAGAATACAACATGATGCAAATCAAACAAACACGGTGCATTTCTGACCCCCTATAACCAGACTGGGACATCAGAGAGGAAAGAGTGTTGTGGGTCGCTCACCGAGCAGACAGACAAACCTCCTTGGCCCCGATACAGCAGGCAAAAACATGAAAGTTGTGTTTGTTTTTACTCAACATAAGAGGAAGAGAGAGAGTTCAGTCCTGCAGTTTACTGCCACGCCATACGCCAGCTTTCCAGATGTTAACACTTCCTGTTCCACACTCTATGACTTTGTAGGGACCCACCACTAATAGCCCTCTATTAGCCAAATTGTTTGGGGGGAACTTGCTGCCCATATAACTAGATGCCTTTGCAGGCGATATCAGTGCAGCATGTTTGAACCGGACAACAATGAGGGGGCACAATGCAATAGAATACAATTACAAAAATGTATTTAAATTAATACAAATAGCTGGAACATTCAGGAGCAGCTATTGTTAAGAATGAACTGTTCCCACTAAAAGTGCTGTTTTTTTTTGCATGCACGTTTTTTTTTCTCCTCGGCATCACACATTTCCATAATTTATCATTTAATGTACTATTATCAACAGAAAATAGTATGGAACCATGTTCAGCATTAACATCTCTATTAACAGAAATTCTATTTTTCACCCACTTTGCACAGACAGTATGAGAATGATGTTCATTATAACATTCTAGCAGCCAATTAACGCTTTTGCTAATTCTAATTTACATTAGCCTGATTTACATATTCTAGAAAAGAAGTGTGTTTGTACTGTTTTGACCAAAAACAGTGCATCTGTAGTGTAATTATTTACTGTGGCGGCCAAATGGTGCTTTAATTTACATAGAAAATGCACAGATAATGGAACTGGAGAACGGAAGCATTTTTTTTACCAGATTTAAATACAGTGCATCTCTAGTAGTACAGCCAAATAGTACTTCTGTAAACAATGCAAATTCAGATAGACTATTTGCCTAAGAATGGAAGCACTCTTTTAACCAAATTTCCTAAAACAGGCTAAATCTAAGTCCTACAGAAGCATGTTTGCGCTTTCACCAAATTTAAATACAGGGCATCTGTAGCATATCAGATGAACAATCATATTTCTCTGTTTGGATGTAACTGATTTCACTCACACATGATCTGAATTGTGCTGCCGTGCGAGGCGAACCCTGAGCACACCAAAAGCGGTTAGTCATCTGGAGAATGCAGATATTAAAAAACACATGTTGTGAACAGGACAGCGCAGTGGTCCAACAATCTGTCATTCCCACTCCAACTCACGTCACGCAGTTCCGACCTGTGCTCTTAAAAAACAACACATTACTCGATCAATCTATCACTGGAATAATTATCGCCTGAGAAAGACGGCCCGGGCATTTGAGCTGAGTGTTTACATCCAGCTGCACTAGATTCCGTTCCCCTCCTTCCTCGACCTCCAGTATCGAATAATTCGTCTCGCAGACTTGCGTTTCAAAGGGACAGATGTTTAATCATACACACTAACGTGGGGCCAGAAGCAGAGATTTCATTGAAAAGTCTGTAGCCGGGAGGAAAACACCAGCGAACGATCCGTAAACATTAACGCTGGGAGCACAGAGTTGTTTGAGAAAAACTGATGCACGACATCACTATTCAAATAGCCTGTCGTCATGGGGCCAAAACTCATTATTTGCCCCATCGGTAATCCTGTGAGCATTCAAGCATGCGGAATATGCAGCACCTCTAGTTTGAAGCTCCACAGCCAGATTCGAGATTGGGCCGCAGCCTCTGTTTGTGTGTGTTCCATGGTGATACTTCCTAAGGGATGAAATCTAGGGGCGTAACATAATTATTACGAAAATGACAAATGGACCTGATCTATTGCTCTCAGGCGATGTCTCAGAAACATCTGTGCTTGAAACCAGGCAGAAAGGGCCCAGAGTTTGTACAGTACCATCCAAATGGGAGTTGACCCATACAGTCTTCTACACGTGTAAACATTTACATAGCTCTCTGTGCAAAACACAGGCTAGGAAATAAACAGGACAATTGGCCTTTTCAGAACATTGCACCTCGGCTCTGGTGTCGATTTGTCTCTGTTGGCTTCGTGGTGAACTGCATCTTGTGCTGGCTGTACCCAGTCGACCATAGCGTAGCGGTCTATTTTCAGTGCTCTCTGTGCAAGTCCATGTCAGTGGTATGTCTCCCTAGAAAGCATCTTATCCTCTGTGTTTTGAATTATTTCAAGTTTTATGACGCAGAACCTATGCACATCATTAAAAACACACAGAAAGGAAATGGAACAAAGCAAAGGTGCATGTGAGAAATTGTAAACGGTGCTAACACAAACTAATTCAGCCAACATCATCAAAAGCAATTGATGATTTACAAACGGACATCAACTCAGACAAAAAAACTCTTGGGATATTATCTGAACGCTAGTATCAATGGGAAAAAAGGTAGATGGGATAAATACATGTCAGATTCAATTCCTCTGCTAGGCTCCGAGTTCTGTTTGCTTCACCAAACATCTGTACAGCACATGATAATGCAAGGTATTTCAACACCTCCAAGACTGCTTCTTTTAAAAGGCGAGAGAAAACACACTCCGAAAATTTGTTTAGAGAGAAAGAACATCTGAGAGCAGCATTTTTCCCCATGTCCCAGAATATTTTGCAGTCTAGAGGGGTTGCAAAGTGCATTCCCTCCCCTTTTCTTTAACTTTTACCAGGACTCTCACTAAGGTCAAAATTCGGGTGAAACCACAAAATAGGTTGATTTTCATTCAGGCTTGATTTACATAGACTGGATCTAAACTTAACCCAGCTATGCTTAGCAGAAAGGTGAGAGATGCTTGGCCCTTGATGTGATGTGGAGTTATGTGCCATGGAGAAGTGAACACTGGAGGAATGCACTCCACACTCTATTGCATTCGTGCATTGGGGGCTGAGTTGTCCTGAAACAAACAGAATACAAAGAGAGGGATTATTTGCTCACTGTCCTGTCGTTCCAACTTGTATGATTTTTATTCTTTGTGGAACCCAAAAGGAGAACTTTTGAAGAATGTTTGTAGCATATATCCATGCAGTTATCAGGAATGAGGCTTTCAGAAAGAATATTAAATGTATGATTAAAATGCAGAATTCTATCTCTATACAAAAGCTTTGAAACAGGAACAAACCAAACTGTAAGTCGCAGTTCACGATTAATCTTCCCCTCCAGAGAGCTGACTCGATTTCAACTCAAAAACCATATCACTTGCAAATGAATCATTCTTTTGTATACTGAATCAAGTGGTTCACTGAAAAGTGCTGACTCAAAAGAATAGTTTCTTCACATATCAGACACAGACAACTTCAAATGCTTGTGAACTGTCTCATTAAAGAGTTCTGACTCGATTATTGCTTTCACATCACAAAATTTTTAATGTTTCTCACAGAAAACTATGATTTGTCTTTAAATGATTTTGAATATAATGCACAAGTCATGCCGACTATTTTTTTATTGAACTTTTATGATACTTGTGCAACCTTTGTGAAGCATGAAAGCCTCTGTGCCCATTCATTGCAATTGCACCAAAAATAGCAACCATTCCTCAGAATTTCTCTGGAAATGTTTCATAGGGGGAAAAAAGCAATGAAACAAAACAATATGTAAGCTTGTTTTAGTCAATTTATTTCAAGTTTGGAATTTGATCTGCCAATGCATTTGAATTTGTTTGAATTTTGCACAACTGGGAATATATACAATCAGAACGCTGGTGCATAACACGATTTTTAAGTTGATCTGTAGATGTTAGTTTACTCATTTTTGAAAAAAAAAAATACAAATAAAATCTACTTCCTATTTGATTCAGTACATCAGTATACTTTTTCCTATAACTTAAAAAGCACTGCTCAAATCCTTAGATCCCGAAGATCTCAGTGGGATTTGACAAAGCATGTCGAAAGTATCCCAATTATGGTCCATATAATGAAAAGCAGGCACAAGACTCCCAAACTATGTTTAAAAGCTTGGCAAGTCCACGTCTGCAGAAGGCAGAGAGGTCTAGAGAAAGACAAGGCATTAAAGACTAGTTCATTATCTACTTACTAAACCTCATGTAATGGGCAAAGGCATGTGCTCTAAAATTAATAAGTGGCGTCTTGGGTTGCATCCCTCTACTAAGAATAAACCATCATGCAAGGCGGCATGGTGAGCGAAATCGGCAAGGCCTGTGTTTGTGCGCACAGGCTGCATATTAAAAAGGAAGGTCACGCCACACAGGCCAAATTATCTGATTAAAGGAGAGGTGGAACAAGTACAGATGGTCCACAGGCTCAGCTGTCTGGGAGGAATTAGCATCAGAGTCCAGAACCACAGAGAAACTTGAAAAACATGACTGTGCACAGATACTTGTGTGGGGGACAAATATTAGCCTTGATGTTAGAACATTGAAGAATTCAGAAACTGACCCTAAACTCATCCGAAAAGAAGTGCAATGGTCATTTGTATGCACAGAGCCTACGTCTGCAGCCAGCTCTCCTGCTGTTGCTAAGGTTCTTTTGCCTGGATGAGACAGGGACATTTATTGAAATGGAAGTGAGAAGGAAACAAAACATGCCAAGACTGACAATAATGACTTTCTTCTCTCTCTCTATGGTGCTGCTGAGGTCCATTTGAAAAATAGTGGCAGAAATGCCATCAAACTCCCAGTAAACAAGTTTTCACCCTTCCTCTTGCTCTGCTGTGTTCGTATCAAAGTTAAACCAACTCTGCCTGCCTGGAACTTTGTCTATAAAATTCCACATTGGATCCATTCAGAATCTTACGATAGCTTATACAACATTTAAAAGCTGCAGCTGTATTGTTTAGGACCAGGTGCGTGACTTTTGAAAGCCTGTCAATGTGCTTGCATTACTTAATGGTGAAGTGTGTATTGCAACGTTAAAATAATTCACCAATCGCAGTATTTCTGAGAGTGTATGGAGAGACAACTACAAGTAAGCCATTCATAGGATGACTGCTCACAGAGTGTTAAAAAAAGCTGTTACTGAGATGGTAACATTTCAATAAGTACCTTATTAAACCATAAACAGTGCATATTAATACCTTAAAAGGAACATATAAATACCTAAATTGTACATGTTAGTAGTTTTTGAAAGGGTACTGCCTCAGTGACAGCTTTTTTACCTTTTTTCTCAGAGTGAAGGCCAAACATGTAATCCTGCCCCAAACTAACGTTATTGGATGGATTGTAGGACTGCTGGATTTTGACTTATGGCAGTAAGCAACAGCCTAACAGCTGCCTTGCAACCACTTTGAACAATTTAACTGGCTAGCCATAACCTAGCAATTACTTGAACTCTTTGCAAATACTGGGAAAGTTGTCAGATTAACTAGAAAAACTCACGTCAGAGGTTGATTTAATGTTGCTGTGTCAGGCTGGTTGGGATTCTTAAACAAGCAGAGCAGAGTTTTGAATGGTCCGTAGTGTGTTAACACTGAAAAAATTACACATGCTTTAAAGCCCCAAAAGGTCTAGACAAAAAGCAATTGAGCAAAAGTGCTGCAATGCCACCTGACTGGTAGTTAAGACACAATACTAATTTATCCTGGTTCACACTTTCCAGAGACCTTAATGTCCTTATTTTCTTCTGAATCATGTGATACTGCTTAACATTTTTCAACCTGCAGACACATACCTCTGGAAATCCACGATGTGATTAGTCACAAGATGTAATGTGTGTTTTATTTAACACAATGATGATTTTTATTTTATTTATTTATTTTGGGGGGGGGGCATGAAATGTAACCTTTATTGAAATCTAGATTTATTTAAATCTTGTAACAGTACATGGGTGTTAAGAAAAATTCATACCTGAATCATTCAGTACAGTCCAAATGACTATCCATTGAGGCCTATCATGGTCTGACAAGACAAAGCTTTTTCTTTTTAAAATTAGCATAACTATATGCATGTGTGCCATAAAATGTTTTATCCTGTCACGGAAGAAGGTGTAGGCTTTTTTTCCTCTGTGTGTATCAGGTTTTTTGTTGTTGATATTCATATGGCTGAAATGGAGCATTTTTTTATTGCGTCTCTCCTAGCCATTTCTGGTACGGGGTCAGGTTCAAATTTACAATTTAAAATTTGATGGTGTTCATTTATGGACTGCAGTCTTGGAGTCATCCCACAGATATTCAATGGGGTTTAATAAATTTTTCCTTCTATCTTGACAAGTGCTCCAGTTCCTGCTGCAGAGAAACACCCCATAACAGGATATTACCACCTCCATGCTTTACTGCAGGAATGATGTTATCTAAATGCTGAGCTGTATTGGATTTCCGCCAGACAAATCATTTGGTGTTGAGCTAAATAATTAAATTTTAATCTGCCTCAGAATCTTCAAGGTGCGTTTTGGCAAAGCCCAGCCGTGACTGCATGTGGCTTTTTTTGCAACTTTTTTTTTTGTCATAAATTCCTGCAACTGCTTCAGAGTTGCTGTAGGCCTCTTGGTCGCCTCTCTTTCATCCAGTTTGGAGTGAAATGTTTTTGTATCCATCTTCTGACTTGTGCCTGTCCACAACTTTATCCTGGAGATCTTTGACGGTGACTTTCCACTAATAGCTGATTGTTTGCTTCATGACTGAGGCCTTGTCCACACGGACATGGGTATTTTTATAACCGTGACTTTATTTACGCGGTTTGGCCGTTCGTCCACACGGAAACGCAGTATCAGGTCACTGAAACCAAACATTTTTGAAAACCCCTGCCAGGGTGAGGATTTTCAGAAACGCCGGTTGCAGTGTTGTCGTGTAGACAGTAAAACCGGGGTTTTTGCCTTGCGACGTTAGAGTGTGCGTCGTTATCCGCTGAGTTTGACATGAGATTGTGCGCCGCTGACTGCTTTGTTGACGATTCTGTGCAATGGCGGACGTAGCCCACACACTGCTGATAATAACTGTGCTAACAGGGCTGCTTGTAACATGTACACAGATACATGCTCAGTTATATTACTATATCGCGGAACAAAGGCGTGTTGTTAGCACATGCAAACCATGTTGTTAGCCTACCGGAACCGGTAATAACTTTTTGTTAGGCTTCTGATTGGCCAACGTGGCTTTACGATTAGGGTGATATCGCCGCCTGCTGGTGTGGCATGCTCGTGACAGCGCTTGATAGCGTGTTTTTGCGTTTTCATGTAGACGGAGATTTCTTTTAATCCGAGCATGTGTGGACGGGATTTTTTTTTAAAACGCTGGAGGAAAAACTCCAGTGATAAAAATACCCATGTCCGTGTGGACAAGGCATGAAATGCTCCAGGAAAGCTCTTTTCCTGCTGAGCTAATCAAAATGTCCACAGCTGATCACAGTTGAAAGTCCAATGGCTTTGTGTGCCATTCAGAAGGTGATTAGCTACACCTGATTGAGTTTACAAATCAATTTTAGGAGGGGGTGATTTATTTTCCGTCTCAGTGATTGTTTTTCTTTTTTTTCTGACATATCAGTGTTATATCTTTCACTTGGATGTTATAAGTTGCACTGAGTAAATACAGCTGGATAAAACAAAAACTGTCTCCATCTTCATTTCAAGCTGCAAAGCAACACAATGAGATTATTTTAAAGGGGGTGAATCTTTTCTATACCCACTGTAAAATCAAATGAAATATTTAGATATTTTTACTAGAAAAAATATTGAAACCTGACCAAAAAAGGGGACAACAGGACATGTCCAACAGGACATCTTATTCTAACTGATACATAAGCTTTCCACAACTATGAATGGCCTGAGAGCATGAGACCACTCGCTAAATAGCCACCAGCTGCAGTATTTCTCTTACTGTGTTGAGGTCAGATGTGAGTGGTACATAGAATAGTGTTTTAAAGAGGTCACCGGGTTGACTCACAGCTTTTACTCGGTGAACCACACTGAATCACTCAGTACTTTTTTTATGCCTGCCTTTTTGCAAAGAGCCAAACCCTCAGCATTCTGCTGCACAGCTTCACCGGTGACCACATCGATTTTATAGTATTTCTTGGCTGACTTCAGAACACCCAGTCATTTGGTGATGCAGTGCACTAAAGCTTCTCTCATGCTTTATCATCGTAAAGCATCTCTACTACGCTGAACAAACAGCAGCAGGCGGCCAAACCACAGAGGGCCTCTCAAATTAAACGCTTATTTAAATCAAAGTGAAAAGTGAGTACCAAGCTTTGTTGTTCTGAAAATGTGATGTGATGTTGCAGAAAAGGGGGGCTTTCAACAGAAACTGCTGCCACACATGTAATGTGGAGCACTGGTGTCTTATAATTAGTGTAGAATACCTGCAGAAAGCAATGTTTGTAGGCACTTTGGTCTAGGTTTTTTAACCAATCACCTAAGCTGTGAATGTGTGTGACTGTTGCTTGAAAGAAGCTCAGATTTCATAAATGGTAGAAAAGATACTGGTAAAGACAGTAAAAAAAAAAAAAAAGTCAGACATTAGCAGACCATTTTCTAAAAAAATCTTTTAAAAAAACATACAGAGCTTACCATTACCTTCACATTATTATTATTTTTATTATTTTTATTTTTTTGACAACGAATAAATAGAAAATAAAAATGAACACATGGGCTTTTAATTGTCTCACTATTACTGTTAATCTCTTAATGCCTACAAGGTACCAAGGCATGTTGAGTATGTTGGCTCTACAATAAAACTTTGATTCCAGTAACTGCAAATACATCCAGACTCTGAGCTGTAAAATGTAGTGGGCATAATAAAATTGATTCATGTGATTAATTATTGAGCTATTCACAATTTTACAAGAGAACACCAGGTTCTTTTATTGAGCCCTTGCTTATTTCCAAAAGGCCAAAAATACCACTTTTGCTCTCTGAACAATACATACATAATGTCATATGTGACCCTGGACCACAAAACCAGTCTTAAGTCACTGGGGTATATTTGTAGCAATAGCCAAAAATGCATTGGATGGGCCAAAATTATAGATTTTTCTTTTATGCCAAAAATCATTAGGATATTAAGTAAAGATCATGTTTCATGAGGATATTTTGTAAAATATCCTGCTGTAAATATATTAAAACTTAATTTATGATTAGTAATATGCGCTGCCTAATTTGGACAACTTTAAAGGCAATTTTTATTTTTTGCACCCTCAGATTCCAGATTTTCTAACTAATATTGTCCTATCCTAACACACCATCAATGGAAAGCTTATTTATTCAGCTTTCAGATTATGTATAAATCTCAATTTAGAATTTTGAAAAATTTACCCTTATGACTGGTTTTGTGGTCCAGAGTCACATATAAGAATTTTGTGCACATGACGGAAGCTAGTAAAACTGTGCTATTCTTAGACTTCCATGTCAATTCATTTTGACAGCTACTAACAACAACATTACCAAAAGAAAAACAAAATGAAATTTGATGGGTACACTTTTGTTTCACAAAAGATTCTTTGTGGCGAAAGAAGGTGCTTCAGATTACAAAGAGGCAAGAAAGAGATGGTTCTTTAAAGAACCTTTGACTGAATGGTTCTTTGTAAAACCAAAAATGGTTCTTCTATGGCACAGTTACTCATTGCGCGGCTCGCGAGCCGCATGCGGCTCGTCAAGCTATAACTGGCGGCTCGCATAGTAGCTTACAGTATCACACTTCCACTTGCCTTCAGAGCATGTGAGGCGGGAGCGAGTGGGAAGCGAGCGGGCGGATCTTGGACAGAGCGCAGAGCGGCAATTTCAAAAGGACGGTGGACGGAGCGTCACATTTCCCGCTCCAATTTCGCTCTGCTCACACCACGAGTCTGAAGCATGCTCATTCAAATCTGACCCTGAATCCATTAGTCTTGCACAGTCATCAACAGTAGACTATTTTCAAGCAAAACTCGGCTCAATAATGGAGTTCAATAAGTAAAATGAGAATTCATACAGGTGTAGCCTATCAATATAAGTCGCTCCGGAGTAGCCTATAAGGCGCAAAATGCGCCATGAAGAAGAAAAAACATATAGGCCTGGCCTCGCACTGGACTATAAGTCGCATTTATTTAGAAATGTATAAAAAAAAAAAAAATCTTATGGACGGGACAGTTCTCCGTTACGGAAGTGAGCGCTCTGACAGCGGCACTAAGACTGCTTTAAAACTTTCACTGAGACCTCAAACAGAAAGCACAAAGCCTGTATTTAAATTTGATTTCGTTTTGTATTAATTGTATCTTAATTTTAATCAAGGTTTCATCAACCAATTGTCTGGATTTAATAAGAAGTAAATAGAAAATAGATAACCACGATACGAAGGAGCCGATGTGAACCTGGAGTTTGTCTCATGAATGAACCGAAACTCAGCATATAGCCTACTTGCCTCACAGACCCGACAAATAGGCTATATATAAAGCTTCAAAATGTCTACTTTTAAACAAAACAATTCAAAACGAAAGAAAACAGACTGCTCTCCCTCCCGTATGAAATGTGCATTTCTCTCAGGCGCGTTCACTACTGCGAAGATCACGAGTCAGCATCTTTCTAGCCGACAGACATAAAAAAAAAATTCAATGTCTTCTGCTATATTTTACATATTCATAATCATTAATTTTGCCAGTTCGTTGTGACAGCTTTTAGGTGCCCTTAAATGTTACATGAATGCATCAGCACTGAAAACATAGAGATTTTTTTTTCTTTTGGGGGCATTTTGTTTGACATGCATGCCAGCTTTCGCTCATCCCACTATTAAAGTAAATCTGTTCTTAAACGAAAATGTATTGGCCGTGTTATTTCTTTTTTGTGGGATGTCCAATTTATATGTAGAAATGCACATTTGCAAAGGTGACTTAGTATGTTGTCGTAAAAGTGGCTCGCCTTTTGATTTTGCTCTGCCAATGTGGCTCTTGTGAAAAAAATAGTGAGGATCACTGTTCTATGGCATCACTTGAAGAACCTTTTGAAGCACTTTTATTTTTAAGAATGTACTACAGCGTACCCCTAAATGTTTCTCAAAGTTTAAATGAAGCAATATTGCCATGAATAGATAAGTAATATGTAAAAATGCTAATGAGTCATTTGAATTACCTCATGATGTTTCACAACCAATCAGATATTAAATTCAAATGGCCCAAATTTCACTGTTGCCGGGGAATAAAACTGGTCTAATAAAAGAAACACAATCATTGGCAGTTCATTTGTCAATCCATTCCATTCCCTTTCCTCTATGCAATTTTTATTTTTATTTTACATTTAATAAGTATAATACTTACCTCTACCCTGGTGGACTAAAACATTTTATATCATGTCAAGGATATCAGAATCACCAGTATGTTCCCTGACTTCCAAAATGACCCCTGAATGTGAAAAAGAGGAAATTATAAAATAGAAAAAAAAACAATGCAACACTCTCATTATATTTAAGCACCTTCTTAAATGGAGCAAATTCCACATCAGCCAAAAAACTGTCTTGGGATTTATTACCCATGAGCCCTTTCATTCCAGATCTCACCTGATGTACATGGTGTCATCAGGTTCGTTCAAGGATGGTATCATGCTGGAAACTTTGCTTTGTGTTCCCAGGATGAATTTTCCATTTCATACTGAATTTGTGTTGTTATTATTGTTATTCAATTATATGCTGTGTAAAATGTGAACCACCTGCTGTAGAGCCTTTGGGGGGAGAAGGGAAACGTCTGTTCTCAAGGAACGGATTGATGCCTGTTCCCTCCTCCAGCTCCCAACTAAACCCAGAACTCCATTTTCAGTACTGCCCTGTTAATTATTTGGAATCCATACTAATAAATGCCTTATGTTAGCTAGGGCCTGTCTAAAGGCATGAAGGTCTCTGTTTGTATGGCCTGATACAATGCCAATATAAAAAGAGATTCCCAAGGGTCGAAGGCATCACTCTGCAGGAGGCACTTTGCTACAGTTTCTTGCTGCATTTAAGTGAAATGTCCTAATTAGTGAATAACACGAGACCACTAAATTTTGATGGACCACCTAAGCATTCAGACAACTCTACCAGGTCATAACCACATCCATTATTTTCTGTTCCAGTTTTACTAGGATAAATGTGCGTCTGAGCTGAATTTTGCTCTGGAAACAATTTGGTGAACTCACACATGACTAATGCTATTACACATCATCATTGTCCATCATCTCAGTAGGCTACAAAAACAATTTCAAAAGCAGATGAAAGAATCGGTTATAAGCATTTACACGTTACATTTGCAGATAATGAATCAAAGCCGCAATATCTTATCACTGAGATTTATCTCCTTGAGTGAAACGAAATCAGAAACATTTGGATGCGTAACGATTATGAAGACAGCTGTCCAAAAAACACCTTGTCTATGCCATTATTTACAAACTTTTACAAACTATTCTGGACTGGGAATTGTAATGTTGCAGTATATCTCAACTCTGATTTCTAAAATCCTTCACAGAAAGCTCACACAAATTTGGAACGAATAATGGCTGCTGAAAATTCAGCTTTGCCATCACAGGAATAAATTACACTTTAAAATATAATCAAAGAGAAAACAGTTATTTTTAAATTGTAATAATATTTCACAGTATTGGTGTATTTTGTATCTAATAAATGCAGCCTTGGTTAGCATAAGAGACTTATTTTAAAAACATTTAATAATTATTACCGACCCCAAACTTTTGAACGATAGTGTACATATACTTATTCATACCAGGTAATCATCTTTATTCCTATGACAATACATTCCACCAGCCACTGCCAAAGTAAGCTAAGGTGTTACTGCCAACTATTGGGAAAAATTCTTAGACCCCTGGCCTGACTTCATAGGGATTGTTGTTGTCAGATTTTCACCAAAGTAACTAGATATCTTACTTCACAAATCCACAAGACAAGAACAAATAACTTCAAAAAGCTCCTTAAAGACCCCTTCTGTTGTCAGACCAAGGGTGTGAAGCTGTTCCTGTAGCCTTTACTCCTGTAAGTTCACTACGTTCTGTTGTTATAGATCTTTTCACACACACACACACGCACAAAAAAAAACACACAATGTAGCCCAGGTGTCTGGTCTTATCAGATCTGAACAAAGCAAAACCATGTCATCAACAAGGTCTTTAAACTGATGTAAAACAGCCCAAAAACGATTTAATGTCTATATGATTTAGTGCGGTTACTGATTAATAGAACAGCAGTAATCAGATTAGCATTGTTTACTTTAAATTAAGACTAATTTTTATCATGTTCCTTCTGTCCTAATCAAGATTATTTTATGAAGTAACCAACTGTCGCATTCAAGTACCATCATTGCTTGATTTGAGTCCTGTGTGCAGCAAATGTCTAGACTTGATTACAGAATAAATACACTTGGGTCTGACATTATTTTATTTTTTTTGTTCATTTAGACATTTGAACAGGTGCATGTCAATAAATTAGAATGTCGTGGAAAAGTTAATTTATTTCAGTAATTCAACTCAAACTGTGAAACTTGTTTATTAAATAAATTCAATGCACACAGTCTTTGGTTCTTTTAATTGTGGTGATTTTGGCACACATTTAACAAAAACCCAACAAATTAGAATATTGTGTGTAACGGGGTGAAGAATCACATGACAAGGGGAATTCAATAAAGGCCCCGGAAGGGGGAATTTATTGAAGGTAACAGATGAGAGCAAGTTTTGTATTCCATTTGGAAACCAAGGTCCTAGAGTCTGGAGGAAGGGTGGAGAAGTTCATAGCCCAAGTTGCTTGAAGTCCAGTGTTAAGTTTCCACAGTCTGTGATAATTTGGGGTGCAATGTCATCTGCTGGTGTTGGTCCAATGTGTTTTTTGAAAACCAAAGTCACTGCATCCGTTTACCAATAAATTTTGGAGCACTTCATGCTTCCTTCTGCTGACCAACTTTTTGAAGATGCTGATTTCATTTTCCAGCAGTATTTGGCACCTGCCCACACTGCCAAAAGCACCAACCGTTGGTTAAATGACCATGGTGTTGGTGTGCTTGACTGGACAGCAAACTCACCAGACCTGAACCCCATAGAGAATCTATGGGCTATTGTCAACAGGAAAATGAGACCAAAAAATTAAGATGAGCTGAAGGTAGATGGGCTGTGGCAGTAATTAAAGCAAATGGAGCCCCTACCAAGTACTGAGTACATGTACAGTAAATGAACATACTTTCCAGAAGGCCAACAATTCAATAAAAAAAAAAAAAAAATTATAATTCTAATTTGCTGAGATTGGTGGGTTTTTGTTAAATGTGAGCTAAAATCATCACAATTAAAAGAATCAAATACTTAAACTACTTCAGTTTGTGTGGATTTAATTTATTTAATACACAAGTTAGCACTCATTAGCTTGTTATTAGCGTTTTCATTCGAACCTATCGCTGTTTTATTTTCTCCTCTCCTCTCTCTCGCTCCAGTTTTTCACAAGTTTATCAAACAACCGCAGTAAGAATATTTCATCAAGCACGGTGAGTAATGGCTTCTCCTGCTATTGTTATTTGCACCTCTTGCCACATGTACAGTTTATCTATCTCTGTCGCAGATGAGGGATTCACATGTGATAAATGCAGGGAAATAGTTAGGCTGACAGAGAAGATTTCAGAATTAGAGACACGCATCCAAATTTTAATTGAGGACAGTAAGAATGTTAGGGCTCTAGATACGGCTTTGGATGCGTCTAGCTCAGGGATTCCTGTACATTGTTCGGTTCCAGCAACAGAGCCCCTGCAGCAGGGCAACTGGGTGACGTCGTGGGTCAAAACACCGCTATTCTGTTCCGATCAAAACATTAAACAGGTTCTCCCCACTCAGTGATGCACCCACTGAGAAACCTGATGAAAGTGCTCTAGTTATTGGTGATTCTATTTTGCGGAACGTGAATATAGAGACACCAGCCACCATAGTCAAATGTTTACCAGGAGCCAGAGCGCCTGACATCTTGGCAAATTTAAAAGTGCTGGCTAATGCTAAACGTAAATAAAGTAAGATTGTTATTCATGCCGGCGCTAATGATGTTCGACTTCGCCAGTCGGAGATCACTAAAAATAACATTAAAGAGGTGTGTGAACTTGCAAGCACGATGTCAGACACTGTAATATGCTCTGGTCCCCTCCCTGCTTACTGTGGTGACGAGATGCATAGTAGATTGTCATCACTCAATGGCTGGATGTCTAAGTGGTGCCCACAGAATAACATAGGTTTCATAGACAATTGGACGAGCTTTTGGGTCAGACCTGACCTGTTGAAAAGAGATGGTCTTCATCCCTCCTGGGGTGGCGCCACTCTTCTCTCTAGAAATATGGCACATAGTCTTAGAGTTTATACTTGACTAACTGGGGCCCAGGTCATGAAGCAGACAGACTGGCTAAACCGACCGTCTGCTAGCTGCCTCTCGTCACAGAGGTCAGTTAATTCTCAGCACATAGAGACTCTTTCACCTAGATATCACACTATAGAGACTGTGTCTGTTCCCCAAACTAGAAAATACAAAAAATGTCCAAACCAAGTTAAGATTAACAATTTAATTGAGGTTCAACAAATAAAAAAAAGATGCAATATGGATAAACAAATGATAAAGCTTGGCTTATTGAATATCAGATCCCTTTCTACGAAAAAACACTTTTTGTAAATAATATGATCACTGATCATAATATAGATGTACTCTGTTTGACAGAAACCTGGCTAAAACCTGATGATTACATTATTTTAAATGAGTCCACCCCCCAAGATTACTGTTATAAACATGAGCCGCGTCTAAAAGGCAAAGGGGGAGGTGTTGCTTCAATTTATAACAACATTTTCAGGATTTCTCAGAGTGCAGGCTTCAAGTATAACTCGTTTGAAGTAATGGTGCTTCATATAACATTATGCAGAGAAACAAATGTTAATGATAAATCCCCTGTTATGTTTGTACTGGCTACTGTATACAGACCACCAGGGCACCATACAGACTTAATTAAAGAGTTTGGTGATTTTACATCCGAGTTAGTTCTGGCTGCAGATAAAGTTTTAATAGTTGGTGATTTTAATATCCATGTTGATAATGAAAAAGATGGCATTGATAGAAGATAGACATTCTGAACTCTATTGGGGTTAGACAACACGTTTCAGGACCTACTCATTGTTGAAATCATACTCTAGATTTAATACTGTCACATGGAATTGATGTTGATAGTGTTGAAATTATTCAGCCAAACACACCAATTTGAAAAACTAATGGAATGCATAGTCGATATAAAAAACTGGATGACGAGTAATTTCTTACTGCTAAATTCTGAAAAAAACAGAGGTGTTAATTATAGGACCTAAAAACTCTGCTTGTAATAACCTAGAACACTGTCTAAGACTTGATGGTTGCTCTGTCAATTCTTCGTCATCAGTTAGGAACCTAGGTTTGCTATTTGATCGCGATCTTTCCTTAGAAAGCCACATTTCTAGCATTTGTAAAACTGCATTTTTCCATCTCAAAAATATATCTAAATTATGGCCTATGCTCTCAATGTCAAAAGCAGAAATGTTAATCCATGCATTTATGACCTCAAGGTTAGATTATTGTAATGCTTTATTGGGTGGTTGTTCTGCATGCTTAGTAAACAAACTACAGCTAGTCCAAAATGCAGCAGCAAGAGTTCTTACTAGAACCAGGAAGTATGACCATATTAGCCCGGTTCTGTCAACACTGCACTGGCTCCCTATCAAACATTGTATAGATTTTAAAATATTGCTTATTACTTATAAAGCCCTGAATGGTTTTGCACCTCAGTATTTAAATGAGCTCCTTTTACATTATAATCCTCTACGTCCGCTACGTTCTCAAAACTCAGGCAATTTGATAATACCTAGAATATCAAAATCAACTGCGGGCGGCAGATCCTTTTCCTATTTGGCGCCTAAACTCTGGAATAACCTACCTAACATTGTTCGGGAGCCAGACACGCTCTTGCAGTTTAAATCTAGATTAAAGACCCATCTCTTTAACCTGGCTTACACATAACATACTTATATGCTTTTAATATCCAAATCCGTTAAAGGATTTTTAGGCTGCATTAATTAGGTAAACCGGAACCGGACACACTTCCAATAACACCCTATGTACTTGCTACATCATTAGAACAATGGCATCTATGCTAATATTTGTCTGTTTCTCTCTTATTCCGAGGTCACCGTAGCCACCAGATCCAGTCTGTGTCCAGATCCGAGGGTCACTGCAGTCACCCGGATCCAGTACGTATCCAGACGAGATGGTGGATCAGCACCTAGAAAGGACCTCTATTGCCCTGAAAGACTGCCGAGACCAGGACAACTAGAGCCCCACAGATCCCCTGTAAAGACCTTGTCTCAGATGACCACCAGGACAAGACCACAGGAAACAGATGTTTCTTCTGCACAATCTGACTTTGCTGCAGCCTGGAATTGAACTACTGGTTTCGTCTGGTCAGAGGAGAACTGGCCCCCCAACTGAGCCTGGTTTCTCCCAAGGTTTTTTTCTCCATTCTGTCACTGATGGAGTTTCGGTTCCTTGCCGCTGTCGCCTCTGGCTTGCTTAGTTGGGGTCACTTCATCTACAGCGATATCGTTGACTTGATTGCAAATAAATGCACAGACACTATTTAACTGAACAGAGATGACATCACTGAATTCAATGATGAACTGGCTTTAACTATCATTTTGCATTATTGACACACTGTTTTGCTACTGAATGTTGTTCAGTTGCTTTGACGCAATGTATTTTGTTTAAAGCGCTATATAAATAAAGGTGACTTGACTTGACTTGACTCGACACAAGTTTCACAATTTGAGTTGAATGCTTTAAAGCACAATGAAGTCTAGACATGCATCACCCACATTACTTTAACTAATGGTTGGATTTAATGCCCTGGGATGTGTTTAACACTATTCCTGTGGTTTTGCCTTCTCAGTCATTTCAATTCATCAGGTAAGCAATTTCCTCATGACTCATGATTCACATGAGGTACAGCAGATGTAGCTGAGGTGATGATGATTTTTTTTTTTTGGGGGGGGGGGGGGGTTGTCTGAGAAATAGCCAGTTTCTTCCTGCTCTATTTATACCTATTAAGTATACCTATTCTATTTTAACATCTCAGGTGATACAATCAAAAATGCTCAGGCAAGATAGTATCCAACCATGTTCCAGATAGCCCTTGCTATAAAATAAATAAAAAAGCACTACAGTTTGAGTGAGGGATATTTTTGTTTTATTGTCACTAAGGCTACATTTATTTGATCTAAAAATCAAAGATCAGCCTTTATTTAAAATATATTTTATATATATATATATATATAATTTCAATCATTTTAATAAAAACCCAGTGTTTAAACTATTATTTTCTTTACAAATGAAATCTTACTGACTTACTGAAAAGTCGCATAAAATGTATTTTTGGGCAGAATAAACAGATGAAGAAAACTTCTGTTATGAATCTCAAATTAACACATCCCCAAATCAGAAAGCTGTGGTGTGGTGTAAGCTAGCAACTATGCTAGCATCATATGCTCACTACTTGGGCATGCTTTATACACCAACATTAAACACCATATGGCACTGTGCAAAAAGTGTGCTTGTCTGATAATGAAGAAGGTTCCTGTAAATGCTGCTTTTTTCTCAGTGACACTTTGATCCATCTTTGCCAACTCAGACCACCTTGATTAAAGAGAAGGGTCAAAACATGTTCACATGCCGTTCCTCACAGAGTTTGGAACCAGCTCCCCTTTTCTGCTTCTTTATGCATGGTCCACAGAAGCTTTAGTCCTCACAACACACAATGATGGTTTTCTAGCAACAGGCCAAAACAGTGTTATAAAGCTGAGCAGACCAGAGGTACGCTCTTGCATGTTGAGAGAGTCTCCAGTGGAGGGCCGGAGAACAGTTAGTGCATTTCTGTGTGGCCGAAGGCCTGAGCTTAGCAACAGCTTTGTCCTCTGCAAAAAAATAAGTAAGTAAGAAACATTTTCATGAATTAAACATGTGGAACACAACGTGCTAGAAATCTACAAACATTATTTACTGATGCTGTGTTATATAACCTTAGACAAAAAGGCACTCTAATGAAATTGAAATTCTGCTTGGGGCTCTGGAAAAATAATAACAGAATGAAAAATCTGTTTACCTTTGTAATATTAAAGCACACCTAGACATTAAAAATATACTGTACATAGTCTGGAACACATATTTCACTCAGTACAGAGGCACAATTGTGTGTGTTATATTGTTTTTTATACAACAGATCTAAAATATTATATATTAGAGAAAGAAATCTGGCCATCTGTGCAATCTCTGATTGGAGGTCAATATCTATCTATTCATATAATCATCAAATAAATGCTCTTTTTGTTGTTGAGGCATGCAAACCAATCCTCTGGTTTGATCCTGCCTTTCTGAATGTGGTAACTTTGATGTTTGTCACGCAGGGTTATTTTTGCAGTTATTAAATTTGCGAGGAATCCCTGCATGGTCCTCAACAGGAAATTAAAAGACAGGTACCCACAGGAATGGGCTCAAAGAATTTTGTAGAACATGAAAACTTCATGGAGGAACATCAGAATGGATCATCCATTGATGAGTTTTCCTGTCACGGGTTAAAGACAATAATTCTGTTCTCCTGTCATGTAACATGATTGACTTGAGTAGCCAGGAAATCATTGTTTAATTCGGTGGTCCCCCTTAAAGAAAATGCTAATATAATAAAAACAGACTGGCCATATTGTGGCTATATGTAAGTTAATTAATATAATGTCTTGTATGTAAATCTATTGTATACAAGAAATATGATAATCATGCTTTTGCACTGAATAAAATATCTGTTCCAGACAATGTAGAACCTGGAATTAACTCACTTTCTACTTGAAAATAGCCACGGTCTTCAGTGAGCGCATTATCTGATGTCATTTCCAGGATGCTGGCAACAAGACTGACCAGTGTGAACAAATTCTTTTTAGAAATAATTGTTTATAAATTTTAATTATGAAGTAAAGGATGGTTACAGTAAAAAAAAATATTTATATATATATATATATATATATATATATATATATATATACATATACACAGTACAGACCAAAAGTTTGGACACACTTTCTCATTCAAAGAGTTTTCTTTATTTTCATGACTATGAAAATTGTAGAGTCACACTGAAGGCATCAAAACTATGAATTAACACATGTGGAATTATATATGGAATTATATACATAACAAAAAAGTGTGAAAAAACTTAAAATATGTCATATTCTAGGTTCTTCAAAGTAGCCACCTTTTGCTTTGATTACTGCTTTGCACACTCTTGGCATTCTCTTGATGAGCTTCAAGATGTAGTCACCTGAAATGGTCTTCCAACAGTCTTGAAGGAGTTCCCCGAGAGATGCTTAGCACTTGTTGGCCCTTTTGCCTTCTGTCTGCGGTCCAGCTCAGCCCTAAACCATCTCGATTGGGTTCAGGTCCGGTGACTGTGGAGGCCAGGTCATCTGGCGCAGCACCCCATCATTCTCCTTCTTGGTCAAATAGCCCTTGATGCCTTATTTTGCTTGCATTTTAAGTTGTAACATACTCTTCACCACAGTGAATACTTAAAATGCGTTGCGATTGTCAAAATATTACGACAGGATTAATGATTCATTAGATATTTGGTGGATGCTGCTGAAAAATTTCTTACTTCCATTATAAGTAGCCATAAAGTCTGTAATCCTTACAATCCTCATCTCCATGCATGCACCATTGGTCTTTTATGGCCAAAATGTTATAGTATCTTCTAATAGTCTCACCTCTCATCTCCTATGAGAAATAGACACATTCATTCAACGCACAAAGATCTTATGAAGGGCAGAACATGTGTTTGTGCCTTCTTATGTGGTAAAAAGCGATGTGCTGAAGTCCACAATAAAGCACTGAAGCAGTCTGTCCAAACACATGGCAACCTGTCACAATAAAACTGATAAAAGAAGGACCTCTGCTGGAAGCTCCACATTTTTTGTCCTCGTCTTGACAGACCTTTAAAACAAGGAAACAGGGAGTTGCTTCGGGACATTCTTGACTTGGACATCACAAACAATGTGTGGCAAATGGAAAACACCTGACACTGTCCATCGTGATGTTTGTGAGATCTCACATCTTACTTTGTGCCAGTTGTAACTTAACTGTTCTCATATGAGATCAAAAAGTCAGCCCTACATGACAAGTTTTGGAAATCAAATGACTTTCCAGTAACAGCTTATTTCAAATTGAGAGCAGATGATATTTCACATAGTGATGTTAAGCATATGAATATTGACATAACCTGTGTCTTCAACACTTGATGAGTCCTAAACTCAGTTTTAGGCCCCGTTTGTCCCTCTGGCTATCACAGTGTGATCTTTTACTGTTGAAATTGCAAGTCCTCCAAATGCTATGCAGGAGCCAGATGTCTGTCACTGAGTGACAATCTTCTAATAGTGCTGTTTTATTTTTCATTAATTTGCAGAGCTGTTTTGTCTCGATTCTGCGCACAAGCTATTTCGCTTTTATCAGCAATTTGGTTAATACAAGTGATGTGCAAGAGTGGTAGAAATGTGGACCTTTAGAGACAAATATGGTCAAAGCTGCGACTGTATTCAAGCAAACCTTCCTAGATTATAATCTCAAGAGATCTAAATTGCATAAGGAGACAATTCACTCTCTGAAAGCAGACTAAAATTATATATTTTTCAAGGCGCAACAGCAAGGAGGGCCAGAGTCTTATGCAATTGTGCAAAACATCACTTTACAGGATAGACATGTCACTGGGATGCAATGAAAATGTGGAATTTAGTGTGGTCCCACACAACCATGTGTGGGGTTTCTCCGCTGTTCAAAATTATAAGTTAAACTTGTTTTGTCCTCTAAGGATGCAGCCAGTGCATAATTAACATTCCCTGGCTGTTTATGGTTGATTATTTAACTCAGTGGTTTTCCCTGGGAGCTGGTGATTATGCTGCTGCTCGAATCCCTTTGAAATTCAAGGCTCATATGAAGGAGATTTGGCGAAGAGAACCCAGTTATTAAGACGGAGACCAAAAAAATCGGCACCATCCTCACATTATTCAACATTTTTAATAATAAGATATTATTGAGAATGATTTCTGAATGATCATGCAACACTGAAGACTGGAGTTATTAAAATGTATCTTTGTCATGAATAAATTACATTTTTAAAAACATAGCCCCCCATAGTAACATGCTAACCTTCTTAAAGCCCCCTAGGTACACCACCCAGAACACCCTAGCAACCCAAAAGTAAGCTTTTCTTGAGCAACCGACAAGCAAATAAGAAAAAGGCCAGCCTACAAGTTGATTCTAACCAACTGAAAATTTTAATAAATGAGAGAGACTATATTTTGTTGAATGTGGTCTTATCGTTACTCATCAAAACCATAAACAAAAGGGAAAAAGGGAAAAGAGAAACAAGAGTTGGTTTTTATTCATAGCCAATGCAGTAACAGAAAAATGTGTCCCATTGTTGTGAAGCCACATTTTGATTAGCTTTGACCCCTTTTAATGATGTTTTAAGAACGAATCACAAATATTGACGTGCATCATTTGCATTACAAAGTGTCAACAAGTTCACAGAACAATGTTGCTATTAACACAAGCTTGGGTTAATAGCAATCCAAGCCACAAAATTGATGCCACGAAATCAAAGCCATTTATCTGAAATCACACTTGGAGAACAGACATGGTTTATTTTTGCCATCTGGCAAACACTGCACTTTTGATACGACCAACAAAGTCAAAATGCAGCAGGACTGATGGAAGCCATTGCTCACATTGAGTTCATCATGAATTATATAATTTTCCCACTTATGGCAGATGAAAGTCTTTAAAAAAAATTACACAAATGTGTATTATAGTGGGGAACATGGGAAAGAACATTGCGAGATTAGAGCACAGAGCATGTTCACTTCAGCGCACCAGAGATCGAAGTCACGTTCACCAGAGAAACACTCAGGATAAGCTGACAACACAGGGAGTAGCTGTGGATAAGACCACCTGTGAGTTTATGGAAGATATCTGAAGGACATGCTGATTGGTCACTATAAACAGAATGAGAATATTTGTATCGCCAACTGTTCCTGTGCAATGGGAAAGGCATGGTTATTACTGGCATCACTGAATTACTTTATTTACACAGCTCTCTAGAATACTTGATTCTGATTGGGCAACCAACTGCATTATTCAGCAGTGAGATATTTTTTGCATAATAATAATAAACTGAATAACTGTTATAGTTTACTACATAACTGTGCTGGTTTTATATCTGGTTTCACCTGCAACCTCTTTCTACTTGGACAATGAAATGATTTCAGCTAAAATCAGTATTTCATGCCCATTCATTTCTTTTTTAATAATTAATTATTAATCATAATATTATCAACTATAATATTTCATCAATGATATACTAATATAACACAGGACAGATGTGTGTTTTTATTTTGGAAGAGGAGGAAGTACTGAATTAAAAAGTTGTCTGTAGGTCTCTAAATTTTATTAGGGCTTACTTTATTTCCACTCTTTCAAACAAAGAAGGTAATTAAAGGGTCAAGAGTTTCAACAGTAATTGGACAGAAAGGCTACACTATGAAAAGGCCTCTGTCAGTCTATCAGCATTCACACAAAGAGCAAATACAGATCAACTTCAGTCTGTCATACTTTTTCAAAGTTCAGAGCAAGCAGCTACAAAGCAGACAATGAAGGAAGGGACACAGAACACTGTTACTGAAATATCCATATCTGTTTCTCACAGACTCACCTGCAAGGCTGCGACTGAACAAATATGAGAAATTAAAGATAAAATGACGTCATCGCCAACAATAACTCATTTGTTTTTCATCCAATTGGTGTCTTTACATTTATGCATTTAACTGACACATTTATCCAAATCAACATACAGTGCATTCAGGCTATACATTCTTTTTCCAGTATTTGTGTTCCCTGGGAATTGAACCCACAACTTTTTGTGCTGCTAATGCAATGCTCTACCACTGACCCACAGGACTCACTTTTCACTTGTTCAGGCATACATATTTCTGGGGTCAATAATTTATTTTGTACACATTTTTATACTTTTTTTTTTTTTTTACTTAGGCTTCGATCTTTAGCATCCTTGTTAGCGCGCGTGCCTCCCATGTCAGAAATGCCAGTTCGAGTCCAGTTCGTGCAAGAGTGGTCTAGTAGAACCAGAGGGGTCACACATATATGCATTTAGCAGACACTTTTATCCAAAGCAACTTACAGTGCATTCCCTGGGAATCAAACCCACAACCTTGCATTGCTAACGCAACGCGTCACCACTTGAGCCACAGGTACACTTATATAACACATATATAACATTTATGTATTCATTTATTTGTTTGTCAAAAAAGCAATAGAACATTATTGTCACATTATTGTGATCTCTGGGTTTTGCACTTTGTGGTGAAGTCTGTGTGTTTCGCGTCTGCACTGATTAGTTTGTGGGCGTCTCCGTTAATTGTCATCAGCAGCAGTTGTCACTCATTACACACTCCCTATATATTGGCTTGTCTCACGTCTTGTGTTTGTGAGAACATTGTTTCATGTCTGATCTCTGTCTCTTGCTTCTGTGTTGTTTGTGTTGGATGTCCATGTCTTCCCCCGAAACCTCATCCACTCTCCGCACTTCCACAAAGCATCACAACTTACCTTCGGCTCGATTCCCCGCAGTTCCTGTGCCATCCTCTCCTGCTGCCTTCTCACCATCACCATCCGGATTCCTCACCGCCTCATCGCCGTCTTGGATTGTCGTCTTCCCAGCATCGTGTTGTGCCCTTGTTTGTCTGTTTCATATTCATTAAACTGTTTAACTCGCACTTGTTTCCAGCTCCTCCTTCACCCAGTCATCACAGAACGTTCTCACCATCATGGAAGCAGAGAGCACCAACACTCTAACAGACTTTATGCACCACAGTGTCAAACGCATGGATCAGCAGCAGGAGAGTATCTCTAACACCGGACACGCTATCCATGCGCTGGTGGCACAGGTGTCAGAGCTCACCCAGCAGATCCATCAGCTCACTTCTCCCACTGCGCCCATCGCACCGCCTGTGCCGCCCGTCCCCCGGGAGACCCCCCAGGACCACTTCTGGCCAGAGCCACGACTTCCGGCACCAGAAAACTACTCCGGTGAGCAAGCTTTCTGCAGAACTTTTCTAAATAAATGTTCCATGCACTTTGCCTTGCATCCCCGCACCTTCGCCACCGAGGAATCTAAAGTGGCGTTCACGCTCACTCTACTGTCGGGCAAGGCCGCCCTATGGGGGACGGCGGTGTGGGAAAATCAACATCCGTGTTGCGCCTCGTTCCACTCCCTCTCGGAGGAAATGAGGAGGGTATTCGATCGAGCCGCGGCTGGCAGGGAAGCCGCTCACCAGCTCTCAGACTTACATCAGGGAACCTCTTCTGTCACGGACTACTTCATTCAGTTCCGCACCATGGCAGCCGCGTGCCAGTGGAACGAGGCGGCGCAGTGGGATCGATTCCTGCATGGGCTGGCCGACCGTGTTCAAAAGGAGATCTACCTCCTCGAGCTGCCCCCCACACTCAACGGTCTTATTAACTTAGCCTTATGAGTTGATGCCCGGATTAATCGCCTGGGTCGTCAGACCAGTCCTAAGCACCATACCATCTCTCCGGACAGGGGGCGCTCGAGTCGAGAGAACGCGGTCGGTCCCTTCGACGACCACGAACCCATGCAGGTGGGTAGAGCTCGGCTGTCCCGGAGGGAGAGAGAACGACGGCGGTCCCAAGGACTATGGCTGTACTGTGGAGGCTCAGGACATACCATCTTCACCTGCCCAGTAAAAGAGCCAGCCCGGTAGTAAACTTGAGTCTACTATTGGGTGGGATCTCCGCTGGGAAGTCCTCAACAACATCATCGACTCTCCTTCCGGTGAAACTGCGGTGGGAGAATCACACTCACGACAGTCACGCCCTTCTGGACTCCGGAGCCGAAGGTAATTTCATCGACTCACTCCTTGCACGTCACCTGAACATTCCTGTCCGGCCTGTGTCTCTTCCCATCCATGTCACTGCACTCAACGGCCAGGAACTGCCTCACGTCACACACTACACAGAACCCATCACTCTGCTCACCTCTGGCAATCACTGTGAAACCATATCCTTTTTCCTCATGGACTCCCCTGTAGCTCCCATTGTGTTAGGTCACCCCTGGTTAATAAAACATAATCCACGAGTGGAGTGGGGTTCCAACACAGTCACATTGTGGATTGAAAGTTGTCATGAGTCTTGTCTGGTTTCTGCTTGTCCTGTTTTCCCTGTTTCTGTCTTTCAGAAGGAGAACATGGTTTTGCCAAACATGCCCGCAGAGTATCTGGACCTGAAGGAGGTGTTCAGTAAGTCCTGTGCTGCTTCTCTTCCTCCGCATCGTCCCTACGACTGTGCCATAGATTTAGTGCCAGGTAAGTCTCCGCCTAAAGGCAAGTTATACACTCTTTCTATTCCTGAGAGGGAGGCCATGGAGAAATACATTTCTGATTCCTTAGCATCTGGGTTCATCTGTCCTTCCTCTTCTCCAGCGGGGGCGGGATTCTTTTTTGTGGGTAAGAAGGATGGTTCTCTGCGACCTTTTATTGATTACCGAGAGCTGAACAACATTACGATAAAGAACACTTATCCGTTACCACTCATGTCTTCAGCTTTCGAGAGGTTACAGGGAGCATCCGTATTCACAAAATTGGATTTACGTAATGCTTATCATTTGGTACGCATCAGGAAGGGGGATGAATGGAAAACCGCCTTTAATACCCCCGGAGGGCACTTTGAATACTTGGTGATGCCGTTCGGGCTCTCCAACTCGCCAGGGGTTTTCCAAGCACTCGTTAATGACGTGTTCAGAGATATGGTAGATCAGTTTATATATGTTTACCTTGATGACATACTGATTTTTTCTTCATCTCTCCAGGAACACGTTCAACACGTCAGACGAGTCCTCCAGAGGTTACTTGAGAATGGGCTTTTTGTCAAGACGGAGAAATGCGTATTCCATGCACAGTCTGTTCCCTTCCTAGGCTATATCGTCTCGTCCGAGGGAATACGTATGGACCCTGACAAAGTTAAGGCTGTGATAGATTGGCCATCTCCAGATTCCCGTAAGGCCCTACAGCGGTTTCTGGGGTTCGCCAATTTCTATCGGCGTTTCATTTGCAATTTCAGCCAACTAGCCTCACCTCTGACAGCCTTGACCTCTCCCAGTACTCCGTTCAGGTGGTCGGATGCAGCTGAGACTGCGTTCACTAACCTCAAAAGCCGCTTCGTTTCGGCTCCCATCCTTGTGGCCCCAAATCCCACATGGCAGTTCGTGGTGGAGGTCGACGCGTCAGAGGTGGGGGTAGGAGCAGTGTTGTCCCAACGTGCTGTCTCGGACGATAAGGTACATCCTTGCACATTTTTTTCCCATCGATTATCTCCTGCTGAACGCAATTATGACATTGGTAACAGAGAGTTGTTGGCAGTCAAATTAGCTTTAGAGGAGTGGCGTCACTGGCTGGAAGGCTCAGGGGTACCTTTCATTGTTTGGACTGATCATAAGAATTTAGAATACATTAGAACTGCCAAAAGACTCAATTCCAGGCAAGCTCGGTGGGCACTTTTTTTCGGTCCCTTTGATTTTACTTTATCGTACCGCCCAGGTTCCAAAAATGTCAAACCCGATTCTTTTGGCTTGCTCAGTTTGCGCCAGTGGGAAGTCATCTAACCGACCTCCTGATGGGCTCCTTCAACCGCTGTCTGTCCCTTCGAGACCCTGGTCCCACATCGCACTAGATTTTGTTACCGCCCTCCCGCCCTCTAATGGCATGACGGTCGTTTTGACCGTAGTGGAACGGTTCTCGAAGGCGGCACATTTCATTCCCTTACCCAAATTACAGACAGCCAAGGAAACAATGGTGACTGTCCTAGATCACGTCTTTCGGCTTCATGGCCTCCCGGTAGACGTGGTTTCTGACAGGGAAAAAATTTGACCAAATTTTGGAAAGAGTTTTGTAAATTGCTAGGAGCGTCAGTTAGCTTGTCTTCGGGTTATCATCCCCAAAGTAACGGACAATCTGAGCAAGCCAACCAAGATTTAGAGAGGACGTTGCGATGTTTGGTCTCCCAGAATCCTTCTTCCTGGAGTCAATAGCTCTCTATGGTGGAGTACGCTCACAATTCGTTACCAGTGTCAGCTACGGGCCTTTCTCCGTTCCAGTGCAGTTTAGGTTACCAGCCACCAGTCGCGGTCCCCTCCGCTCACTCGTTTGTCCAGAGGTGCCACCGCACCTGGACCAGAGCCTGCGAGACTCTGCTCCGGATGAGGGAGCGCACTAAGGCCAAGGCCGATCGCCACCGGTCAAAGCCTCCCGTTTACGTCGTGGGTCAAAAGGTGTGGCTTTCTACCAGTGACATTCCTCTGCGTTCCGTATCTTATAAATTAGCTCCCAAATTTATTGGCCCGTTTACTATCACCAAGATCAGTAGTCCGGTGACAGTCCGCCTCAAACTACCTCCAGCGTACAGGAGGATACACCCCGCCTTTCATGTGTCCAAAATTAAACCCGTGTTTTATGCACGTATTAATCCGCCTACTCCGGTTCCCCCGCCGCCACGTCTCGTAGATGGGGAACCGACTTATTCGGTTAATCGTATTCTGGACTTGAGACGGAGGGGACGAGGATTCCAGTACCTGGTGGACTGGGAAGGTTACGGTCTGGAGGAGAGGAGTTGGGTACCTGCTAGGGACATATTGGATCACTCCCTTATTGATGAATACAATCAGCAGGTAGGCCCTTCTGGGAACTCCAAGAGGAGTTCTTAGAGGGGGCGGTACTGTCACGGTTGGTAAACCGTGATCTCTGGGTTTTGCACTTTGTGGTGAAGTCTGTGTGTTTCGCGTCTGCACTGTTTAGTTTGTGGGCGTCTCTGTTAATTGTCATCAGCAGCAGCTGTCACTCATTACACACTCCCTATATATTGGCTTGTCTCACGTCTTGTGTTTGTGAGAACGTTGTTTCGTGTCTGATCTCTGTCTCTTGCTTCTGTGTTGTTTGCGTTGGATGTTCGTGTCTTCCCCCGGAACCTCATCCACTCTCCGCACTTCCACAAAGCATCATGACTTACCTTCGGCTCGATTCCCCGCAGTTCCTGTGCCATCCTCTCCTGCTGCCTTCTCACCGTCACCATCCGGATTCCTCACCGCCTCACCACCGTCTTGGATTGTCGTCTTCCCAACATCGTGTTGTACCCTTGTTTGTCTGTTTCATATTCATTAAACTGTTTAACTCGCACTTGTTTCCAGCTCCTCCTTCACCCAGTCGTCACAATTATATGGAGATATGGATTCATCTATCATCATAAAACTAATAATAACTATGGGTGCCCCCAAATTATTAAAAAAAAAAAAAAAATTGTTCGCTAGATACTAGGTCTGAATGGGTTAACAAATCTAAATGTCTGTTGCTAAAAAACGGCTGATTGTATACCTTCATGTTCAGCAGTGGCTGTATTTCTTCTAAACCTAGAGGACACCAAAATCGATGCCTCTAATAGGGTCACACTCCGTGTCATATTGCAAAACAAGTCGTGGACCACGGGGGATAGAGTTGGATGTCAAATAGCCTATATTAAAAACAGCTTTGCTTAGAAAGTAAATCCAGACAGTGGGTGGAGGACCAGGACCAAACTTGCCCAGAGCAAGTGGCTGGAGCTCAACAACTCATTCCTTAAACGAAAAGCATAAAACCTTAAACAGCTTGAATAACGTGTTTAGCTCTTAATGCTGGATATAAGATAAACTCCAAAGGAAGGTTAAAATGTTAGCTAGGTGACTGTGCACATTAGCACACTAACCAGCATCTGCATGCCAGCTGAAATTATATTTAGTATCCAAAAATGCAATCTGAAGATCAAACAGGCAGCTATTTAGTTGATTTCCATTTTAGGACACAGATTGTTGACTGCCATTCTCAGAAAACTGCAGTAAGTTAATTTTAGCTACAATAAATGTCATACAATGTAATTGTTAGATTAACAACAGCAAAACAATTTGTTTTCAGTTTCCAAGGAAATTAAAACAAAGGCAACAAGCATGTGATTATTTGAGCAGGAGTTCTGCATTAACTTGTGGGAGCAAGCATAACTTTCTACATGTTCCCATCTCATCATCATTGCACTCCTTTCATACACTTGCACTTGTCTCTCCTTACTTTTTTGTTGCAGAAGATGCAACCAAGCAGTCTAGCCTCAGTCCATTTCGCCCCTTGTGGTTGATGCTTTAATTACACACACTACCAAGAAAAATCTAACATCTTTTCTATTGATTCCTATTAAGAAATGCTACATATTGTGACAAAATACAATTTAAATTTCAAAACGTCAAAATAAATTAATAAATAAACCTTTTATTATATTATGTTGCATTTTAAATGTTTACTAATATGATGATTTTCTTATTATTTTTGTCTTGTTTTTTATTACAAATATCTACACTTTATTAACTCTTACATTGAAAATTTAAGGTGTATTTAATGTGTGTCTTGTTATCTGAAAAAAATATATATACAAATCAAATAAGATTTTTCTAAAAACGAGAAAAGTAATCTTGTTTAATCTTGTTAAAACTTAATCTTGATCATTTATTCATTAACAAAATTTCATATCTTACTGCTTCTGTTACTGCTTCTCAACTATGTACTTGATTTAAGGAGGTTTTTTATCTGAAAAACAAACCAAAAATGCTAAGTAAGACTTTTTACACCGCAGGGGATAAATGAACTACTATCCTATCTTATTACATGCAGTACGTATTATTAAATGGATTTTCTGAAAGGCATGAGAAGTTTGAACCTTCAGAAATCTTACACCCTCGGGCAGATCTTTTTAAATTGCAATTCCCATGTAAAGTCATTCTCAGCACACACAGCTTGTCGAACCTCCTGGTTTGTGGTCTGCCAGGGATATTTTAGTGGTTACAACTTGTACACAGTTGGCTGTTCCTCTGTATTTACAGCCTCTGTGTTTATGGGGAAGTGCTGAATATGCATATGAGACACAACGGGAGTCTTAAACCTGGCATCATCATATACCTCCCTCTGAATCCACTCTTTGTACCAGGCCTTTCAATGAAGAGGGATTCACATTACTTCATTAAAACCAAAATGAGCAAGACCTGGCAAGGTAAAGCCTCATAACTTGTACCTTGAGGGTAGTTAGCACTCTGTCCAACATTTAGGCCTAGTGAGCTGACTCGCTGCATTTTTAAGGCACCATCCTAAACACTGTGTAACATAGATAGCTTGTTGCAGTGCATTATGGGATTGCTTCTCTGCAAAGAATGCATGCAATTCTACAATAGGTATAAATGAGTGTAGAATGAAAGAAATCTGGATGTACTGTACGTTTGTTATTTTGTCATTGTCATGTGACTTACCAGCGTCAGTTTCATCACTTCACTGACATTCACAAATCCTCTCCTGTGCCCTAATGGTACAGGAAAGTGTCCATCAGATGCACACTTCAGAATCATGCCAGAAATTATATATTTTCCAGGGACTTAATGAATGAATGAATGAATGAATGAATACTGTAAATTCAGACATACTACTCTGTTCACTATTTTTCACCAATTATATAGTAGGGAATTATGTGATTTCAGATGCAGCCAAGGTAAGAAGGCAACACAATTTATATGTCTATGTTTTGGAATGGCTTGCTTCCACATCAGGAGTGCATGCATTATGCTTTAAAATGCTTCTCTTGCATGCAGCTCACTAGGTTTCAGAACAAAGATTTTGTTTAAATGAACAACTAACCCTTAAATAGTAATACCTGTGATGATAACCTAATTTCTGCTCACAATGGAATTTCACCTGGGTCATGTGAAACTGCAGAATTCGGGCAATCACATTCCCGTGGCCTAATGACATAGTGATAAACGTTTTCTGAGCAATAAAGCACAAAAAAAATGTTAATACTAAAGCATATAAATGTACATGCCAGGTGGTTCTGAGAGCTTGGCTGCATTATGTATCTCTTTACTTTTATGACACTTGGCATGCTATGATGCAAACCCCCGATGGAGTGAAAACAGAATACATGCTGACTAAATTGCTTCATTATCATGGAGGTGAATCAGGAAAGACATTTTGAGAAAAGTGAAGTTATTTAAATGGAAACCAGGACTGTCAGTTGTACAAACTGTAAAATTTTAAAGATTTCAAACAAAGGCCTGAAAGGTTTCAAGTTATGTAATAAGCCTACAAAACCAAAGAAACAAAGGCCAGATGTGAACGTCTTCCCCTCTTTGATAGTGACTAATGCGCTAATGAGGGGGCAGAAGAGCCGGGTGCATTGGAAAAAGACTAACATCATATATTTAGCATGAAATATCACACCTTTTGGTGTTTATGAACTATAAATGTATTTTGAATATACTGTCGAAAGAAATAAAAATTACATATTGTCAATAATTGCTGTGAATAACACAACAAATACTTGAACAGACGTTACCAAAAGTACCTTTTAATGTCAATATATTTTCATATTCCATTTTATAGCACAAAAAAATGTATGGATATTATTTTCATTAGTATTATTTAATTATTTATTCATTCAATCAACAATTATACATATCAGAGTGTATGATGATGTAAATAATATATTTTTTATATATTTATTTACCTAATTGAATCCTTGATTCAGAGCTTCATGAGGTCATACATGGGCGATGACTTCTTCAAACCTAAGACTCCTTGATGTTGAGGCTGAATGTGAAAACTTACCTTTTATTGCCTCTGGCTAGCATATCGTCTATAACCATTTCCAAGTCTCACCGAGCTGAAAAAAAAGGAAGAAATGGATTTTATGTTCTCTTTAAAAACAACTTCCTCAAAGTAAAGAAAAAAGTTTTTTCTCCCTGACATCCAACTGGTAAGGTGTGTTTTATTGTTGCAGTTTAAAACATTGGCTCTAAAACAGAAAGTAGTTATATAATGAGACCATTTGATTTCAATTTGTGTGGTGGAATATGGAAATACTGCACCAATTAATACAGAGAGGCCTAACCATTCAGCTTCACGTAATCAAAGATGTTTCGAACAGCAATAAAACATAGTCTCCTTGGCAGCTCTGTGTGGCATAATCCAAACGTATCTATTCATTAAGTAAAAATAAATCTGCTGAGCTCAGCACTAATATATTTTTCTCTGTTTCATTTTGGTTCTCTAATACTTTAGGATTAATCAAATAATGAGAGGGAACAACAACTATAAAACAGAGGTCCAAGTTCTACATCCAATGGAAAATGTCAATTCCTTCCAGGCTTTTTGGTCCAACTCCGTTGAAAAAAAAAGAGAAAAAAAACAGAAGGCAGGGGAGAATGAATGCACTGCTTCCCAACCTGTATACCTGAAGACTTCAAGCCTGCTATTATAATGTATTCTGTTTGCCATTATAAAAAGAAAGAATGAAAGAAAGTTCAAGTGTTTTATTGCAGTTTTTCTATATACTGTGCAGCAGTGACTTTCCTATCACTTGTCTAATTATAATTCGCACTGATTTTTTCCATTTCCATAATC